>NC_140216.1:36994851-37342351 GCF_951802725.1 Rutilus rutilus | reverse complement strand
TATTACTTGGACAGTTAGGGCTGGGCGATATTTTAATATTTTGATTTAAAAAAAAATATATATATATAATAGGCCTATATAAATATAATTTTTTTCAGCCTTTTGAACATGTTCGGTATTTATTAGTATTTATATATTTGCTCTGAAATAGATTTGAAGGCTGATTTCTTTTAGTAATTTCAACCAAATAGAAACTGTTGCCGGTTACATTGAAAATGTTTAATGCAAGAAGAAAAATACAGTAAAAATCAAGAAAAAACAACAACATGTATAAATATAACAGTACATTAAAAGCAATATTAACATATAAAAGACTGAGACTCGAGATTTCATGGAAAAGAATCAGAGAAGAAACTCAATGGCCAAATAAAATCATCACAATGTTGCTTCATTTTATAAATATGTGATATTTTATAAACAAAGCGTATATCGCCCGGCCCTACAGTGTAAACTCAGACTGAACGAACAAACACAACTGGTGTCAAAGGTCATGATGATGTCATATAGGGCCAAGTACTCACTTTCTACTGAATCTTGTTATGATGATGTTGAGTTTCCTCATATTATTTAATGTTTCCAGTTTGAGCTCAGTCCAGATGTGACACAGCCAGTCTTTCCCACGACACGCCGGTGACTGAAGCTTTTCTGAAGTGTAATTTCTACAGTGACCTGACAGTATTATTTCACATCATTATTTCTTGGTCCGTTCGGTGGTCGAGGCTCTTGAAGATGTTCGTTTCGTGCAGTTTTTGCCCTTCACTCGCTCTCGTTTGGATACAGTCGTTTATATTTGCAGTTCTGAAGCTCTGGTGTGAAACTCGTTTCAGTTTGAACGAGATTTTAAAGTGACATGCATGCATATTGTATTTGCACTTACATCTTTGTTTGTACATTATCGTGTAAGAATGTATATACGTTTGTAAATGTAAAGAAAAATAAGTTGGGTCATTTGCAAACACACGTTTCTGTGCCAAGCACTATTATGGGAGAGCAATGCAATATGAGAGGATTTTAATATTGTGAAATGTTTTATAAAAGCCTTGAACCCCGATCTGTTCTGCCGTGATGCGATCCAGTGCACAGAACAAAACTACTTCTAAAATGGGATTTGATGCCAAAATCTGAGTTGATTACATCACTTGATTTCTCGATTTGTTTGATTAAAGGGAATTATGGATTTGTAAATGAAGAGCTCAGGAAAGAATCCGAGTTTTTAGGCCACAGACGTCTGAATCTGAGCTTCATCTGTTTCCACACTGACACATTTTGTTCACAGACGTGCGAACATCTCACCTGAACGTCCTGTGATAGACGACACAGAGCTTTTGTTGGTATATATCTATAGCACTTGTGTTATTTTGTGTTTGACGGGATGTTTCCAGATGTGCAGAACAGACAGAAATGATGATGATAAAACATTGGCTGTCCGATGATTTGGTGAATCTCACAAAAAATGTCAGGAGTCATACATGAGAAACATCCTTTATTTTATTTATTGTTTACATTTATTTCATTTTATCAAATTATATTCAGTACAACAAATACTACCATGATGTATGCTTCAAAATTTTAATTAGTTTTAGTTATTATTTTTTATTATTTGCAGTAAGTGAGCATTTTTTATTTAGGTACTTAAAACCTATTTAATTTTATTTATGTGATTATAAAATATATGAATCATATTTATGCCGTTTTGATCTTTTTTGTAAAAAAAAAAATATATATATATATATATATATATATATGACCATGGCTGGGTGAAATATGACCTACAAGTTAATCATCTCATTTTTTACCTCAAGACTGGTCATAACTTTAAGTAACATAAGAAAGTAGACTGGGCTAGCCCTAACTAATTTGGTCAGACTAGATCTTCAGATCGAGTCTTAACTTGGTCATTTCTGACAGTTTTTGTGAGATTCTCTCGGGTAAATGAAGTATTTTGAGGTTCGCTGTTCTCCTAAAGCTTGTGGATTGTGGCTGATCTTGTGCTGGAATGGATTTGAATAGGGAAGAAACTGGACTGACCTGCCGTCGCCAAAAGCAGGACAGAAAGCCACTGAGATTATGAACATTTATGGGGTGTTGTTGTAATCTGCAAATGTAAATATAGATATGCTCTGAATATAAGACTTAATGTTAAAAAAACACAGATTCAAAGCAATATATTTACAGTCTGTTGCTATAGAAACCACACACGTCTTTTCTATAACCTGCATTTTTACAATAATGTTTAAAGGCAAATGTCAATAAAAGATTTATGTAACATTACATGCTGTCTTTAATTACTGTAATTATTATTTTCTATTTTCTGAATTCTGTCATTAATTCCACTGTCTTTTGTTTGCATAATCCAGATTTATTTATGTTTAAGAATAATGCTTCTGGTCCTTTATTAATCACTAGTTCATACAAGGTGTAAAGGAGCATGTTTTAGCCTGAAAACAGCAATGAACACTTTAAATATTGAGCAAAAATGTTTAATCATTGTCACAGCACAACCTCAGCACAACCTCACCACACACACACACACACACACACACACACACACACACACACACACACACACACACACACACACACACACACACACACACACACACACACACAGAGAGAGAGAGTCTGGTTTACTATCTTTAAAAGACAAAAAAAAAGTATCACAGAATGACCCCATGTGACACGTGTCGGTGTTGTATAGTGTTCTGGGGGTGTTCAACAGTTTCTTTAAGTAGGAAGAAGGGAAAAGCTATAATTAAAGAAGCTTGCAATCGGATATGGCAATGAAATTGGAAAAACTGTAAAACTGGAAGACAATTGTTTTAATATACAAAACATGGTAAGACAAAGTAAAATTATACAAAACTTAAGTAGGGAAGATCAGATAATTTCATTAAGACTAAAGATGGGCCATACAAAACTTAACTCAATAGGAAAACACAGTACAGGATAATGTGAAATATGCCAAGTGAAGTTGATCATGTGTTGTTATTTTGTCCTAAACAGGAAAGGAATGAACTACAAAGAGAACTACAGAACATATGCAATGAATTTACAATCTGCAATTTATTAAACGTAAAACAAGGATCTGGTCAAATAATAAAGAATAAAATTCATTAAGAATAGTGGACTTAAAGGGTAACTAAACCCTAAGCCAACTTTTTTTAGTTAATGATCTGTAAGAATGGGGCTTTATTAGTGCTGTTCATTAATTCGAGTAACTTTTTTTGACATTTGGGTATAAAGTGTTTTAATTCTACAATATATGGTGTAAAAACGTCTGAGTGCTGCCCTCTTCAGGTTGAACGGTGGCTACTGCAGTTGAATTTTCCTATTGGATGTTCGCGGTACTGCGTAACATAAGCAGGTTCCAGCTCACCACATATTCCAATATAGAACGTGCGTGAAAAAAATATACATCCACAAAAAACAATTCACATGCGCAAAATAAAAGTATATATTCATAAAATACATTTCACAAATGCAAAACAGAATTCATAGATAAACAACGGTGCACAAAAACCTTTGAATGTTTAAAATGTACGAGTTTATCCTTGAATGTGAATGTGCAAATCATCATTCACGTGTGAATCGCCTTGGATTTGTGTGTGTGTCATAGACTGCAAAAATAGGTGTGTGTGTGTGTGTGTGTGTGTGTGTGTGTTTTTGAGACTTTCCTGGCAGCGAACTCCTCCTACACAGATGAGTCATACTCTTTAGCCAATCAGATTTAAGCTCATCTATCGACCAATCGGTATCACGTGAGGGCGGGCCTACCTGCAATGGGGCAAACATTTGACATGGTAACTTGGTAATAGACCTACAATGTCTTCTTCTTCTTCGTCTTCTTCTTCTTCTTCTTCTTCTTCTTCTTCTTCTTCTTCTTCTTCTTTGTCTTCATCTTCTTCTTCTTCATCTTCTTCTTCTTCTTCTTCTTCTTCTTCGTCTTCTTCTTCTACTTTGTCTTCTTCTTCTTCTTCTACTTTGTCGTCTTCTTCTACTTTGTCTTCTTCTTCGTCTTCTTCTTCGTCTTTGTCTTCTTCTTCTTCTTTTACTTTGTCGTCTTCTTCTTCGTCTTCTACTTTGTCTTCTTCTTCTACTTTGTCTTCTTCTCTTTTTACATTTTATCATAGTTTGGTTTATTTTGATGTATATAAAAACAAAAATACAGACACTTTCACTTTGTCAGGTTGAGATGGGAGAAAACAATGGCATGAATAATTATGAAAAGTTGAACATAAAATTGTTAAACAAGCATTATATTTTCACAATATAATTTGAAATTATAGCTAGAATTATAGATTTTAACAATTTATAAATTTAACAACAAATTATGAAAATATAGCAAAACGTTTAGATTTGTAATTATATAAATCATTTTCATTGTGTATTTCATATTAGGGCTGTAAATTCATTTATTGTGTTTGACAGGTGTGATGATCAGTGGAGTTGAGTTTTTACCTCCAGCATTAAGGCACGGGTTAAAATATGGATAGAGTTTCCCAGTGAAAGACTGATCAGTGAAAGAGTAGAGATGAGAGCTGGACTCCACATCATAAAAGGAGACCAGACCCTCCTCATAATCCACAAACACACCGACCCGCTGCGGCTTCACTCTCACACACAGAGAGACACGAGGATCCTCACAGGCTTTATATTCATTCTCATTCCTCAGAGCCACAGTCCAGTATCCATTACTGGGAGTCAGTGTGATCGATCCCTTCCTGTTAATGGATTCTCTGGCCACTCCTAAATACCATTCAGTCTTTCCCTTCACCTGCACCTCAAAATAAAATCTCCCTGAGGAGAATCCCTCCTTTCCCAGGACATTTGCACTTTTATCAAATCTCTCTGGTTTGTCTGGGAGTTTCTGTCTAATGTCTCCATGTCTCACTTGTTTTCCATCATCAGACAGGATGAGATATGGATTAGCTGTATCAGGATCCAGAGTCACATCCACTGAGAAAACAGAGAATATAAATCACAAATTCACAATACAGATATTTAGTGATGATGTGTGTAATATGTAATCAGTGTTTAATCATACTGTCGGTCAGTGATGAAGCTGTGAGTATCTGAATGTAATCTAGTGTAGTGCAGACAGCACACTGTACCTGCATACTGCTGTCTCCTCTTCAGTTCTGTAGAGACTAATGACAATAAAACACCATCAGATCTTTGACATGTTTATGTGTGAATTATAGACAAGATTTAAGGTTATATTTAAAGAATTGTGAACAACATCATGTTTTATCTGATCAATGTTTCTCTGCTGATATTTAGAGAATCAATATGTTATTTTTGTGGCTAATGTTATTCATCTCAATATTTCATCATACTGTATTTTTGGAGGGCAAACAAGCTAAAAAAGGAATAAAAAAAACTTTAACGATTTTAAAGTTTAAGCTTTAGGCCTGATATAATGAAGGATAAAATGTACCTCTTAAACCCATAATGCCTATTAATTAGATTTTCTTAAAAACATGTGATGATAATGAGACACAAACACATGATCACACACTTCTCTTATTTCAGCTTTAACAGACTCATTCTTCATTACTGATATTAAAAGATGATAAATATATGTATCTGTACGGTGTGTTTGATATTGCTGTACCAGGTAGCGTGAGTTTCTCCTGTAGAGAGTCCTGCAGTTTAGTCAGAGCTCTCCTCAGAGTCTCCAGACTCTCATCAGTCTTCACACTGATCTCAGACCAGTTCCTGGTGTTTCTAGAGCTGCACAGGGATGAGTAAATCTACAGCAGGAGAGAGGAGAAATCCTTCAGCATGGGGAGTGTTATGGTGTCATATACTGCATTATCATTGATCAGAGAGATGTTGACTGACCTGTAGGAGGTGGAGGTGATCTTCAGTGTGTGAGAGCTGCTCCAGCTCAGTGTTTCTCATCTTTAGCTCAGTGATCTCCTGCTCCAGCTCTTCAATGAGCTCTTCCTCCTGTTTCTCTGCTGCTTTCTGCTGCTCCTCCATCATCTCCAGCAGTTCAGTCTGACATCTCTCAATGGAGCGGATGAGATCAGTGAAGAGCTCCACACGGGCTGCTTTCTCCTTCTCTGTGTTTCTCTGCTCAACCAGGACAATCAACACATTATTAGTGGCGTTTGTTAAGAGAAGAATCAGAGTTATTATTTCTCATACTTCAGTGTTTTTAGCCGGTTTTCAAAATCCCTCATTCTGCCCCGTTTGCACTGAATGATTCCTCAAATCATGTGTGTTGTTGAGGAGAGATGTGTTATTACTTTACTAAGTGATCAGGGAATCACAGACGTGTCGATATTCAGACCAGCAGTGTGACTGTGAGTGTGAAATTGCTTTTATACAACAATTCAATAAACAATGATAGATATTAAAATTCATTTAATTAAATTAATTTAAACTCACTTTTCTGACTTCTGCTGAGTGTTTGACGTCTTGAATCTTCTTGATTCTGTCCTGGATCATCTGCTGTGTGTCTTTCTGTGTCTTCATCAGTTGAGTCTATAGACAGAGAACAACACACAATATGTTTTCATAACTGATTCATTTATATTAAAGAACATGTGATTCCTCGTGATAAGAGCCATTTAAAATCAGTTTGTCAGTAACTTCTACCTTCTTCTCTTCACTCTCCTCTTCTAAAGGAACAGTGTTGTGGTTCTTGTGGTCTGTCACGTCACACATCGGACACACACATGTCTGATCATCTCTACAGAACAGCTCCATAGGTCTCTCATGTTTCTGACATATATATTCCTCCAGATTACTCACAGGATTGATCAGTTTGTGTTTCTTTAAACCTGCCACTCTCAAATGAGGCTCCAGGTGAGTTTCACAGTAAGAGATCTGACACACCAGACACGACTTCAGGGCTTTCAGCTTTCTTTCCTCACAGACGTCACACAGAACTTCAGCTTTTTTCAGAACTTCAGCTTTTTTCTCAGGACTTTTCTTTTTATAGTGAACTACAACTTCTCGGAGTGTGGTGTTAATCTTGAGATCAGGTCTGTGCTTGAATGTTTCTTTACAATATGGACAGTTGCAGGTCTGGCTGTTGTCCCAGCACTTATTCAGACAGGTCTTGCAGAAGTTGTGTCCACATGGAGTGCTGACTGGATCAGTGAACACGTCCAGACATATAGAGCACTGAAGCTCCTCAGTCAGTGGACCGCTGGAGGAAGACATCACTGGAGAGAGAAATGATGAAGATAAATCACCTTCACTACTAGTCTAAAGTTTGGAAACACATTTGACTTTTTGATTTAATGGCTTTTGCTTGAAGGACTTAAACAACAATAATTATTATTATTATTAGCCTTATTATTATAAATGGGCTCATTTAATACTGTTTATAAAGAATCCCATGATGCACCTCATGAAGTTGGTTGAATGTAAAGAATGTCTAGAGACAAAGAGTGACGTCTTTGAAGAAACTCAAATATATTAGAGATCATGTACAGTCAGCTGGTCATTACTGCAAAATGAACCCAGACTAAGCTGATCAGAACCCTAATGTGAAGCTCATTACACGAACACTTACTGTACCAAATAAATAAATACACGAAGGAGCAATATTGATTTGAAATCTTGATTTGAAATGATTTTATTATCTGCTGCTGTACACTCCTGAACTACATATTAAATATTATATGAGAAGAGTGAAATTTATTCAAGCACTAATTCATTCTTCTTTTTTTATTTTTTGTTTATTGACTTACATGGAGGTAAATCGTCAATACTCCATCTCCTGGTTTTTCTTGCTTGTGTTGATGTTGGTGAAGATTCTGCCATTGTTCTTCCCTCTTCGTTTTCAAGAATAGAAATGTTATTGAATGATCAAAGAACTTATAAGAAATATCTAAGCCTATATTTGCTCCTAATGTGTATTTAGTCACTGAGGTTTAAATGAAATCTTACCTCGAGTCCGGCTTAGTTTTAATTATTCATCATAATATTATTTCAAGTCAAATTTATAATTTATATCAAATTGGTTTGTTAACTTACAGAACTGAACTTTGACCTGCTCTTTTGATAACTTTTGAGAACTCAACTGAACTTTTGACCCTAACTACAAGTGATATAATTTCCAACAAAACTATATACATATACATTTCTTCACAAAATACATTATATAGTCAAGTGTAGTTTTAATCTAGTTTATTATAAACGTGATTTTCATCTGCAGTTTAGCAGGTTTGTGTTCAGTGAATCTGCAGGTCATTTACTTCCTGTTTCTTTAGTCTTACTGCCATGTGACAAAATGACAGAAACACCAAACGTTTCTTTACAACCAATCAAATGACATATTTAAATACAATTCTGATACCATTTCAGTGAACAACTAAAATAGTTGAGTATTTGATATGCTTAAACCTGGTTCTGTTCTACTTATTCCAGTTTGACATAAACCTACTAAACCAGTTCACTTCCATTAGAAACCTGTTCAGCACAATCTCTCTTATATTTCTATCTCTTACCTGTGAGGATCAGATGTGTCCACAAGACTCTTTGAACGGATCAATACATATTCTGTAGTTTAAAGAGGTTGATCGTTTCAGGAGTCCATATTGTTGTTGATCAAGTTAGTTTCACTTTCTCTGAATCTCTCTCTGAACTACAGTGATGTCAGAGAGTGATGTCAGAGAGTGATGTCAGAGCTCCTCCTACATGTATTTCATGTGTTGTCTAACAGCATCCATCGATGGGAAAATGTTTTTGTTAGGTACTGTATATGCCTCAAATATTAAAAAATATAATGTTGATTTGTTCTCTGATATTGAAAATGAAAGTAAGAAAGAAATGTCATGATCTTCAAATGATTCTAGGTGGGGACTTTAATATTGTCCCAGATGTTAAGATGGATAGAATTCCTATTCCAATAAGATCATATACAGGCGATTCAGAGCTATCTATATTTTGTGAGAATTTAGGGGTAATTGATATATGGAGATATAAACACCCACATTTGAAAGAGTACACATGGAGTAATAGGGATAAATCTAAACAGTCAAGAATCGATCTTTGGTTAATTTCTAATTCATTAGAACAAAATACAAACAGAGTATCAATTGAACCATCGATATTGTCTGATCACATAATGATTTATCTTCTCATTAAAAGGAATAATCTCTAAGACTTATTGGAAACTAAAAGTAAATTATTGGAAATCGATAGTTTTCAACATGAAATTAAGAAGATAATACAAACATATTGGAATCAAGCTAAGCGAACAAATGTAAAACTTGGGAGTTTATGAAGTTTCAGATTAGATTTAGTGCAATTGATAAAGGCAAAGAAGTTGCA
Source organism: Rutilus rutilus (assembly GCF_951802725.1). NCBI lineage: Eukaryota > Metazoa > Chordata > Actinopteri > Cypriniformes > Leuciscidae > Rutilus > Rutilus rutilus. The sequence continues at coordinate 37,333,057 of NC_140216.1, read as the reverse complement.
AAGTCTAACAAGTCAAAGGAAGAGGAAATCATTAGAGCTTTTTTTAACATCACTAATAATAATACTGATGGGAATTCTAATTTGTTAATGAATCTGCAGGCTGAGTTAGATAAATTATATATAATCAAGGCAAAAGGAACATTTGTTAGATCACAAAGACGTTAGTTAGAGGAAGGGGAAACTAATTCCAGATACTTTTATAATTTGGAGAAAAGGAATGGAGAGTATACATCTATTAGAAAGCTTAATATTAATGACCATGAAACACAGGACTCTATTATTATTCCAAAATACGTTTCAAATGTTTATGGTAAACTATATTCCAGCAGTGAATGTTCTGTAGACACAATAGATGATTTTGTAAAGCCCCTAAAACATAATATAGATCGTATCGATTGACAATTTAAAGCTCTTTGATAAGGAAGTATCCATTTTAGAGATAAGAACAGCTATAAAAAAAACTTAAATTAAACAAGTCCCCCGGTAATGATGTCTAGACGATCTAGCTGAATTTCTGTTAATGGTCTTTAAAGAATCTGTTGATCAGGGGTTTTGCCCTCCATGACACAAGGTCTAATATCCTTAATTCCATCTATTGGCAACCTATTACCTTAATTAATAATGACAGTAAAATTATTGCTTCCATATTCACTGAAATGTAAAAGTTAGGATTAGAATTTATTATTGATGAGGCGCAGTCAGGTTTTATAAAAAGAAAGACATATTTGTAATACTATTTGTATATTATTATATAACAAGACTTGTGTTAGATATTATAGATAATACTGAAATTATTAATGAAAATAGTTTTATTCTGTTTGTCGATTTTTACAAGGCCTTCGATATTTGAACATGACTTTATTTTTAAAACTCTTAATTTTTCGGATTTGGGAACAAATTTCAAAAAGTAATCAGAACCCTATATAATAAGATTAATATCTCTGTAAAATTGTCATATGGAACTTCTCATAGATTCAAAATTAAAAGGATTTGACAGGGCTGCCCTATTAGTCCATTGCTTTTTTTGTTGGCTACACAAATTATGGCCATTCATATTAAGAAAGACATTTTTCGTGGTATCAAAATAGAAGATACAGAAATGAAATGCACACAATGAGCTGATGACGCTCCTCTTTTCTTAAGAGACTGACGCTGAAAAAGCAATGAAGTGTCTGCAGTTATTTTCATCTGTATCTGGTCTTTCCCTAAATATTAATAAATGTGAGCTTATGGCTCTAGGTTCCTGTGACTTTACCGCAGTATGCAATATTCCCGTGAAAGAAGTTGTCAAATATTTGGGTATTAAGATATCAAAAAATGAGGAGGTCAGGAATGATTTAAACTTCCATCATTCAATCATTTGAAAAGAAACTGAATTCTTGGCTGATGAGAGATCTCTCTTTCACTGGTCGTGTGTTATTGGTTAAAGCTGAGGGTTTGTCCAGGTTGGTTTATAATGCTCAAGTGTTCCCCCCTTATTAAAATGATAGACTCCAAACTCTTACAAACTCTACATTTATTTGGAAGAACAAATCACATTATATTAAAAAAGAAAATATTTGTAGGTCAAAAATTGAAGGAGGATTGAATGTTTTGGATTTTAAGACCTCTAACATGATATTTAAAATAAAATGGCTCCAAAATGATTTAAAAAATAAGCAAAGTATATGGTATACAGTAGCTAATTTATCTTTCAAAAAGTAGGTGGTATAGAATTGATTCTGAAATGTGATTTTTATGTTAACAAAATACCCATTAAACTTGCAAGTTTCCACAAACAAGCATTACTCTCATGGACTCGTATGTATAGTCATAAGACATAAGTCATAAGAACTCAGTAATTACTTGCAAAGAAAAGTTATGACTCTTGTTAACTTTGAAGAAATTGATGTTATGTTTAAATGTTGTTCAATTGAGGGTGATACAAATATTTTGTTTATATTTGATTTAATTGTTATAATTGCCCGTTACTATATTCATAAAGTCAAATGGAATGGAAAAATAGCCTACCAAATTTTTAACATTTTAAAATTGATGTTGAAATATATTTAGAAACAATATCCAAAAGTAAAATCCTAAAAGCTAGAAAAACTTCACAGCTGTTTGACAGGTACAAGTGTTTTCTGTAAAACGCCTTCCTTTTCTCTTTTTTCTCTTTTTTTTTTCTTCTTTACCCCTGACATGTATGGTTATATGTACTCTTGTTTTCTTAAATAAAACCTTTAATGTGTTGCACATTTCTATTTTAAAATGAAGAAGCAGTATTTTTCTGAAGTCTCCAGTAGAGGCCGCCATTCTCTCACAGTGAAGCTGTTATCAGTTATCCACCTTCTTCCTACAGGCCCCATGATGCTTTGCGCAGCAGTGACTTCCGTTAAACTGTTAACAATCAGTGAAAGGCTCGCTTTATGAACGCAATCATATATTTTTTAAACTGGCTACAGATAATTATTCTACTCACCTTTCAACAATCTAACATCAAAAGGAAACATAAAAATGTAAAAGCTTTAAAAATTACTTTCAACAATATATATATATATATAGCCTATATATATACCTTGCCTTAGAAATGTTCATTAACTTTAGCATTGAGTGATAATATTTCAATTATTTCAGTCATTTTGTCACTATACAATATAGTATTTACCTTACTTTTACTTTAAAGATTCCAGTAAACACTGGGATTAGAAGTGAAAAGGGGAGACAATTAAATTTTAAAGCAGGGGTGTCCAGACTTTTTTTTTTTAACGGCGGCAGATTGGACAGGGCTCTAGAATATTTGAGACCAGTGGCACCAACACACGATACAGCATGTATTAATAATATTACATGTTTTGTCTCTTGGAAATGCACATTTGACAGTAGCTTGAGCTGACAATAGCAGTTGGGATACAGATGTAAATTTATTTTCATTAACACAGACAGTATAGCGAACATCTGTAAAAAAATAAGTAAGGGATAATCCACGGCTAGCCATGCATTAAAGGATTTTAATGCACGACGTAGAGGCGAAGAACCACCCGACGCAAAGCGGAGGGTGGTTGCCTCTACGAAGTGCATAGCAAAGTAAAAAGATACAATCTTTATTTTATCTTAGTTAAAAATGAGTCGCTTTTGGTTGTCAATAAATAACACACAAATCCATCATTTAACATAGGGATAAGCCACAGGTGGGGGGGCCACCGGAATACAAGCTTGACCAGACCTAGGTTTCAATACCACACGTGAGCTAAGGCACACCACTTTAGAGTAGAACGAACACTACAAACTCAGCTCACATAACACGGCAACCATGAGCTATTTCAAAAGACACACACTTCACAGCATTACACTGCACACATCGGCTCCAAATGGGTGAAACACTCTGAGGAAAGCAGGCTAGATCCCGGTGGGCTAGTCTATCCTATGGGCCCAATCCACACCGAGGCTATTAGGGAGGTGAGACAAACAAACAGAAGAAACCGATAGCCGGTGGACACAATCAGTTCACTAACACAAATCTTCTTGTAGTTAACTCACTAAAATAAAATAAAATAAATAAACAACACGGAAAAGTGTCTAAAAAGCAGCACCTGCACACTTACATGAAGTTAAAAATGGTTTTGTCATGTTGCTTTGCTCTCTCTCACTGTAGATGAAGTGTTGTACAGTTAGTTTGAACTGATGTGGATCTCTCCGGCTCTAAGCGGCTGGAGTACGGAGGCTGCTCGTGGCACGAGGAATGTTGTGTTTGTTGCGGCTGTGAGAAGCCCATCGGCGGACAGTCGTTCATCCCAGATAAGAGCGAGTTTTACTGTGTGCCCTGTTACGAGGGACGAGGAGGGTTTTGAAAAGTCAGAAGAATTGTTCATTTTGTTGTGGTAGTGAGTTATTTTAGCAGTAGAGAGACATTAGCAGAGAAGCTCGAGAGGAGGGATTTATACAAACCAAGGTCAGCGGGATCTTTCGATTTGCATCACTTCTTCTTCCAGTCAACAATGTGATCTCACCATCCCAGGATACTCACTGTGGTCGATGTGATCTCTCCATCCCAGGATACTCACTGTGGTCGATGTGATCTCTCCATCCCAGGAGACTCACTGTGGTCGATGTGATCTCTCCATCCCAGGATACTCACTGTGGTCGATGTGATCTCAGCATCCCAGGATACTCACTGTGGTCGATGTGATCTCTCCATCCCAGGATACTCACTGTGGTCGATGTGATCTCAGCATCCCAGGATACTCACTGTGGTCGATGTGATCTCTCCATCCCAGGATAATCACTGTGGTCGATGTGATCTCACCATCCCAGGATACTCACTGTGGTCGATGTGATCTCAGCATCCCAGGATACTCACTGTGGTCGATGTGATCTCTCCATCCCAGGATACTCACTGTGGTCGATGTGATCTCACCATCCCAGGATACTCACTGTGGTCGATGTGATCTCTCCATCCCAGGATACTCACTGTGGTCGATGTGATCTCTCCATCCCAGGATACTCACTGTGGTCGATGTGATCTCACCATCCCAGGATACTCACTGTGGTCGATGTGATCTCTCCATCCCAGGATACTCACTGTGGTCGATGTGATCTCAGCATCCCAGGATACTCACTGTGGTCGATGTGATCTCTCCATCCCAGGATACTCACTGTGGTCGATGTGATCTCTCCATCCCAGGATACTCACTGTGGTCGATGTGATCTCTCCATCCCAGGATACTCACTGTGGTCGATGTGATCTCTCCATCCCAGGATACTCACTGTGGTCGATGTGATCTCTCCATCCCAGGATACTCACTGTGGTCGATGTGATCTCTCCATCCCAGGATACTCACTGTGGTCGATGTGATCTCTCCATCCCAGGATACTCACTGTGGTCGATGTGATCTCTCCATCCCAGGATACTCACTGTGGTCGATGTGATCTCTCCATCCCAGGATACTCACTGTGGTCGATGTGATCTCAGCATCCCAGGATACTCACTGTGGTCGATGTGATCTCAGCATCCCAGGATACTCACTGTGGTCGATGTGATCTCAGCATCCCAGGATACTCACTGTGGTCGATGTGATCTCTCCATCCCAGGAGACTCACTGTGGTCGATGTGATCTCTTCATCCCAGGATACTCACTGTGGTCGATGTGAGGTCACAGTGAGCTAAAAGTGTAACCTCAAAGCTCACTCACTGTGCGCTCAAACTGTGAGTTCAGTATGAGAGACCACTGTAAAGTCATTGTGTTAAACTCTCATTCTGTTAGTTTAGTGAGTTTACTGTGATCTAAAATTCCTCTAATATTGGTCAGATATATCACAAACATCATGTAGAAGTTCATATTTTATTTCCATCAACAAAGTATTTCAAAAATTCAGTTTTCTTGTTTATTTTGTATTCTTTTCAGGTGTTGACATTTGACACAAATATTTCTATTTGACGGATGCATTCAGTTTCTGGTGTGGTTTTGGTGACTCTTTTTCACTTCTTAACCTCTATTTCTTTTTCCCCTTGAAAAGACTCGACATCCTGAAACACAGAGAGCAATATGTTTGATTACTGGTGTGATTTCTGAAGTCAGGTGACTCTACACATGAGCTGGTAAGATGGATGGTTCACATGTACCTGGTCATGTGACAGTACTCTGCTAACACAGGGCCAGGCCACAGTGCATATTAGCATTATAATATCATATGAGCGTATGTGAAATGCAATTAAAGTGACCACCCACCATTTCTCCAGTGTAACAATTCCACGCTGAGTCCAGAACACAACTGTACAGCACAAACGGTTTGCTAACAAATCCTGCAGTGTCCACATTTTTCGAGAAACAGGAACTATAATGTTCCCCAGTGACCGACATTTGACTTTTTCCTCTCAACCGGCTCAACATTTTGAATTCACAATGAGCTCATATAATATTCACACTGTGAGTGTCACTGTATGAGAATGGTCTCATGATCTCACGTGTTGTTTTCATGTGATCTAGTGTTGTTTTAAAGCAAGACACTACAGGCAAAAAAAAAAGTGTTGTTTTCATGCACTGGTCAATTTTCAATAGACTGGCTTTTCATATCATATTGTTTCAGACTAGTGGAAACAAAAAATCCAAAATACACTTTTAAGTGTTTACTTTATGGCACTATATATATTTGCATCTCTAGATTTAAATTACAATTCATATCTTTAAAGGTTGCTTTTTTAAAATGTTTTTTTTTTCTCCTCCAGTTCAGTAGCACTTACACACACCAAACTTTACAGTTTTATTCATATCTATATTCTGAAGGTTTTTACAGAGAGGTTTGTTCATATATCATTTGCCTGATATGTTACAACAATTTATTCCTAAAAACATGGTGAAAATGTATTTATTGACAGTATTGGCTGATTTATGGAGTGATAAAAAGAGAAATCCTAAATTCTAAATCCTAAAATTCTAATATGTCAACAAAATAAAACAAGAATTTTGAACCTGACTTCATCCAATATTTAGATTTTTGTTTTGGAGTTTATGCAAATAAGTGCATAGTTAATTAGAAAATACCTCATTTGCATATTTAAACATAATATTTCAAAAAAAACTTACAAAAATGTTTGGCATTATTAATGTAATCAATCACAGGAAGTATGGTGATATTTATTACTGTTAAAATTTTACTCTATTTTTTTTACTCTGTCTTTGCCTTCAGAATTGTTCACTGAAATGTTCTTTGGCAAATGTTCTTTTTTTCACTGTGAAAACCCCCTTTGAAAACTTTATTTTTAAGAGTGTAAACTACACACATTAATCTAAAACTGAGTATTTTCTGCTTTTTTTCCACTGCCAACCTCGTTAAGTTGTACGCAGTGAATGACAGTGTGTTTGGTCTTGTCTCTTCCAGATCTTGGTTCAGGGTGGCGTTACGTACAGAGACGAGCCCTGGCATAAAGAATGTTTCTTGTGTTCGGGTTGTAAAGTCCAGCTGGCCGGACAGCCTTTCACAACTTTCACAAGAAAGCCTTTTCTGAAGCACTTCATCCGTTCTGTGTGAAGTGCTTCAGTAACCTGTACGCCCAAAAATGTGCCGCCTGCGACAAACCCATCACAGGTCAGTGTGTGTTAATGTGTCCTTATAACAAGAGCGCTCTTCATTAGCAGTTCCTTCAGCTGATAACAGAAACACTGTCAGAAACAAGAGACAGTTGTCACATAAACAGGGTCGTGTGTTTGGAGGCTGTTGAGTGTGTTTGAATAAAGTTCTGCTTGTTCATCAGGACTCAAGAGTCTCTCATCTACTGGGTCATGACCTATGAGAATATAATATCTAACTCAAATATCAATATCAAATATCTCACTGTTTATATGTTTTAACCTTAGTGTATCATATTTGATACACACATTTCTAAAACATTATCAAAACTTTGCTGAAAACTTGTACACAATCTACTACATGCCATCTATTGTATGAGTGATAGTTTATACATTTTAGCAAGTAAAAGGCCTTTTAGTGTAAATTTAACTATAACGTCCCGCTTCAGGTCGTGATTCACGTGTCTTTTTGCTGTGAAATCTTGATTTTTTTAAGTAAATGTAAGAATAACGTTTATATTGTTATTAATATTTCAAGATAAACTGGACTGAAGCAACTTTTATTTGTTACATTTATTTGTTCATCTCTCAGTCATCATTTTTTTGCATTATACGTTTTGCCTCCCACAATAAAAACTACAGAGATTTGATCATAAAACTAAGCATTTAAATATCATCTAACTAAGACATTATTGGAAGATATTGAGTGACAACTGATTTTTACATGCATTTCATGCAGTCCACTATACTGTTATAAAGATCTCAATGATTTACAATACAAACAATCAGAATTTCATCCATTTATGGGGCATATAAATATCAGCAACAACAAATTGCATGTTTTTTCTCAGTTTGGACCTTTGAATAAAATTTAGGTGTTTTTTTTCCTCCAACTATGAGCTTCATATTCTCACTAATCATACTATTAGCCATACAATTGTGTTGAATATGACATAAAAAAGCACATAAAAAATGTTTTTTAAATATAAAAATTGTCCATTTAAAAAATGTATATATATATTTATAATACATCAATTTATTTAGATTTTCTCATCCTCATGTCGGTCCAAACCCCATTCTTCTAAAACAAAAGAAGATATTACACAGAATGTCCATGTTGCTCTTTTTCATTTAATGAAAGTGAATGGAGACTGGGGCTGTCAAGCTCCACACATAAAAAAGTTACAAAAGTAGTCAAGCAAAACATGACTTAAACATAACATACAAGTTGCATAAACCATGTTGGGTTTTTTTGTCATTTAAATAAAGCTCAACAGCCCCAGTCCCCATTCACTTTCATTATGTCTATAAGAACTTCTTTTGTTGCACAGAAGTAAGCAATATAAGTTTGGAACAACATTGAGTAAATCATCTTTAGCAGAACAACGCTATAAAAAAAATCCATAAAAATCAGAAAAGTTCTGTTTACAGTTAAGTTTACAGACTTTTCTGTTAACCATACATCACAACACAATGCAATACAGAATTCAAAATACGGGTAAAACACCTGTGAAACATCAATACGGAATATTCCTTCATTAACACATTGTGCCATATTTTTACAGACTTTTCTTAGAGTGCATCCTTATCAATGTTTATTAACAATTTAAATGATGTTCATCTGAAATGATGATAATGTTGTTATAGAGATTTTAGAAACGGCTGCTCAAAATGAAACTCCTCAATGTTTTTGTCAGGTTTTGGAGAAGGGAAGTACGTGTCGTGTGAGGATCGTCAGTGGCATCAGTCGTGTTTTAAGTGTTCTAAGTGTTCGGTGTCTCTGGTCGGCGCTGGATTCTTCCCCGACGGGACAAAGATTCTCTGCAAAAACTGCAATGCCAAATAATTCAAAACTGCTTCTGTAGATGTGCTGAAGAACAGACCGCTGTGTGATAGAAACACATTTATGAAACGCTTGACATCATTTATACATGTATGTGTTACATTCTCCCAAATCTGTATGTTAAAAATCTCTAAACTAGAACAACACATTAGATTGTGTAAATGTATTTCACAGTTTAAATGATAAACTCAAATCATTTGAACCGAACGCGTTTCGTGCCAAAGTGCAAACATGCCCCTGCGGGGCCCATGCTGGCTTTTTGCGGGCACAGTGGGCTAGGGCCAGCCCACACCAAACCTAAACAGGCCCAGTGCGGGCTTGCCCAGGCGAGGCCCACAGCTTTGGGCTCACCGCGGGCTATCTGTGAGCAGCCCACACTAGCGGGCTGCCCACATTAAGCCCATGATGGCCCATTGTGGGCCAGCCCATTCGGGCCCAGAACAGCTTTTGTACCTTTGGGCCCATGCAGGTTTTGTTTAGGTAGCCCACTTTCATTACGTTTTGGCTGCTTTTTAAAATTGAATGTGAAATTCAATAAGACCTTCCATTTATAACTCTGCTTAGAAGGAATAAAAAGAAAAAATCTATTATTTGCATTGGATTGTGTCTACAAGACAACGCATGATCCCTTAAAAACTCTAAGAACAAATATAACTTTAAAAAGACTATTATTTTTTACTGGATATGATGTTTGTAATGTATAGTATTCTACCAGACACAGGATTTTTATTCTTGTCATCTTAATTTATTAAATCTCTTAGGGTATAAAAAGGATGTGCACATATTTTATTACAACTATTATAATCTGCCAACTATAGCACAGCGAGTGTGAGAATTAAACAAATTAAACAAATAATAATAATACATAGGTTATTTAGGCTATTCAAAACACTTTGCCCTCGTTGTTTAAATAAAGTTTAAATACGCTATCTACTGATTTGAAATCACAGAATAATTTGTCTAATGAAATATCTATTTGAGTATCTATTTTTCTATCATTAACTCGGCATTACTGTTTAAATTACATTAAATAAAAGATTAATATATGCGTGTTAAAAGTATCCAATTCCGCGCATGCGTCGAACATCAACTACGTATTTGATTAATCAACGTCATCGCGTCATCGCGCTAGTGCTGCTGCAGTCGTCATCACTTGCCGCCTTCCTGCCTTCCTAACGGATGTTTCTGGCTTCACAGTGGAATTCTCCTGACTCTGAGGTGAGTTTTAATTGTAAATTGAGTATTATCTTTAACAGTAAATATTTGCCATAGTGTGTGTGTGTTTTCTGCTATTATTGTATTTCAGTACCTATTGTTTTTTTTGTTAATCCAGACCATGTTTTTGTCGAGTGACAACGGAGTAACGTTAGGTTGTCAGTTAACTTAGGTTGTCAATTAACTAACGTTAGTTTGCTTCTATAGGCTAAATATTGTCCTTTTCACCCCGTTTACCATATTATGTATGTTACCACGTGAGATTGTCACAGTAAACTGCTAAAGTCTAAGGAAAAAAAGTTCTTAAGTTATAACTAACGTTACGTTTGTTTAACGGCTCTGCTCTGAGCACACGAATTTTGATCGTGGACAATTAAAATGGCTCCACGATCTGTTTTTAAAGAAATATCCTAGTATCGTGCTACAGTGCATTCAGTTGGTTATGTGATATGTCTATAGTGAAAGAGAGAATTTGAGAGAACGCTACTATCGTAACCTCAGTTCCCTGAGAGTAGGGAACGAGTTTTCCTCGGTTTACTGAAGCCTATAATGTAAAACGCATTTTGCAGCTGCACAGCTAGCAACAGTGAGTGTCTGGCTCACTCATTGGCTGTGCTGCGGCAACTGCACATCCAATGGCGCGGGCGCCTCTGACGTGTGCGCCAATGAGATAGCATCACGCCATAGCCGTTGAAAAACATCACGCCATTATACGTCAGAGCCCGCCAAGGGGGCGCGGCCTTAGTCCCCGAAAAACGCCATTTTAGCAGAAAACATTTGAGAGAAAACTGGATGTGTGGCTGTAGATAGAGCATACAGGTCTTAAAATGAGAGCATCCTAATATTAAACATGCTGCCACTTGTCCTTAAAGGGATAGTTCATCCAAAAATGTAAATTGTCATTATTTACTCACTGTAATGTTGTTTCAAACCTGTATTAATTTCTTTATTGTGCAGGACACAACATTTTGCAGAACACAAAATAAGATATTTTGAAGAATGTGGGTAACCAAACAGTTGCTGGTCCCCATTGACTTCCAATGTAGAAAAAACATATACTAGTCACTGTGGACCAGCAACTGTCTGGTTACCCACATTCTTCAAAATAACTTTTTTCAACAGAAGAAAATCATTAGGGTTTAAAACAACTTGAGAGAGTAAATGATGACAGATTTTTTGGGGTAACAGTTAACTATCCCTAATATAACAAAACACAAAGAGAAAATCACCCACTGCTCTTGACTAAGAACTTTAACACAGTAGCTTTATTAAGAATCATTGTATAATTTATACAGTGAAGTCTAGTGTTTTATTGTTATATTTGTATTAGTGTTATATTTAATTTTGTACTTGAATGCTACTGTTAAATACACCTAAGTTAGTTGAAAAAAATAAAGCACTGTTGATTACATTTGTATAATGTGTAGCCAGGGTTTTATAATTATAGAGGTCCCAAATTTGAGGTTTTTGGAGGGTTTTTAAGACATTAGAAGGCCAAAAAATGGATAAGAAATAGCTTCAAAACCATGTCAGTGTTTTGTCAATATCTGCCCTCTCATCTCCACCACTCTTTACAAGAATCGTGTATTTGACAGTTTAAAAAACAACAAAAAATATGAACGAAGTTACTCACAATGACAGCCAGTATGTGTGTGTGTTTGTGTGTGTGTTTGTGCTTCAGATAAGTGCACTCAGAAAACGATCTATTAGAAGTTTAAACATATAGCTTTAAAACATGTGGAAATAAAAACTTTAATGATGAAAGAACTATGAAAATAATAATTGACACGCATTATTATTATTATTATTTTGTCAGCTTTTGATGGATAGCCTATTCATGTTTTAAAGGAGAACTCATCTTCCACCAGCGAGCCGCCTTCAACCAGCGAGCCACCTTCAACCAGCGAGCCACCTTCCACCAGTGAGTCAACTTCCACCTGAGAGCCGCCTTCCACCTGAGAGCCGCCTTCCACCAGCGAGCCACCTTCCACCAGCGAGTCAACTTTCACCAGCGAGTCAACTTTCACCTGAGAGCCGCCTTCCACCTGAGAGCCGCCTTCAACCAGCGAGCCACCTTCCACCAGCGAGTCAACTTTCACCAGCAAGTCAACTTCCACCTGAGAGCCGCCTTCAACCAGCAAGCTGCCTTCAACCAGCGAGCCACCTTCCACCAGCGAGTCAACTTTCACCTGAGAGCCGCCTTCCACTTGAGAGCCGCCTTCAACCAGCAAGCTGCCTTCAACCAGCGAGCCACCTTCCACCAGCGAGTCAACTTTCACCTGAGAGCCGCCTTCCACCTGAGAGCCGCCTTCAACCAGCAAGCTGCCTTTCACCAGCGAGTCAACTTTCACCAGCGAGTCAACTTCCACCAGCGAGTCAACTTTCACCTGAGAGCCGCCTTCCACCTGAGAGCCGCCTTCAACCAGCAAGCTGCCTTCCACCAGCGAGTCAACTTTCACCTGAGAGCCGCCTTCCACCTGAGAGCCGCCTTCCACCTGAGAGCCACCTTCAACCAGCAAGCTGCCTTCCACCAGCGAGTCAACTTTCACCAGCAAGTCAACTTTCACCAGCGAGTCAACTTTCACCTGAGAGCCGCCTTCCACCTGAGAGCCGCCTTCAACCAGCAAGCTGCCTTCCATCAGCGAGTCAACTTTCACCAGCGAGTCAACTTTCACCTGAGAGCCGCCTTCCACCTGAGAGCCGCCTTCAACCAGCAAGCTGCCTTCCACCAGCGAGTCAACTTTCACCAGCGAGTCAACTTTCACCAGCGAGTCAACTTTCACCAGCGAGTCAACTTTCACCTGAGAGCCGCCTTCCACCTGAGAGCCGCCTTCAACCAGCAAGCTGCCTTCCACCAGCGAGTCAACTTTCACCAGCGAGTCAACTTTCACCTGAGAGCCGCCTTCCACCTGAGAGCCGCCTTCAACCAGCAAGCTGCCTTCCACCAGCGAGTCAACTTTCACCAGCGAGTCAACTTTCACCAGCGAGTCAACTTTCACCAGCGAGTCAACTTTCACCAGCGAGTCAACTTTCACCAGCGAGTCAACTTTCACCTGAGAGCCGCCTTCCACCTGAGAGCCGCCTTCAACCAGCAAGCTGCCTTCCACCAGCGAGTCAACTTTCACCAGCGAGTCAACTTTCACCAGCGAGTCAACTTTCACCAGCGAGTCAACTTTCACCAGCGAGTCAACTTTCACCAGCGAGTCAACTTTCACCAGCGAGTCAACTTTCACCAGCGAGTCAACTTTCACCAGCAAGTCAACTTTCACCAGCGAGTCAACTTTCACCAGCAAGTCAACTTCCACCTGAGAGCCGCCTTCAACCAGCAAGCTGCCTTCAACCAGCGAGCCACCTTCCACCAGCGAGTCAACTTTCACCTGAGAGCCGCCTTCCACTTGAGAGCCGCCTTCAACCAGCAAGCTGCCTTCAACCAGCGAGCCACCTTCCACCAGCGAGTCAACTTTCACCAGCGAGTCAACTTTAACCTGAGAGCCGCCTTCCACCTGAGAGCCGCCTTCAACCAGCAAGCTGCCTTCCACCAGCGAGTCAACTTTCACCAGCGAGTCACCTTTCACCAGCGAGTCAACTTTCACCTGAGAGCCGCCTTCCACCTGAGAGCCGCCTTCAACCAGCAAGCTGCCTTCCACCAGCGAGTCAACTTTCACCTGAGAGCCGCCTTCCACCTGAGAGCCACCTTCAACCAGCAAGCTGCCTTCCACCAGCGAGTCAACTTTCACCAGCAAGTCAACTTTCACCAGCGAGTCAACTTTCACCTGAGAGCTGCCTTCCACCTGAGAGCCGCCTTCAACCAGCAAGCTGCCTTCCATCAGCGAGTCAACTTTCACCAGCGAGTCAACTTTCACCAGCGAGTCAACTTTCACCTGAGAGCCGCCTTCCACCTGAGAGCCGCCTTCAACCAGCAAGCTGCCTTCCACCAGCGAGTCAACTTTCACCAGCGAGTCAACTTTCACCAGCGAGTCAACTTTCACCTGAGAGCCGCCTTCCACCTGAGAGCCGCCTTCAACCAGCAAGCTGCCTTCCACCAGCGAGTCAACTTTCACCAGCGAGTCAACTTTCACCAGCGAGTCAACTTTCACCTGAGAGCCGCCTTCCACCTGAGAGCCGCCTTCAACCAGCAAGCTGCCTTCCACCAGCGAGTCAACTTTCACCAGCGAGTCAACTTTCACCAGCGAGTCAACTTTCACCAGCGAGTCAACTTTCACCAGCGAGTCAACTTTCACCAGCGAGTCAACTTTCACCAGCAAGTCAACTTCCACCTGAGAGCCGCCTTCAACCAGCAAGCTGCCTTCAACCAGCGAGCCACCTTCCACCAGCGAGTCAACTTTCACCTGAGAGCCGCCTTCCACTTGAGAGCCGCCTTCAACCAGCAAGCTGCCTTCAACCAGCGAGCCACCTTCCACCAGCGAGTCAACTTTCACCTGAGAGCCGCCTTCCACCTGAGAGCCGCCTTCAACCAGCAAGCTGCCTTCCACCAGCGAGTCAACTTTCACCAGCGAGTCAACTTTAACCTGAGAGCCGCCTTCCACCTGAGAGCCACCTTCAACCAGCAAGCTGCCTTCCACCAGCGAGTCAACTTCCACCAGCGAGTCAACTTCCACCAGCGAGTCAACTTTCACCTGAGAGCCGCCTTCCACCTGAGAGCCGCCTTCAACCAGCAAGCTGCCTTCCACCAGCGAGTCAACTTTCACCAGCGAGTCAACTTTCACCAGCGGGTCAACTTTCACCTGAGAGCCGCCTTCCACCTGAGAGCCACCTTCAACCAGCAAGCTGCCTTCCACCAGCGAGTCAACTTTCACCAGCGAGTCAACTTTCACCTGAGAGCCGCCTTCCACCTGAGAGCCGCCTTCCACCTGAGAGCCGCCTTCAACCAGCAAGCTGCCTTTCACCAGCGAGTCAACTTTCACCAGCGAGTCAACTTTCACCAGCGAGTCAACTTTCACCAGCGAGTCAACTTTCACCAGCGAGTCAACTTTAACCTGAGAGCCGCCTTCCACCTGAGAGCCACCTTCAACCAGCAAGCTGCCTTCCACCAGCGAGTCAACTTTCACCAGCGAGTCAACTTTAACCTGAGAGCCGCCTTCCACCTGAGAGCCGCCTTCAACCAGCAAGCTGCCTTCCACCAGCGAGTCAACTTTCACCAGCGAGTCAACTTTCACCTGAGAGCCGCCTTCCACCTGAGAGCCGCCTTCAACCAGCAAGCTGCCTTCCACCAGCGAGTCAACTTTCACCAGCGAGTCAACTTTCACCTGAGAGCCGCCTTCCACCTGAGAGCCGCCTTCAACCAGCAAGCTGCCTTCCACCAGCGAGTCAACTTTCACCAGCGAGTCACCTTTCACCAGCGAGTCAACTTTCACCTGAGAGCCGCCTTCCACCTGAGAGCCGCCTTCAACCAGCAAGCTGCCTTCCACCAGCGAGTCAACTTTCACCAGCGAGTCAACTTTAACCTGAGAGCCGCCTTTCACCTGAGAGCCGCCTTCCACCAGCGAGCCACCTTCCACCAGCGAGCCACCTTCAACCAGCGAGCCACCTTCAACCAGTGAGTCTTCATGCCTATTTGCTTTTCAGAGGCTGTAAGAAAATGTTCCTTTCAGCCAAGTCCTCCTGATTCTGAAATTGAGAGTGAGATAAAGGTGTGGCTGCAGAATTCAAGAGACAGAGCGGGTGGAAGAGCACTATCACCGTCTGCTGACTAGTCAAGAGACCTCGGGGGAAGAGTGACCTTTGCCAATGAATAATTAGCACACCAAACATATTTTCGGCAACGGTCAAAAACATTCATAAATGATTAGCAAATGATATACTAACATTTTATATATGTTTTGTAAATTCCGTTACAAGTCATTTACAAGTGATTAGTAAATGATTAACTAATTATTTATGAAACATGACTATGCGTTCATAAATGATTAATAAGTGATATGTTCATTATTTTATGTATGTTTTTTCGATTCAGTTATGTCATATACATTTGATTAGTTAATGATTACTAATCATTTACAAAACATGACTGCGTTTCATAAATGTTTAATAAATTGTTACATTTTTGTGTATGTTTTGCTCACATCAGGTGCACAGTGGTTAAAGACTCCATGTGTTTCAGAGAAGACAGCTGTCTATACCCTGCAGTACACACTCTACACTGCACTACACACTACAGTGTTCAACGCCTGTTATAGATGATGTGTAAACGCATGAATAAATCATTTACAACACTTTCTGCATCCCCTAATCTAAAGTGTTAACTGTTCATCACTTGTAAATGTGTTACACATCATTCGTAGATGCGATTCGATGATCTTATGCCTTAATGATTCTTGAAGTGGTAATCTACGAATAATGTGTAACACATTTACAAGTGATGAATAGTTTACACTTTAGATGAGGGGATGCAGAAAGTGTTGTAAATGATTTCTTCATGCGTTTACACATCATTGTGTTGAACACTGTTACTTACCTGTTACAAATGATCTGTATGTGTATACAAGGCATTTACAACACTTTCTGCTCCCTCTAATTGCTACATACATACAAAAAAATAACATAATTTATTAAACATTTATGAAACGCATATTCATGCTTTGTAAATGATTAGCTAATCATTAACTAATCAAATGTAAATGACTTGTACCTGAATCTACAAAACATACATACAATAATTAACATATCACTTTTTAATCGTTTTATGAACGCAGTCATGTTTCATAAATAATGAATTAATCATTTACTAATCATTTATGAATGTTTTGTAAATGATTAGTTCATCATTAACTAACCGCTTATAAATGACTTACAACTGAACGATATTATAAAGTGTTACCAGTATTTTTTATTTTTATGTTTATTTGAATTATTTTATTTTTGTATAGAGAATGTTTAGTCCCTTTCAGAGTGTTAAATTAGCTTTATTAACCTGTATTAACCTGAATTGAATGTTTTATATTTTGTAATTATAAATACATTGATTTGAATTATTTTATTTTTGTATAGAGAATTTTTAGTCCCTTTCAGATTGTTAAATTAGCTTTATTAACCTGAATTAACCTGAATTGAATGTTTTATATTTTGTAATTAATAAATACATTGATTTGAAATCCCTTTGACTACTGTACATTTTTTGACAATTCAGACATTAGTTATGTGGTGACTGCATCCATTTCAGATGTATAGAATACGTTATAGTAGCTGAAAAGCATTTATGAAACAGATTTATTGTTGTAGATTAATAGTGCGGGCCCTGTGTGGGCTTAGTGAGGGCTGCCCGTGCAGGGCCAGCACTAAGGGGCCAACGTTTTGCCAATGAGCAAATTCTCATGGGCCCTGCGCTGGGGGCCCTTAGGCTAGCCCTAAGTGGGCCCGTAAAGGGCCAGTGCTGGCTTGTTTGCAGGCAGTTTTGATTTTACGTTTGAGTAATTTTCCATGTGTTTGCATTAACATCAGGCCTTTAAATTCCCTCCAACAGCAACATTCCTCAATGAAACTCATCCACACGAAGCCAGAGCTTTCGCTATCCGATGTTTTTTTTTCCTCGTTCAAAAAAAAAAAATCCGTAAACACGGCGTCGTCTCAAGAAATATCTGCGTACACACGAAACCACTGAAACCGACTCATAACGATGTACTATACATGCCAGTCCAGTATGTGGCGCTTTAATTCTGCCACAGAGATGGCAAAAGACGCGGAGAAGAAGCACGCGCATAAGGCATAAATCTTTCTTATAGCCTACTTTCAATGGCATAAACCCTATGGATAAACCGTGCGCACTGTATACAATAATATTAGGCACAGTAGCTGCTTCTTTTCTTTTATAGGTCTTTTTTTACCTATAACTTATATTGAAAATATTGAACAATATGAACGGACGCAATATGACATATAGCGGACGCATAAAGCTTGCACAAAGAACCGGCAAAAGTTATCAAATATGAATGTCAAAAATAGCAAGGAGATATTTTAATTTTTTATTAATAAACTAGTGTTTTCTGTGTGGCTGCAAAGATGAAGTTGACGATGCTGACTCGCCACCTTCGCAGTATTATGACCGTGACATTTAGAGAAATGCACACTTGATACGGATTAGCCTACATAGCTGTATGTTTCTTAACTTTCTTTTCATTTTGAATTTTTGTTCTATGTTTAAAAGTTATTTCAAGCTTTCGCCTATATATATATTTATTTATTTATTTATTTATTTATTTATATATATATATATATTTCTGAGTTTCGGTTCATTTGCGAGTCCAGTTCACGAGCAATGCAAGACATATGGCGCCGGCACGTCCATGTCTTGATTGTCTGCTATTTGCTTCTTATTGATTAAATCCAGGCAATTCGTTGATGAAACATGGATTAAAATTAAGATACAATTTATACAAAACGAAATTCACTTTAAAGAAAGGCTTTATACAAAACTAAACTTAATGGGGTCAAAATTAGGCCTATGTCTCCCGATATATCTTATGATTACTCATTCACTTTTCAACACTGATGAAATTAAAAAATAACATTATTTAAGCATAAATATGAAACTAAATACATTTTCTTTAATGGCTACAAGTAGGCCTACAGATAAATTTAATGTCGGAGTGGAATGTTTTGCTGGTTAGTGCGTTTTTTGAATAATTCCCAGCGATCGTCGAATAATATTTTCGCTTGAAATGCATCCCTACAAAATATGAAATGTCTTAATCAGACAACAGACCAGCACCATATAATGAAGAAAATAGAAATAAATAAGTAAAATAAGAATAGCTAGCCTATATGTAAATAAATAAAAGAATAAAATAGGCTCAGTAGGCTATAGCTTCTTCTGCAGCATTATAGTATATTTTTATACTAGCATATCGTCCGCAGTTGTTGCTGTTACGTGCGGTGTCTGACTAGTCGACACGTGGGGTGATGACATCATCGTTTCACAAAATGTACGGATTGGCCGTACACACGAAAACGCAAGGGCGGCGTTTTCAGATTTATCCACCTTGGGACCCCGTTTAAAAAAATAGCGGTTTCAGTCTCCGAAAACGCCGGATCCGTGTGGACGAAACGCCAATAGCCTACGATAAAAAAATTATACGTATACAGCGAAACGCGTCTCCGTGTGGACGGCCCAAAACACACACTGAGTGTTAATATGTGAGGTGTGTGTTCAGCGAGACAGGATTGAATCATGTAATGATGCATTAGAATGTGGACAGAAAATGTTGTTTGTATTAAACAGTGAATTTTACAGTGCACTATTTTAATGCACATGAATTAGTGTTTTATCCATTCATTTTTAATAAGTCTCACATGAAATATTCACGTATTAATTATGATTTAACAGATGGCTTCCTGTTTGTGTTGCTTTCAAAAGAATACTTTTAACTTTGTTTTATATGAATGGCTTCTGTAAAACTGCTCCTGTGTTGTGTTTCCTTTCATAAAATATTTGTTACATAATAAACAACAACTTTCAAATATCATTTCAGGTTAAGTCAAATTATGTTTTCACTTTAAAAACAAATAAAAGATAAGATATCTGACAAGATATTATGTCTGCTGTTCTGGGGATATAAATGAAAATTAAGTGTTTTGTTAAAAAACCAATGGGGTAAGAAAAATAATCTTAATTCAGACAGAAACAAGATTATTTTCATACCCCATTGGCAGATAATTCTGCTTGTTTTATGCAAAAACTCACTTAATTTTAATTTATATCCCCAGAAAACAAGACATAATATCGTATGGCATTTTACTACTTTAGTAAATGCATCTTGATTTAAGAGTTTTTAGACAAAACAAGACGAGACAAAAATACTAAGTAAGAAAAGCATCTTTTTTGCAGTGCAGAACTAAAAGATGACTATGTACTTTGGTAAAATTATTGATGGCAGAATTACTACATGTTTCTCACTGTGATCAGACTTTCCACACACATCCAGTGGAAAAGATAGACTGATGGAGACACTGAGTTCTTCAAAAGGTCTGTGATATTGAGGTTTAATGCTGATAATGCAGCTTGGTTTGACATTTTTATCAATGATTATCAGATACATTTTAAGTACAAATAGACCTACTTTACATAAAAAGGACCAGAAACAAAAAGAAGAGGATTAAAAACATCACAAAACAGAAATAATCTTTCCAAACCCCTTTATAAACATAATCTGCAGCCATTGGTTTAAGAAATTCTCATGACTCTTCCGTTAGATGCAGTTGACTCTGTTTATGGAAATATGAAAATTGTGTCTTTGTCCCAGGAGAGAGTCCGGGTCCCATTAAAGCCGTTCTCTGGGGTCTTTGGTTTCATCTTGTGTCCTAAACCTCAGTGGACAGAACATTTGTCCTGCCGTCTCTGTTAAAACCATCAGAACTTAACAATCACTCAATCCATCATGTGTTAAATACTGCAACACACACTCAATACAGAAACAGTGCATTAAAATGTGGATCCAATATATTCATCCATTAATGAGTGGTGCAGGCATCATTATTAATCATCATTAGGACTAAAGATGCACAATCAAAAATTATTTACCAGACATAGCACTCACAAAGAACACATTTTTTCACCAAGTAAACTAAAAACAAATCACTATACAAATTAAATTGAACATTTTTAAATAACATAATAGTTCCAGGTTTTCCGAGACTATGTGAATCTCATTGTTTTCTCTGTATTTTCTGATTTGAAACTATATAGCGCCACCTAGTGAACATTATCTACAGTAATGCTGTAGCACAGAGGCCTCAGAGAATCTTAAAGTGATAGTTCACACAAAAAATTAAAATTAATTATTTACTCGCTCCAAACCTTTATGAGTTTCTTTACTGTGACTGGTTTACTTTAAAGAGATAAAGTTTTCTACTCTTTCTCTCAAGACAGAATATGTGACTAGCTTTCTATAATTTTATATTTTCACTATACTGTAAAAAATCAGTTGTGCTCAATTTGCATACAGATCAAAATACATGAAACATATCTATCTATCTATAGATAGATAGAATCTTTAATAGAACAATCTCTACTATGTCCTGAAAGAAGGAATTTTTTTTTATAAGGTTTCATTTTATAAGATACTCTTTTATAAGGTTTTATATTTGTATCTCTACTTCATATCAGCACCATCAGATATTTTAAAGGTCCTATATTTCATTTAAAAATGTACTCAACTGTATCAATAAAAAAATGAACATTTAAATGAATCTGATGTGTGTTTACATTGGTCTATTTTTCTATTCTTATGGTTCTTCTTCTTCTTCTTCTCCTCCCATGATATATTACCATGATCATACACTCTAAAAAAAGTCTTGTTTGGATCAAATATGGACAAACCCAACCGTTGGTTTATTTTTTTTTAATTGAAAATTTAACCCAACAGTTGGGTTTGTCCATATTTGACCCAAACAAGATTTTTTAGAGTCATTGTGTTTTTATGTATACTTTGAAGATCCATAGTGTTGTGTATGAATATGGTAATCATACAGTTCTATGATATATATTGAGGAATTACCATCTGATTTACCTCAGTATTATCACAGATCATTTTGTAATTAAAATGGTAGAAACAGCTTTGATATACTTTATCAATTTCATCATAGTTTGGTTTATTTTGATGTAAAAAACAAAAACAAAAATACAGACACTTTCACTTTGTCAGGTTGAGATGGGAGAAAACAATGGCATGAATAATTATGAAAAGATGAAAATAAAATTGTTAATCATTATATTTTTATATTATAGCTATAGCTAGAAATTACTGATTTTAATAATCAAAAACAAATGATGAAAAAATAGCAAAATATGTTTAGATTTTTAATTATATAAATAATTGTCATTGTGTATTTCATATTACAGCAGAAAATTCATTTATAGTAATTGACAGGTGTGATGATCAGTGGAGTTGAGTTTTTACCTCCATCATTAGGGCACGGGCAAAACAATGGATAGAGTTTCCCAGTGAAAGACTGATCAGTGAAAGAGTAGAGATGAGAGCTGGACTCCACATCATAAAAGGAGACCAGACCCTCCTCATAATCCACAAACACACCGACCCGCTGCGGCGTCACTCTCACACACAGAGAGACAGGAGAATCAGCACAGGCTTCATATTCATTCTCATTCCTCAGCCACACAGTCCAGCATCCATCACTGGGAGTCAGTGTGATCTCTCCCTTCCTGTTAATGGATTCTCTGGCCACTCCTAAAGTCCAGTCAGTCTTTCCCTTCACCTGCACCTCAAAATAAAATCTCCCTGAGGAGAATCCCTCCTTTCCCAGGACACAGTGACATGTATCAAATCTCTCTGGTTGGTCTGGGAGTTTCTGTGTAATGTCTCCATGTCTCACTTGTTTTCCATCATCAGACAGGATGAGAGCAGGATGAGCTGTATCAGGATCCAGAGTCACATCCACTGAGAAAACAGAGAATATAAATCACAAATTCACAATACAGATATTTAGTGATGATGTGTGTAATATGTAATCAGTGTTTAATCATACTGTCGGTCAGTGATGAAGCTGTGAGTATCTGAATGTAATCTAGTGTAGTGCAGACAGCACACTGTACCTGCATACTGCTGTCTCCTCTTCAGTTCTGTAGAGACACATGACAATAAACACCATCAGATCTTTGACATGTTTATGTGTGAATTATAGACAAGATTTAAGGTTATATTTAAAGAATTGTGTACAACATCATGTTTTATCTGATCAATGTTTCTCTGCTGATATTTAGAGAATCCCTGAACTCCTATTGTGTTTGAGCTCGAAATATTCCTCCTTTTTAGAACATCTTTGGGAATGTTTTGTGAACATTTTATGAAATTTTTATTTTAGATATTTGTAACCCTGGTTAAATAAGATTTACAAATATTATTTATTTGTATGCTGCTTGAATATGATATGATTATTCATATATGTGAAACTCTACATAAAAATACATCTATATAAATATATGTATATTTGATTGGAGTTCAGAAGTGAGTAACAACAAATCAGAGCGCTGGGTTGTTAGCCCCGCCTCCTTGCTTACTGATCGCGTCGCGCAGATCACGTTACGGTGCGTGTCCACTACAGCGGCAAAAGTCCGCTCAGTGCCGCTGGCAACGCTGTAACGTCTCCGCTTTGGGGTGTGTCTGTTGCGAGTGTGTTAATCTTATGGCGAGCGGATAATGCCTTTTCTAAGTCTACCCTGAAGAAGGCGAAGGAGCAGTCTACCCTTCCGTCGCCGTCAGTCCGTGTCTATTTTTGAATGGGATTGATAGAGACGTCAGACGACAGACCGGCGGCGACGTCACGGCGGCGTCACAGTAGTAACGTATACCTTACGGCGACGTGGCGACGGCGTACGTGAGAAATGTATAAAAAATCATAACGTCTGAACCAGGCACGTCGCCTAATAAGACGCCTGATACACACGTCGTCCCTCAGTACGTCGCCTAATAAGACGCCTGATACACACGTCGTCCCTCAGTACGTCGCCTAATAAGACGCCTGATACACACGTCATCCCAATCTAATGTTATTTTTCCGATGTTGATAACGAAAAGTGAATAGCATGAGTAAGATTGGATTTGCAATAGGCTATATCGGGAGACATGATTTTTGTTTTGTTTTGTAGGAAGCTTTTCTTTAAAGTGAATTTTTGTTTAATATTAAAGCCTCTTAATTTTAAATGTGTCATCACCCAATTGCTTGGATTTAATAAAAAAAAGAAGTGAATATTCCATAAACAGGCTCTAACTTGTTGGTCTTTCTACAGCAGTGTTTCAATAAATGGTCTATCTTTTCTAGACAGAAAAGTTAACAACAAAGTAATAAAAATCTTTTATTTGCAAAATCTATCCCTGCCTCCAGATACAAATGGTCCCCCTTGTATGAAAATATTAATTGGAATAGAGCATGGAGTAACCCACATACATTTTTAATTACAAACAAATTAAAAGAAATATAATTTATTACCCCTGTAACAAGATTATCTCTAAATTTATAGCCTACCGTAGACGAAAAATGCAGCTTTTGCTTTATGGAAACGGAAACGTTAGACAATTTATTCTATAATTGCTCACATAGCTCTTCTCTGTGGAATGATATAGCCAATGTTTCATTAATGGCAACAACAATGTTTCAACAACTTGGCTCAAACATAGCCTACATTTATCTAATTTTGATATCTTCTTTTACTTTTCTGACTCAAATTTCTCTATACAATATATAGTCGACTTAATCATTTTGCTTGGAAAATTCTTTATTCTTAAATCGAAGTTTATGAAAAACTACGGTGACGCATTGCTGCCACATACATATAATTTTTTCCACTCAATTATGTCGTAATAACGAGATCTTATGTCGTTTTAACGACATGTTTTTCTCGTAATAACGAGATCTTATTTCATTAAAACGACACATTTTCTTGGCCTTATAAGGACGTGTGTAGTCATGCACAAAATATGCCTTTATCCACATAAAATTGATAGCCATGTAATCATGTCTTTATCATACGTTCAAAAAGCTGAAGAAATAGCAGCCCCCAACGGACATTCATGTTAAAAGATCAAATTCTGTACACACCTTATTAATAGCAGATGAGCCCAGAATACGAACATTGTGTTTAATTCATAGACTGTAAAAAAATAGGTTTAATTGCATATTAGGCTAAGCATAAAGAAAAAGCTTAATGTGGCTTAATAGGCTACTTCAGTGATAAAGATCAAATGCTGTACACACCTTATTAATAAACCATACTATCCTACAGAAAAGCAGATGAGCCCAGAATATGAACGCAATGCATTTAATTACACGTTAAGCGTTTTCCGATAGAAACCCTTTATTATAAAGAAAATAAAGGTGGCTCTTCTTAACGTTTCTTTCTATGGGAGGATGGCATTGCGGTGCACAGCAAATCCTTTAAATGGTATTCAATGCAAAACAAAAATGAAAAATAAAAGTAGCCAATAAAATAAACAAATTATTGTGGCATTAATTAGCCCACAAACAATATTTATTTTAAAGACTAAACGAATTTGTTTAAAGAAAAAAAAAAAACAGCATTGGGCGTTTATCTGTAGAGTGTTTCAGCCGCCCTTTTCAAACTGGCGCAATAAAATGCAACAGAATTTGATTTGTTAAACATGAAGGACTTATCAGTCTGGCATGGCCGCTCGCTCTAACGTTAACCTAGATAAATGTTCGCTATTATTAAGCGCATATCCGAGTGTTTGTGCGGAGTGTGGAGCGCGCACTGCATGGCACACATGGACGCGCCGGTGCCATCACTCGCATTTTCCTATCAACAGTGGAAACAACTTAAATACTCCATTTCTGGTCATACAGAAAAGAATAATACATCAGTCGCAACTTTATTTGTGTAAACTCTCAACAACAAGAAAACGTTGTGCTTTTGTAAAATAAAAGAAAACGAACGCGCTTTCTTGATCTCTGTGAATTGGAGCGCATCTAAAAAATGAACCGAAAAACAGTTAGCCTCACAGACATGAGAAATATAACTATCTATATAAAGTTTATAAATAAAATAAAAATGTCCACCAACGAAAAAAAAATCCAATCGAAAGCAAATACGGTAGGCTACCATCTGATTATGTGATCCTGTCCGTATGAAAGGCGCATTTATTAGCCTACTTTTGCCGGTGCTTTGCGGCAAGTTTTATGCGCTTGAGCGCGGAATAGCCATAGGCTATATACACCCAGGATTGAATATAAACGTGTGATTAGTCCTAATTGCTTAAATAAATTACTACTAGTCTAGAAAAATCCTTTAGTCTATGGCAATTCTAATCAATAGCCTACATTTAATATTTGACATTATTTAATTAGTAATTTTATCAAGCTCTTTACATTAAATAGTTGAGTTAGCATAATAAGTTCATGAACAAATAAAATAATAAAATAAAGTTTAAATTATACCGGTAACATTTCTATATAGCATTGCTTATTCCACCACACAAAGGACTGTTTATAAGGTGACAATCCGTTATACATGTGAAGATTGTATATGGCTGTATCTTGAAGATTTTTGTATTGTATCTTCTGTTATAAAGATGAAGATTGACATTTCGTTAATTTAACAAAATAAGAACACAATGTTGTTAAAAATAAACAACTTAGGCTATGTTCTGTTAGATGTGTTTTGACTACTTTTTGTTTAATTATCTATAGGTAATGAAGATATAGCCTATTAACAAAAATAAATCTTAGGCTATATATAATTAATATATTATATAAAAAAAACTTATAGGCCTATATAAAATATATTTTTAAAAAGGGCCTCATTGATTCATTTTGCCTGATTGGGGGCTGTTACTATTTTCATAAGCTTTTTGAACGTAGAAGTGTGAAAAAGGATAGGCTGTCAATTTTATGTGGATTATAAAGGCAAAAAAAAAAAAAAAGATGTCGTGACATCTCGTTATTACGAGAAAAATATGTCGTTTTAACGACATAAGATCATGTTATTACGAGAAAAGATGACGTTAAAACGACATAAGATCTCGTTATTACAACATAATTGAGGGGAAACAATAATATGTATGTGGCAGCAGCTATGCGTCACCGTAGTACTGCTCTTGATGTAAAGTGTAACAATTATCGTCAGTTATCCTCTTGCGCCCTCTGTTGGCATTTGTACATAATATACATATGTTCATTGTTTATATATTTCTTCATGTATTTTAATAGTGTTGTTAAATAAAATAAAATAATTAATTACTTTTAATACCCTACTTTATTTGAACCAATTATATTGCCTCATTTGTAATTATGTATTTAAGTCATACTAAAGGCTATTGTTCACTTCAGATCTATCTTTATGACCAAAAAATATATAGCCTAAATAAATAGTCGACACTGACAGCCCTAGTCTTGAACATTTGACCATGAACCTACATTGTTTAGCATTTTGTGACTAAACGACTATTTCCCTGTCTTATTTTTTCATTGTTGATTTCTTGAAAATAATAGGCTATTAAAATATTTTCTTGTCACCTTCTCCTGTAAACAATATCGTGAATAGTTTCATATTGTGTATTCACCCATTATGGTCAACTGTGTAAATTAAAATTATTACCACCTTCAAAAGTAAAAACTCAGACTGACACATTCCAGAATACTATGTTTATAGATTACAATTAATGAATTTATCTGTTCAACTTTAAAGTTGTTGTTAATAATTGTGCAAAAAAATGTGACTTTGATGGTGTATAATTTGCATAGCCCTCATATCCAGTAGAAAGTGAGTGAATTATAAAAAAAAAAAAAAAAAACTATGTTCGTAAACCATTCAGAGATGACATTGATGACATACACAACTTTGTATACAATACAAAATTTGTATCAATGATATTTTCAATGTCATCAGAATACAAGAAAAGAATGATTGATTAGAAACATAACAAAGGAAAGATAAAAAAAGCTAGGGGGGAAATAGATATTTTATTGTGATGCGACGTTGGAGTCATGCTGTGGTGAGACGTTGGTGTCACGCGTCTGTGATGCGACGTGCTGTGGTGAGACGTTGGAGTCACGCGTCAGTGGTGCGACGTGCTGTGATGCGACGTTGGAGTCACGCGTTGGTTTCACCCGTCTGTGGTGCGGCGTACCCCTTCTGTCACGTAAAAGTACACGACTGTAGACTTCGGTAAGTTATCCGTGGCATTATCCACTCGCCATATTAATCTAAGTTTTTTTCAACACACGGACAGTATAATCATCAGCAATGCACGCGATTACATTTAGAAATAGACAAGCTTTGTTTTCAAATGCACCAAGCAAAGATCCTTTCAATTTTATAAACTTTTACAAACCCATGCAGCCAATATAATCACAATGAACACATCCAAAATAAAATCTATATATAACAACTGCAAAGCGTCTAATTTGTAAACAAAATGATTTACGCACTAAATCCAGCATAAACTCCGGCACAATTTGCATATTTTTAAACTCTCAAGACAGACGTCACATCCAGAACCTCACAGCAATTGGCTGCCGACCGCGTTTTTCGCTTGATATTTGCATAAAGTCGAGAACTGCCCAACCTTTTGACGCTCTCGGTCGCTCTCAACGCTTTCTCTCCGGTCCGCTGTCAATCCCAAAATGCACTGCGCGAGCGTGAAGCTCGACTTCCATAGGAATGAATTGAAAACGCTCGTTCCGCTCCGCTCGCACCGTGCCAGTGGACACACACCGTTAGAAAGCAAATGCAGAGTGACGGAGAAATGTGATCTGACGCGAGAGTGCAAAAAATAGAAACATATGTTCTTTAAACTGTTCAAAGTTCACAAAAATAAATCAGAGGGTAACCACGAGATATTGGAGGATCCAGTGTGATTGTGCCGATCGGGCGTTTCAGAGGTTACATTTTGACTCGGTGAGTTTACCAAATGTTATAATTAGCCTTAAAAAAACGAATGACAACACATTGGATGTGATAATGGTTTATTTGTTTTATGCATATGATACAAAATTGTGTTATATTGTCATGTTATATGGGTTGGATTGTTTATTTGCAGTGTGGTTGTGTCAGACCGCATGGTGTATAGTGTTCACCACTGACGCCATTTTGAGTGCGCGTGCCTGTGGAAAAAAAAGAAAGACGTGAATGAACAGGTAATTGAATATAATGTCATTTACTATGATGATGGTATTCATGTATGTATTGTATTTGTTTTCTGTGTTATATTTAAATGTAACTCATTATTAAGATACAATATTGAATGCATATTCTGGCCTGTGATCAGGCCAGGTTTTTTTTTGTGTGAATGTTTTTTGTTCGAGATGGATTTCATTAATTGATGGCGAGCCTCCCACTTCGATTGAAAGGATCACGAACTTAGAGGAATGGACCGTTTCAGTTCTATTATGTCTTCCTGAGATAAGTAAGAGAACCCATTTACAGAGACCAGGGGCGTCATGCAAGCCAAAATTCTGGGGGGGCACAATCTGAGACGTTGCAATTGTTTTCTGACGGGTGATATGGATCATGTTAGGAGGGGTCAGGGGGTTTCTCCCCCTGAAATTTTTTAAATTCTGGCTGCTAAACATACCATTTCAATGCAGTTTGGGAGGGACAGAAATACCTTAACGGAGCTAGCAGCAACCCTCCTCTATCTGAGGACTAAGTTAAAGTATCTATTTTGTAAGTTTATGTAGTAGGCTACCTCATTTGTAAGTTGCTACTTGCGAATCATGAGCAAGTAAAGTGACCTGATAATAATAACGGAAGTTATGAGCACATGAGAGAGAGGCTGACTGCTACACTTTCGTGCATTTTAAGCCTACATCACGGTCATAGCGATCTGTATAACAACTATGCTGTAGCTTTCGAACGGGTAGCCTATCTTTTTTCACTGCATTTGAATTAGCTGCCTGATCCGTGAAGAACCGTGAATATCAGTCTATGGGAGAAACATCAAGTCGATGCCTTGATAACGTTAGGTTGGATTTTGCAGTTAGCCTACAACAAATTTAACACCCTCGTTTCTATGAAACTGAAAACAATTGAACCAGCTGAAGACTTTGACACAAGACAAAACAGAACAGATGTTTCAAAACCGATCAGATAACGTTACTATGGCTTTGTATGGCAGTAACGTTAGCCAACTAGTTTACGGTTAGACTAGGCTAGCTATCGATAACGTTACACTGACACAACTTAAGTTAATGCTCTGAATTCGCAGCTAATATCAAATCCATAACTTTTTGATCAAGTTAAAATTTCCAGGTCAACCACAAATAATCCCACTACCTTTTAATATCATCCGATAACTAATTCAATGCCGATTTGTTGCTTTGCCCACTTACCACTTCAAGACCATCTGTAAAACATTGCCAGCTCAACGTGCGAGACGAGTGAGTTGCTTGAACATACACAGCAATATACACAGACACCATATTAGGAAAAAGGGGCGGGCTGATGCTGACCGATTTATTACACATCCAGAAGAATACATTTGAGTCGTTATAGGCTCTGGTATATTATGGAGCATAATAGGAATAAAGTTGTGACAAAAAAATTATCAGGGAGGAAAAATCTGAGGGGGCACGTGCCCCCTCACTTTGAATGGGCATGACGCCACTGACAGAGACTGATATATATATTTTTTTTGTTGGGACTGAAACATCTCAAGAACCCAATTGAGAGTAAAAGACTGATCAATATTCAAATTGTTATTTCATTTGAATTTGAAGTACTGAATTCAGTGGGTTAAATGTAAAACCACTGCTGATTGTTTCTCCAATTTGTGTTCCATTGAATACATTGATTGTGATTACTGATATGAAAATGTATTCAGAGGGTGCACCCAGGGTATAGTTATTTGTCTTGGTTGTTTGTTTTTATATTGTACTTTGTTTATGTGATTGAGAAAAAAATAACACTAAAGAAAATCACTGAACTTAAAGTAAAGTGTTATTGGTTCAACTTACCTTCTGTCTCTGCCTGTTACTCAGTATCACCACTACCTCCTTTTACGTACCGTGCAGTCTTCTGATTTTATTTTTCTGGTCCGATAGTGAGTTAATACCTGCTACATATTGTTATGCCTAATGTTATTCATCTCAGTTTTGGAGTGTATTAGTGTTGTGGTTATTCAGCAAAGACAGCACTATAAAAAATAACCTTAGAGAAAGTGAAAATGAAGCCCAGCACTGCGAAGCTGTTTGATACAGGTCAGACATTTTCCTCTTAAAAAAAAAAAAAGAACAAATCTGCATGAATACAAATTCATGATGTCTATCGATTTGATTTTCTTCTGCTGAAATGATTTTATCTGACACACAATCACAACATTTAGATGAAACAGCTGAAAAGACTGAAAATGGCAGAAAATGAATGTTTCTTTCTGTAGTTTCTCATCTAAAAGTGTTCACAGATTTACTAAAGCCTCAAGGTTCTGGTTACAGTGATGAAGCTTCTAGTACAAGATGAATTTACTGCATGTTTTCTGAAATTAGAGATGAATATGACCTGCTCTCTTCAAGAAGAACTGTGATGATAATGAGACACACACACATGATCACACACTTCTCTTATTTCAGCTTTAACAGACTCATTCTTCATTACTGATATTAAAAGATGATAAATATATGTATCTGTACTGTGTATTTGATATTGCTGTACCAGTTTGCGTGAGTTTCTCCTGTAGAGAGTCCTGCAGTTTAGTCAGAGCTCTCCTCAGAGTCTCCAGACTCTCATCAGTCTTCACACTGATCTCAGACCAGTTCCTGGTGTTTCTAGAGCTGCACAGGGATGAGTAAATCTACAGCAGGAGAGAGGAGAAATCCTTCAGCATGGGGAGTGTTATGGTGTCATATACTGCATTATCATTGATCAGAGAGATGTTGACTGACCTGTAGGAGGTGGAGGTGATCTTCAGTGTGTGAGAGCTGCTCCAGCTCAGTGTTTCTCATCTTTAGCTCAGTGATCTCCTGCTCCAGCTCTTCAATGAGCTCTTCCTCCTGTTTCTCTGCTGCTTTCTGCTGCTCCTCCATCATCTCCAGCAGTTCAGTCTGACATCTCTCAATGGAGCGGATGAGATCAGTGAAGAGCTCCACACGGGCTGCTTTCTCCTTCTCTGTGTTTCTCTGCTCAACCAGGACAATCAACACATTATTAGTGGCGTTTGTTAAGAGAAGAATCAGTGTTATTATTTCTCATACTTCAGTGTTTTTAGGCGGTTTTCAAAATCCCTCATTCTGCCCCGTTTGCACTGAATGATTCCTCAAATCATGTGTGTTGTTGAGGAGAGATGTGTTATTACTTTACTAAGTGATCAGGGAATCACGGACGTGTCGATATTCAGACCAGCAGTGTGACTGTGAGTGTGAAATTGCTTTTATACAACAATTCAATAAACAATGATAGATATTAAAATTAATTTAATTTAATTATTTTAAACTCACTTTTCTGACTTCTGCTGAGTGTTTGACGTCTTGAATCTTCTTGATTCTGTCCTGGATCATCTGCTGTGTGTCTTTGTGTCTTCATCAGTTGAGTCTATAGACAGAGAACAACACACAATATGTTTTCATAACTGATTCATTTATATTAAAGAACATGTGTTTCCTCATGATAAGAGCCATTTAAAATCAGTTTCTCAGTAACTTCTACCTTCTTCTCTTCACTCTCCTCTTCTAGAGAAACAGTGTTGTGGTTCTTGTGGTCTGTTACAGTGCAGATCGGACACACACATGTCTGATCATCTCTACAGAACAGCTCCAGAGGTCTCTCATGTTTCTGACATATATAGTCCTCCAGATTACTCACAGGATTGATCAGTTTGTGTTTCTTTAAACCTGCCACTCTCGAATGAGGCTCCAGATGAGTTTCACAGTAAGAGCTCTGACACACCAGACACGACTTCAGGGCTTTCAGCTTTCTTTCCCCACAGACGTCACACAGAACTTCAGCTTTTTTCTCAGGACTTTTCTTTTTATAGTGATCTACGAGCTCTCGGAGTGTGGTGTTAATCTTGAGATCAGGTCTGTGCTTGAATGTTTCTTTACAATATGGACAGTTGCAGGTCTGGCTGTTGTCCCAGCACTTATTCAGACAGGTCTTGCAGAAGTTGTGTCCACATGGAGTGCTGACTGGATCAGTGAACATGTCCAGACATATAGAGCACTGAAGCTCCTCAGTCAGTGGACCGCTGGAGGAAGACATCGCTGGAGAGAGAAATGATGAAGATAAATCACCTTCACTACTAGTCTAAAGTTTGGAAACACATTTGACTTTTTGATTTAATGGCATTTGCTTGAAGGACTTAAATAACAATAATTATTATTATTAGCCTTATTATTATAAATGGGCTCATTTAATACTGTTTATAAAGAATCCCGGTAACACTTTACAATACGGGTGCACTAATAAGCATTAATTCATGCTTAACTAATGCACAGATAATCATGTGTTAATGTATGACTCATGAAGAACTAAACCATTAATTAATGATTACTGCATCAGCAACTAATAAAGATTCTAAATGATTAATAGATTAAGTAATATATGAATTGTTATTAATTAAATGTGTCATAATGTATTAATTCCTTAATAACTTATTTTATTAAGTAAAAGTGTAAATGAATGCGTTAATTACCACAGTTGGTCAAAGCAATGTACTTCAACTTCCAGTTGTCTGCTTTAATTAATCATTAACTAATGATTTGCAAATGTATCATTATGTTATGACTTTACTTGTTAAGGCACATGACTATTAACTAATTGTTAAGTAATATGTAATTTATGGGTTTTGACAGTTTGCACATGCAGTGAATGTAATGTCAATGTTTGAAGGATGGGCAAGTTGGGCTGCACACAAGTATCAGCACACCAGAATCTGAACTGAAAAATATTCTGTAGTTTAAAGAGGTTGATCGTTTCAGGAGTCCATATTGTTGTTGATCAAGTTAGTTTCACTTTCTCTGAATCTCTCTGAACTACAGTGATGTCAGAGCTCCTCCTGTATTCACACATCAACATTTGTCCCTGTATTCGGTGAGTTTGGTTCATGTGTTTATTTGTATTGGGACTGATGTTTCTGTCAGGTCCTGAAGAAGAAAAATAGCAGACTTACAAAAGCTTGATTGTTTGGTGAAATCTGTGAAGAGTTTCCAGGACAAACGCTGCTCAACTTATAGATGTTTCATAAAGTCATAAGGATCGTTAGTCAATCTGTTGCTCTCATATCTGATATTTTATGGGACGTTCATGGGTTCAGTCGATCTGTGGGAACATGCTCTGAGACACACTGCTATGATTTTACAAAATCCAAATGAAAATGTTTATAATGTCTCAAACAAAAGAAGCAGCAGTAAAACGAGTTTATTAACATTATCTCAGTGTTTCAACTAGTATAAGTGGTTTTAATAACATTAATCAAGATGTTTACACAGTTTTTAACTCAAGAATTGGCCACCAAACAACACAAAAAAATAATTACATGACCAACTTTTTACATTAGCTACACATGTTTAAAAATAGCGATTTTGATGCTATCATAGTAGTGCCCCTAGCACTCCCATTCAAAAGGTATTTTGACCGAAAACGAAAATACGGTCAATCTTAAAAGTGACGTTTCCATTCTAATTATGCTATTACACGAATGTTTGACTCGGGTAGATAAAAAAATAGCCTATAGGTTCAATTTGGCGAGAGTTACCCTTTAAGGAGAATATGTTAATGTTCTTCTCCCCCTCTTGATCACCACCCATTTGCCTCATCTTTTGGTTTCCTGTCGGTCGGTTTCGGTGTTGGTATTCCACTCATGTTTAACAATGCTTTGCTCAGGGTATAAGAAGGAAAGGTAAATGAAAGCTTTAGTGTAAGACCTGCTGGGAAGACTAAATTGTTAAGTCACTTATTACCTTCTCATCTATCCAATTATGTTCTAATACTTGTAGTATAAAAGATCGGTACTTACACATGTCTGGGTTCGTAGATGCTGATGCTTTCATTCACCTTCATCCTCCCCGCCATCAACAGGATGGTCCTGTCCATACCTCACAGAGGGTCGGCTGCGCCCCTGCCTTCATCTTCAGGCAGAGTCCGGACCCTCGGATTGCGAGCTACGGACAGGGCCTACGCCAAAGAACTTTATATCATAATTGCTTGCTGGGCTGTTAATAAATGTATAATTGTTACGGTATTTATTCTCCCGAGTCTTTGTGGTAGAACTGTTGATCTGGGAGAAAGGCTTTAACCCTGCCACTCCCACACACCAGTGCGTAACCTCATACAGTGCATGTCTGTATATTTAAACATGTAACTTAATAAATAACTTTGCCTGCTTTAAAGGCTTTGAGAATCATTCCTTTTATCACTGATGATGTTTAAAGCTAAACTGATTATAACTTATCTAATCGTTATCTAAACGTTCAGGTTAAATCCTACGTTTTCCTATCAGTTCTAAGAAAGACCTTTACTGTTAGGAGTTTGTGTGTTATTCTGCCCTCTGGTGTCCCTTCTGGGTATTTTGCTTGCTTTTCAGATGGGTGTTCCTCCAGATAATTCACCGGACGCGGCGATTGGTTCGTCTCCACAACCAACCAGAATAAAAGGACCACCCCAAACACCTTCCAGATGCCCTTTGTGCCACCGCGTGCTTGCGTCGCTGCCTTTTAATTCGCTCTTCGTAGGATCGAGTATCTTGCCAGAGAGAAAGAGTTCGTTTAATGCTATGTCCTGCTATTGATATGAATCTGTATTGTCTAAATTACCTTATGTAAATATTGGGTGATTTGTACTGTGCCAGTGGCGGAGCCAGAGGGGGGTCCGGGGTCCAAAATTTTTATTTGCTACTGGCAGTTGCTGATTTAAAAAAAAAAAATTTCCGTTCGCAGGCAGCGCGGCGCGCGCGCAGTTTTCAAACGGACGAGCAGAGGACGAGAGATGATTGCAAGATACCGAACTTCACCGAATAAGAAAACATCATATTTGAAGTAAGTTTTTAAGGTTTAGCATCAGGGTGGTTTGCTCCGAATAGCCTATATTAGGCCTAATACACGCATATGCAGTACCTTGCCGTGTGTACGTTACAGTATACAAATGTTCTAGCTAATGTGAGGATAGGAGATCAAAACGGAGGCAAAGAAGAGCAGAAACAAGTGATATCATAATGCGATGACTATGAAGCTTTATGGGTGTAGGGTGTTGATGGACTCGATCTACTGTGTTTTGATCATCATTCTGAATCTGATCTAGATGTAGTCTTTGATAAAAATGCGATTTTTCTCAGCTTTTTGCTCATGTTGCTTCTTATGAAACTTGCCAACATTCAAGTGTTGATAAAAAAAGACGCACAAAGCTAGAATAAAACAATTTTTTGTCTGTTCATTCTTTTGGTATGTTCAGATATTCATACAACAAAATATTCTGGGGTGCCATGAAATTGTGAAAATTACCAAAAACACCATTTTTTTTTTTTTTTAATAGGCTACTGCGAGAAAGAGTTAAGATAAAAATGTTGGTAATTGGATGATGATTAGAATATAAATATGAATGGAATCATATTTTAAATTTGTCATATTTTTGAACAGGGTCAATTAAACATGAAAAGAAAGGGAGAGATATCAGAGTACTTTTTAAATAAGCACAAACATAGTCCAGTCATTTTATGAAAAAAGGTTAAACAAATTGCAACAGAAGCAAACTCAAATAATTTTGTATCCTCAATATGTCCTGAGTAAGGAAAAAAAGTCCAGAAGAATCCCATTAGGGGAAAGTTTCGAAAACTGTTTCTGGGGATTCACTTTTTATTTTACCTTTTGTCCTTTGCATTCTCCTTACCATTGTCTCCTGTTCTTCCCTCAGACTCGTCCCCCAGAAACAGTCACACAGACCCAGTCCCAAACCCAATCTCTTGCTTCTGTTGAGTTTGCTTCTGTTGCAATTTGTTCAAGGTTGACCCCCATTTTGGCTTAAAATGACTAACAGGCAGATCAGGTGCAAACAGACCCCAGCCCTTGCATCACCACTGGCTAGTCAGAGTCAGTGTGGTCAGACTTCAGGACCAGCAACAGGTCAGAGCATCTACCAGACACAGGCAGTCAATCACATACCCAATTCAGGAATTTAAGTTGAGATGATTTTGCCAGATTAAAAGGATAGTTCACCCAAAAATGAACACAAAAAAATAATTATAATTAGAAAGAATTATTATAAAGAAAGAATTATGTTGTATTAAATCTTCCTAGGATAAGATTTTATATTGATGGGCAATACAATTGTTTACATTTTTCAAGTACAATTAAAAAAACAGGTTTTATTTTGTAAATGTGAGCTTTTTTGTAAATAAACGCAGCAGTACATAACAGACACATGCTACGGTATCTTATCTCCTTGGTGCTTAAGCTTTGTTTTCTGCAAATATTTTGGATGTTCAACACTTATAGACACAAACAGAGTGACCCAATTCCTTCCATAAGCTTTTCCACTGTGTGTGTGTGTGTGTACTGTGTACCCCCGAAAGTAGCAGTGGCCACCCCATGTATAAAACTCTAGTTCCGCCACTGCTGTCAACGTATTAAGGGCTGTAGGAGGTTTGACGCCATTTCTTTTTATGTATATATTTTGCACTCTGTTTTTTATTTAGGGAGTTAGGGAAGGATTGTGTATTTCATTTTCTTTTCTTTTGGTTTAGGAATTTAGTTTATCTAACACGAAGGGGGTTTTTGTTTATTATTTTGGCCTTGTCATCCTCTGAAGTTGGAATTTGTTTCCTTTTGCCCGTAAATAAAAGTAAATACGTTTTTCCTAATCTCTCTGGTAGTGAGACTCATTTCACTCTTTTTTTTTAGTTACGACACAGACCCCTAGACGGTCGTAACATTTACCTTTAAAGAATAAGAGGTTAAAGAATAACAACAACTTTAATGGAGTCAGATTAATTATATTGGAGTCAGATAAATATTTTAATTATATACGTCATTCTTCAACTGCCTCTTGTTCCGATTAGGTTCAAAATAGCAGCGTAAGCTTCCAGCCAATGGGTTATTCGCATATTGTTTGCTCTGCCTCTGCTGTGTCCACCTATTTATCTGAATGCCTGTAGGCTAATTGTGAGGAAGATGTATAAGCGGGTCTTTATTAAAAGATCTGAGCATAAAATCCAAACAATAGTCACAACTCGTAGTCAGGTCACAGGCCTTGGTCGAAGCACAGGTAAAACAATCCAATGTCAGACAAATCCAACAAACAGCAATCAAAAGGCAAACCAATGGTCATAACTGTAATCATCAACAGAGAATTGGAGAATGCTTAGTAAGGCAGAGAACTGGCAATGCTTCACAATAAGGCAGTGATAGCACATGGCTTAAATACAGGGTGACAGGAAA
This sequence comes from Rutilus rutilus, assembly GCF_951802725.1. Classification (NCBI taxonomy): domain Eukaryota; kingdom Metazoa; phylum Chordata; class Actinopteri; order Cypriniformes; family Leuciscidae; genus Rutilus; species Rutilus rutilus. Next base: position 37,295,110 of record NC_140216.1, on the reverse strand, counting down.
TGACAAGACAGAAAATGATGTGGCAGGAACAGGAAGTAACAGAGTTCAATATTCAGGTGGTGGCTCCCTCTGATGGACTGGTGCCTGATCAAACGTTACACTAATAATCAATCAGGTAAAACAGCTCAGACGATTTATATTACACAAACTATACATTGTTTTGAAAATGTGAACTGTTGCATTAATGCTTAACATTGAAACTTCAATACTTTTTCAAAATAATCCATTTAACGAGTTGCGATTTGAGTAGCGAGCACTAATATTAGGCTTGTTTGAGATGCGCCTTGCCTCGCCTGAGAAATGTGTAGCTACAAATATTTCTTCTTTGGACCACTTGCATTGGTTATATACAAATGCTGAGATTAATCTGAGAGAAAAATCAGTCCCAAAACACTTAATGCCCACAAATGTAAATGTGTGACTACAGGGACAAATGTTAATGTGTAGCTAAATATAGGAGGTGCTCTGACGTCACTGACTTAGGTAAAGTTGGTTTTATATTCGCACATTCACACTTTTTTGCTTAAAAACTGTCTCAATAACAAGCGCAATAAAGCACATTTTTGCAAAATAAAAGCAGCTACATGATCTTTAGGACAAAGATGGTGAACTACAACACTCTCCACAATCGATCACAATGGGCAAATATTGTTTTAATGGCATACAAAGTTGCGAATGTCCACTGAATGTCCAATGTAGTGTGGGAAACAAGATAGGGACCGTCTAAAAAGTTCTATTATTTTTCATTGTGTGCAAACAGACAACTACATTTTTGCAAAGTACAGATGTACCAGCAAATATCTCTCACATTATGTCTTCTAATGCTATTGATTGTACTTTAGCAACAATAAAAAGTGAATTATAATGATTGTATTTAGGAAACCTGCCTCACTATACATAATGTACATACATATTTTTAGAATAAAATTACATTAATTCACCAAAAGGATTTTTTACTATCCGAAGGTTGTAGCATGTTCCTAGTGACCAGTCTGACTTACTACAGGTGAGATTTTGACAAAAAGTCCCTTACTGTACATACAGTTGACAAATATGTTTTTAAAAAAATTACTGTAATTCACCCTAAGTATTTTTTCGTGTTCCAAGGCTGTAGTGCTTTCCTAGTGACCAGACTGACTTACTACAGGTGAAATTTGGACAAAAACTCCCTTACTGTACGTACAGTTGACAAATACGTTTTTTTAAAAATTACTGTAATTCACCTAAATCATTTTTTCGTGTTCCAAAGGCTGTAGTGTTTTCCTAGTGACCAGACTGACTTACTACACGTGAAATGTTGACAATACCTCCCTTACTGTACGTACAATTATCAAATAAGTTTATGAAAAAATTACTGTAATTCATCTAAATCATTTTTGCATGTTCCAAAGGTTGTAGTGCTTTCCTACGGACCAGACTGACTTACTACAGGTGAAATTTTGACAAAAACTCCCTTACTGTACGTACAGTTGACAAATATGTTTTTAAAAAAATTACTGTAATTCACCTAAATCATTTTTTCGTGTTCCAAAGGCTGTAGTGTTTTCCTAGTGACCAGACTGACTTACTACAGGTGAAATTTTGACAAAAACTCCCTTACTGTACGTACAGTTGACAAATATGTTTTTAAAAAAAATACTGTAATTCACCTAAATCATTTTTTCGTGTTCCAAAGGCTGTAGTGTTTTCCTAGTGACCAGACTGACTTACTACACGTGAAATGTTGACAATACCTCCCTTACTGTACGTACAATTATCAAATAAGTTTATGAAAAAATTACTGTAATTCATCTAAATCATTTTTGCATGTTCCAAAGGTTGTAGTGCTTTCCTACGGACCAGACTGACTTATTACAGGTGAAATTGACAAAAACTCCCTTACTGTACGTACAGTTGACAAATACGTTTTTTAAAAAATTACTGTAATTCACCCTAAGTATTTTTTTGTGTTCCAAAGGCTGTAGTGCTTTACTAGTGACCAGACTGACTTAATACAGGTGAAATTTGGACAAAAACTCCCTTACTGTATGTACAGTTGACAAATATATATTTTTTAAATTACTGTAATTCACCTAAATAATTTTTTCATGTTCCAAAGGCTGTAGTGCTTTCCTAGTGACCAGACTGACTTACTACACGTGAAATGTTGACAATACCTCCCTTACTGTACGTACAATTATCAAATAAGTTTATGAAAAAATTACTGTAATTCACCTAAATCATTTTTGCATGTTCCAAAGGTTGTAGTGCTTTCCTACGGACCAGACTGACTTACTACAGGTGAAATTTTGACAAAAACTCCCTTACTGTACGTACAGTTGACAAATATGTTTTTAAAAAAATTACTGTAATTCACCTAAATCATTTTTTCGTGTTCCAAAGGCTGTAGTGTTTTCCTAGTGACCAGACTGACTTACTACAGGTGAAATTTTGACAAAAACTCCCTTACTGTACGTACAGTTGACAAATATGTTTTTTAAAAAAATACTGTAATTCACCTAAATCATTTTTTCGTGTTCCAAAGGCTGTAGTGTTTTCCTAGTGACCAGACTGACTTACTACACGTGAAATGTTGACAATACCTCCCTTACTGTACGTACAATTATCAAATAAGTTTATGAAAAAATTACTGTAATTCACCTAAATCATTTTTGCATGTTCCAAAGGTTGTAGTGCTTTCCTACGGACCAGACTGACTTACTACAGGTGAAATTTTGACAAAAACTCCCTTACTGTACGTACAGTTGACAAATACGTTTTTAAAAAAATTACTGTAATTCACCCTAAGTATTTTTTCGTGTTCCAAAGGCTGTAGTGCTTTCCTAAGGACCAGACTGACTTACTACAGGTGAAATTTTGACAAAAACTCCCTTACTGTACGTACAGTTGACAAATATGTTTTTTAAAAAATTACTGTAATTCACCCTAAGTATTTTTTCGTGTTCCAAAGGCTGTAGTGTTTTCCTAGTGACCAGACTGACTTACTACAGGTGAAATTGACAAAAACTCCCTTACTGTACGTACAGTTGACATGTTTTTTTTTTTTTAATTACTGTAATTCACCCCAAGTATTTTTTCATGTTCCAAAGGTTGTAGTGCTTTCCTAGTGACCAGACTGACTTACTACAGGTGAAATTTTGACAATATCTCCCTTACTGTACAATTATCAAATATGTTTATGTAATGAGCATATTATTACATATGTTTATTACATATGTTTATGAAATAAACTGTAAATCACCTATAGTGTTTTTTTTTTATATCCCAAAGGTTGTAGTACTTTCCTAGTGAAAGGACTGACTTATTACAGGTGAAATTGACAAAAACTCCCTTACTGTACGTACAGTTGACAAATACATTTTTTTAAAAATTACTGTAATTCACCCTAAGTATTTTTTCGTGTTCCAAAGGCTGTAGTGTTTTCCTACAGACCAGACTGACTTACTACAGGTGAAATTTGGACAAAAAGTCCCTTACTGTACGTACAGTTGACAAATATGTTTTTTAAAAAAATACTGTAATTCACCCTAAGTATTTTTTCGTGTTCCAAAGGGTGTAGTACTTTCCTAGTGACCTGACTGACTTACTACAGGTGAAATTTTGACAATAACTCCCTTACTGTATATACTATTATCAAATAGGTTTATGAAAAATTTACTGTAATTGACCGTAACTATTTTTCCGCGTTCCAAAGGGTGTAGTACTTTCCTAGTGACCTGTCTGACTTACTACAGGTGAAATTTTGACAATACCTCCTTTACTGTACAATTATCAAATATTTTTATGTAATAAACATTATTACATGTGTTTATTACATATGTTTATGTAATAGACTGTAATTCACCTATAGTGTTTTTTATATATATATTCCAAAGATTGTAGTGCTTTCCTAGTGACCACACTGACTTACTCCAGGTGAAATTTTGACAATACCTAATAATACTGTTTTACATAATAATATATATAATAACTGTAATTCACTAAAAGGGGTTTTGTTTGTTTAAGGTTGTAGTACATTAATAGGGGCTACATTATTATTAACAGTAGTGACTGAACCAGTACGCATTGGTGCAGCAAATCTGACAGATAATGAACAGCAAGATCATGGAGGCATTCAAGATACTGTACAGTGCACTGTTTTATTTCTATTATCTTTCTAATTGTTCCACTGAGATTATACATAAAAGTTGTAATTAATTCCTTGTGGTTAGAGTAATATTTCAATATCACCTCTTCAAAATTTTGCTGTTGTTGATCCTCTCTTGGTTTAAGTTGTTCTTATATTATCATAAACCCTTTAATTGATTGTTTTGTCAAGTACTTTTTACTTTACTATATTTTCTTTTAGTGAAGTGATGTAAAAGTTTAAGTAAAACAAATGTGTGTGTTTGAATACATTTTTTTCAAATGTTTCCAGTCAGGACTACTTTGGGTAAACAAAAATATTTAAGCAATTGAACATGTTATTTAATATTTATTCATTGCATTATGTAATTGGTTAACACACATAACTATAACTGTTAGTGGTTTGTTACATTGTTAATCCTTGTCATGTTTACCAACGTGAACAGTGCCAAAGATGGTACCCAATGTATGCTGCATTGGACTATCACCAGACAAGCTACCTGAAAAAGATGCCCAATGGTTGTGCTCACTGTGTACCTTAAACAGTGGAACATCATTAAAGAATATCTGTTGAAACTTCTGCTTTATTGTCCTTGTTGCAATATGGATTACCATTGTATATCTGTATTTTGGGACTTACAGTTAAAGACCCATGGACCAGATATGATTTATTAAGACCAGGAGTTAGAAGTGCACTCAATTTAAGACAAGAGTCAGAATTATAATAAATTAAAGGAAATTTTACTGAAGAATGTTTGCAGTTTATTATCAGGCAGAAGTCAAGAATCAGAACCAGTGATCAAAAGTAGGTTCTGATTGGCTAATAAATAATCACACATTTTCTACACATAGATAGACTGAAGCATATCTCCATCAATTATGCGGCTGACATTCGGACCCTGAATTTAGGCACGTCGTGACCTTCCACACTTGTAGTGATTGTAATGAATAGTAATTGGACCAATTTTTGAGTCTCCAGTCTAGGACCAACTCTATAGCGCCACCACCAGTTCAAAAATTCAACATTAAAAGGATTATAGCTTTTGAACCCTTTGATCTAGATGTGAATGTAAATAGATGTAAAATGACACTTAGTACACCTGATTCCACTCATTATGGTGATCACAATCAATATCTTACATTAAGACTCTGCCCATTACAGTAGTGGCCATTTTGAAAAGTACAGTGTTCAATTTTTTTGTGCTACTCCTCATTCAAATTTTGTTCAATTTTTACAAAAATTGGCTCAGATGATCTTTGGACCAAGCCACACAGAAGTGACTGAACAGATTTTTTATTTTTGCTATCGTTCCTGCTTTTCGCTACTTTTATCCAAATTTGACCCATATTTGTTGCCTTATGGTAGTTAGCTTAGCATGCTAATTGGTTAGCATGCTAACCTGATGCCATTCTTTCTAATGTGGCTCTTCAGCTATAAGGCTAACCATAAACTACATTAGCATTAAGCTAACTTTACTTGCTAACTTAACTAATCTGGTTAACATGCCTTTGTGTGCTCATTCTTACACTTAAGCCTCTCCTCGGCAGCTTGGTAAGACAGCGTCAACTGAGTGGCGCAAGCTGCTAAACCACGTGCCACGAGCCCTGAACCATTCTGGTTGTGGGTTTGAATCCTGTGTGGCACATTCCCAGACCGCAAGAGGTATTGTGGTGTAAAAGTTGCTTCTGTTCCAGACATGGTGTCTATATGTGAGCGAACTCGATAAATACAACATGCAGCAAATTTATACAAAAATTATTCATTTTGAATTGCTTCTCACTTGAACTACTGGACCTTCTTCATCTTGCTAAAAACGCAACTTCCCAGTGGCGCAATGATATGAGTGACAGGTATCTGACCCAGAGATAATGGGTTTGAGCCCCGTGTGGGATGATTTAAAAAAAATTGTGTCATGTCGATTCCTTTATTATTCAACGTTGTACTAATCTTTCTTCCTCTTGGATTAATGTATGTCTTGTTCATTATATGTTCATTCTCATCTGAACTTCTGTTCATTTTGAGTTCATTTTCACCTATACTTCTAAACCAGCTCTTTTTTCTTCAATTTCTGCTGTTTTTACTATTACTGCTCTTGCTGCTGCTTCAGCTTGGCCCCGTATCGCTGCTTGCAGCTATATTTCCACTTGTTCCTTAACATGTAACCAAAATACTAACACACACAGACACAGTTTCTTCAAGATTGGATTTGGTGAGGAGGAGAGTCTTCTCAAAACATTAATATAACATGTTATTTATCTCAAGGAGAGGATACTTTAAATCTAACTGTAAAGTAAAGACTTTAACTAAGAAATGGTCTCTCAACTATAGGTTTCAATGACTCCTGAGACCATTGCTATCAGGGTAGCCTAGAAAAGCAGATGGATGTAGTGACACCTGTTAAAGAAATCCATATTTCATCTCTGGAAGCCAGGCTAAATGAGCAAGCACTGTTACTGCATTCCTGGCATGGGCCAGACCCATACGTTACACCTCAGATATCAAATACAGACATTTAAAGGATACATGAAATAACATTTTCGATAATCACACTGATAATTTCTATAACAAAGTAAAATCTCATGAGCCTAGAGAATTCATTCAACTCATTTGATATATAGAAGGAAAACTATTGATTAATACCTTGATTATAATCACTCATTAGATGTACATTGAAGCAGCAGTGTGTTCCAGAATCCACTTCTTCAGGACTTCATAACAAAAACTTAACTTGAATAATTACAATAAGGGTGTTGCTTATTTATAACATTGAAAATATTATTAACCTAAAATATCTGCTTTTTTTAATCAATGAAAGAATTGTGTTGTACAAGGAACAGCAGTTCTAAAGGCCCTTTCACACTGGATGCGATTTTGACGCACGAATAATTCGCGCTATGGTTTTATTTTTTGATCAGCTGTTTGTGTAATGAGTGCTTTCACACCGAACGCGAATGTGCTGCGGCGAAAAAACGAATTTTATTTTTTTCGTTTCGATGTCGATTTTTTTTTTCTTTTGCGGCGACAGAAAAGGCTTCAGCCAATCGCATACTACAAGGACAATGATTGTGTGGCATAGCATTGCCAACCAACTCGGTTATCACGACTGTGAGTATGTTGTGTGATAGTTTTAGTTGTTGTATAGTCCTGTGCTGTGTAGGCTAGCAGGCTAAACTACATTTGGGATAGAAAGCTAATCGTCAAAGACAGAGATAGAGACCGTGTTTACGCGGCTCATGTGATGGGTTTTGACGCGAACTATTCGCACACGAACTATTCGCTTTTTCGTTACGCATCCGGTGTGAAAGGGCCTTAATACATACTTTTACCTAATACATTTATCCAAGTTAATTGAGTAGAGTGATCACTGGGAACATACTATAACCTTTGGAACATGAAAAAAGGAGAAATTACAGTAACTTTTTAATAATAATATGTTTGTACTATACTTACAGTAAGGGAGATATTGTCAAAATTTCACCTGTAGTAAGTCAGTCTGATCACTAGGAAAGCACTACAGCCTTTGGAACAGGAAAAAATACTTTAGGGGAATTACTGTAATTTTTTCTTAAACGTATTTGTTTATTGTACGTACAGTAAAGGAGGTATTGTCTAAATTACACCTGTAGTAAGTCAGTCTGATCACTAGGAAAGCACTACAACCTTTGGAACAGGAAAAAATACTTTAGGGGAATTACTGTAATTTTTTTTTAAACATATTTGTTTATTGTACGTACAGTAAAGGAGGTATTGTCAAAATTCCACCTGTAGTAAGTCAGTCTGATCACTAGGAAAGCACTACAGCCTTTGGAACAGGAAAAAATACTTTAGGTGAATTGCTGTAATATTTTTTAATTAATATTTGTATACTGAACGTACAGTAAGGGAGGTATTGTCAAAATTTCACATGTAGTAAGTCAGTCTGGTCAGTAGGACCATACTACAACCTTTGGAACATGAAAAAAAATCCCTTTGGTGAATTACTGTAACTTTTACATAAAACATATTTGCGTACTGTATGTACAGTAGCCTACACAAAAGTAAAAATATGCAGCAAATATCAAACCTGAAACTATTTCTACCCAAGTTGGCAACTTGGGTAAAGTTGATTTTATATTCGCATATTCGCGGAGTTCCGCGTTCAATATCTCGTGAGCTGAATATTGTTACTACACAAATAACATTGTTTTAATATTTAAATCTTCTTCTTAAAACGAGCTTTCCTTCGGGTTTGCACTTTGCAGATGGTCCCTTCTTAGCAGCCTGCGCATAGAGATCAATGTATTTTGTCCAGTGCGAAGGAAAGATCGTTTTGAGGAAAATTATGTTGTAGCTTCTGGTGTTTAATCTGTAGTTATATGTGATAGGTGTTTTGTGTAGCAACAACGTTTAGTTCACGAGTTATTGAACGCGGAAGTCCGCGAATGTGCGAATATGCGAATATAAAACCAACTTTACCTAAGTACATCACTGTAGTTCAGAGACGGATTTAAAGAAAAAGTGAAACTAACTAACAACTGCAAAATGGACGCATGAACAACCTCTTCAAACAACAGAATATTTTTTGATCCGTTTAAAGAGACACATCTGATACTCACAGGTAAAAAGCCTATTCGGACGGGACTAGTTTAACATGGAGAGGTGGGGTAAAGTCTTTTTTTTTTTTTTTTTTTTTTACCAGAGCTTCTCAGTGATTTTAGTCCCGTCCGAATGTGCCATTTCATTAATCATTATACGGATGTCTGTAAAGATTACAGCGACTTTTACCTTCAGTAAAAAGGTCAGAAAAAACGAATAGACCCGCTGTAAATAGGCTTGTTTGAGATGCGCCTTGCCTCGCCTGAAATGTATGCGAGAGTAGGCGGTTGCAGTGAGGGGAGGAGTGAAAAAAGCGCAGGCAAGACGGACAGTTCTCTCTTCTCGCAGTGGATCTGACACCTGTGAGATCAAAGATGAATATCGCGGGATTCACGCTCGTGCACGCTAATAATCTGGATGTAATTTAAGTTCTGTTGCTTTTATATGAAAATAAATATAATGAACAAGACATCCAAAGTATAGGCTATAGTCTGGTAGGAAGGTCCACCTGCACCCGAAAGGTATATTTTTTTAACCTAGTTTTTTGTAATCCTTAAGGTGTCTAGTAAAGGAATTTTGATGTTCCCCACGCAAATTATTGTCCCATATGTGATTTTTTGTATCATCTTTTGTGTCCGTGCTTGATTTTCGGCTGTGAAAAATGAAAACTTTAAATCTACATAGAATCTGAACAATACATCCTACAGACACAATCCACCCCATTTTCTATTCGTCTTTGCATGAGGAATTGATAGATATGAGGATTGTCATGATTAGATGATGTATGGTGCATTAAAACTCAAATAAACGCAAAAAAATGTAAAAAATCCGTGACATTGGATCACTGGAACTCCTCCCCTATGGACCCTATTGATATATGTTTTCTAACTTTTGTATTTTTATAGTCTTTATGATGTCTAATAAGCAAATGTTGATGATCCCTACTTGAAAAATTGTCACATGTTGGTCCAAATGAACATCTCCCATAATAAGGAGTTACTATTCAAACCGTTATATTGGTATTATATTTATTGAAACAAAACAGAAAACCACTCATATAGTCAAATGTGTGTATATATAGGGTATAACAAATCCCCATAAACTGAAATAGAAAAAAGTGATTCTAATCAAAGGTCAAAAGGTCAAGGGCAATGATGTCCATTCATCATACAGCAGGTCTTCATAATCGACCTCTTGCTCCTCGTCTTCTTCACCATCTCCATCCATCTCCTCGACTGTTTCCTCCAGCAAATTAGTGAGTAAAGTGGGGAGGATAGGTCCACAAGGCCACACTGGTTCCAGGGTACCCTCTTCAGTCTTTTCCCAGCCTTGGCCAGGATCATGGGGCTTGGGACACCAGAATATCGGTGTGACTGCTCTCTTGTAGTTGGCCAGACGGTGGTCGACACGGTTGATGTGTGGGACCAGGTTGTCTCTCCTGGGCGGGAGCCGGGACAAATCCACCTTGAATCTGGTGGTAAGCGTCTCATCCTCTCCAATCATTTTTTTCAGCATGATGCTGCACACATTGTTCACAGATTTTTCGCGGGCCTGGCCATACATTACACATGTAAATACCTCGATGTCCTCCACCACATCTGGCTCCACAGAGCACTGATCACCAAGTTTTCTGAGGACATAAATAATTAGTACGTCGACATTGGGACCGGAAAGCACAGGCGGATCCTAAATGTCAGCGAACTGGCAGAATGTAAGGGGGCAGACTACTGCACAACAATACTCTGCCTATATGTCTTCACAGGAGAAGACGTTACAAGTACCTTTAGAGGCAAAGGGAAGGTTGGGCCTCTGAAAAAGCTGCAGAGTAATCCAAAGTACCATGCAGCCTTCAAGTGAGTATTTTAGTCAGATATCCTGTAGCATGTAATGGCAATTAATGCTTAACATAGGTATTGATACATTGTGACTTTGCAATACAAAACTTGGTGATCAGTGGTCTGTGGAGCCAGATGTGGTGGAGGACATTGAGGCATTTACATGTGTAATGTATGGCCAGGCCCACGAAAAATCTGTGAACAACGTGCGCAGCATCATGCTGACAAATATTATTGGAGAGGATGAGACTGTTGTAAAAGGACGCTGGACGAGAGATTTATGCATGCAACTCACTTTACTTTTCGGACAAACCGGAACCAAACATTTCAGACCAAAACAGCTGCAACCTAAACATGCAGCGAGGTGTTACCAAACGAACACAGATTAATTCGTCCTGAGCGGACATAACATTTTCCCCTCTCTGGGGGGTTCAACTATGAAAAGTAGACACAAAGTCCTTCAGGTAATCGGGCCGTGCCCTGGCGCGCACTGGCTGTGGAGAACACAGCTGAAGGTGAGGCGAACAGTGGTAGGGAGGCTGGGGAAAGGGGCAGCGACAATGATGATGGGGGCACTGGGTGTGACAACGAGGGAGTATCTTCAGGCTGTGCGGCTGCTTGTGGTATGGAGTCCTCCTGCTCCGCTCTGGGTTGCATTATGTCCCCGCTGTTCTGAGTTAACATTGCAGGAGGTGCTGGCACCTTCTGAAGGCAGCTGGCGTGCCAGTGGGTGCCATCATCTAGGAGGTATGTGGCTGGTCCCAGTCGGCGGACCACTTGCTGTGAAGTGGACCAAAATGATGCCATCTTGTTTTCCCTGTGCGGTTGGCGAGCTCTCACCCAGTCTGCCACAGCGATATCTGGTATCCTGACCTTCTTTTTCTTGTCAAACCACTGTTTCATCCACTTCTGACAGCGGGTGACTGAGGCTTTGACTGGTGTGAGTGTGTTCTGGACTGCGGTGGGGTGGAGCCTGTCCAGTGGTAGGTGTAACTCCCTACCCAGCATGAGCGAGGCTGGGGAAACCTCTGTGGTTGAATGCTGGGTAGCACGGTAGTGTAGCAGTGTTAGACGTATGGCTTGTTTAAAGGAACAGCCCTGGGCCTGATGTGCTCTGATGTCATTTTTTAGGGATTGATGGAAGCGTTCCCCCCTGCCGTTTGCCTGTGGGTGATACAGGGCTGTACGGATGTGTCGAATCCCCCTGTTCTCCAGGTATGAAGTAAACTCCACAGATACAAACTGTGGACCATTGTCGGTGGTAATGGTTTGTGGAAGGCCCCAGCGGGAGAAGAGAGACTCCAGAAAGTCCACAATGACCTGGGGTGCGTTTCCCGAAAGCATCGTTAGCCAACTATGGTCGCAAGTTCCGTCGTTATCAGCATAGTTCAACGATTTGGTGTTTCCCGAAACCATCATTCCAACGAACGTTCGCAAACAGCATCGCAAACTTGTGTGGTTGGAACGACAGCTCTCGAGCTGTGGTTAGAAGCATAGTTTCTAGTTTACATGAGATGTAGACTGAATAAATCCTTATCTTTAGCAAAATAAGCAAGCTGTCATTCAGTACAACCCGTGTTATTTAATTAGAATACATACAAATGTAATTTACGTCTTTTAGTTTGTCAAGAGATTTAAAGCACCGTTTTTGAAGACTGCGCATGTGCGGACGTGCTCTACTATGTAAGAACGAGCCAAATATTGAGTCTGGTAATAAAGCAAAATAACTGAGAAAAATTAGAAATGGTCTTCAGATGCCATGTCTGTAACTTATATGACAAAATCTAGCATTAATTTGATCTCAAACAGATTAATTAAAATAAGTTATTAGTCCACCACGTGCGAGACGTCATAAACCAACGTGGTTGAATGATACTTTGCGACATATGGTTTCGGGAAACAGTCGTGACTAGCTAGTTGATTTCTCCAATGATGCATCGTACTATGGTAGTTAAGCAGCGAGCTATATAGTTGTACGGGAAACGTACCCCTGGGAGGTGACGGAGCCGGTAGTGGTCAGCCATTTGGAGTGTAAACCATACACTACGACCAAGAACCGCTGATAGTGGGGGGCACCGTGGATCTCGCCACATATGTCTAATTGCAGATGCTCCCATGGTTTTGAGGGCCAGGCCAGGGGTTGCAGAGGTGGCGGGGGTCGACGACCAGTCTTTCCACTTTCAAGACATGCTGGGCATTCTTTAACAAGGGCCTCAATGTCTTTGTCTATGCCTGGCCACCACACCAGGTCGCGGCATCTCTGTTTAAGTTTCACTATTCCCAGGTGGCCCTCATGTGCCATGTCCAGCACACGGGCGTGAAGGGCCCCTGGAATCACGGTGCAAAACCCACGCGCCACACATGTCTCATTCCAACAAGAGAGCTCCTGCTTGACCAGAGAAAATGCTAACAGCTCCTCTAGTAATTCCCGTGGCCATCCCTGACGACTGTAGATGCAGAGCTGGGAGATAACTGGATCCTGTTTTGAGGCTGCCTTCAGTTCCTGTAGAGTGATCGTGGACTCGAGCAGAGTGTGTAGCGTGAGAATAATCTCACTTTCGATGTGGTTGACGCTGGTAGGCAGGGCCTGGGCAGGAACTGACCGAGAGAGAAGGTCTGCAACGACATTATCCCGGCCCGGGGTAAACTGTAGAGTATAGTTGTATTGCAGTTTCAGCGGCCTGTGCCCGGTGCCAGTAGAGTAAGGCCTGGTAGAGTAACCAGTAAGGCCTGGTTGTCTGTTCTCAGCGTAAACTGGCGGCCATAAAGGTAGAGGTGCCATCTCTCACAAGTCCACATACAAGCGAGTGCCTCCCGCTCCCCAACTAAGTATCTTTGTTCGGTTTGGTTCAGAGCTCGGGAGGCGAATGCAACAGGCCTCTCCACGCCATTCTGTACTTGTGACAGTACAGCCCCTATCGCCATGGCCGAGGTGTCACAGGTGACCAGGGTGTGACTGGATATGTCAAAATGTGCCAACACTGGAGGTGAGGTAAGTTGAGCTTTAAGAGTTTGCACTGCCTTGGTGCATTCTAACGACCAGACCCACGGCTCATCTCTCCGAAGCAGCTGGCGCAGTGGGGCTGTTATGGCTGAATAGTGAGGCATGAACTTCATGTAGTAGCCTGTCATGCCCAGGAATGAAGCGAGCTGGGCAGCCAAGGTCGGTTCAGGAACGGAGAGGATGGCCTCCACATTAGATTGAAGGGGAGAGATGCCCTCAGTGGAAAGTCGGAAGCCTACATATTCAATGGCCTAAACACTCTGCAGGCGACTGTCATGGATAGCCGTAGTAGCACCATGTACCACCACATCATCAAGGTAAATAACAACACCTGGTATACCTGCCAGTACTGAGGTCATGACCTTTTGAAAGCAGGAGGGGGTGGAGCTAAGGCCAAACGGCATCCTCATGTAGCGGAAAACACAGAGGTGTGTAACGAAGGCCGTCAGGTTTCTGCTTTCAGGGTTGAGGGGCACCTGGAGATAGCCCTCTCTGAGATCCAGTTTCGAAAAGACAGTGGAGCCGTGAAATTGTGCCGTGAGCTCCTCCGACGTGGGCAATGGGTATCTGTCTGGGATGACTACTTTATTTACTGCGCGGAGGTCCACACAGACTCGCAGAGCCCCTGTTTTCTTTCTTACCACAACCAAATTTGAAATCCATGGTGAAGCATCAACCGGCTCAATGATACTGGCATCCAGCAGCCGCTGCAGCTCAACAGACACTCCATCCCTTCAGGGCCAGTGGAATACGGCGCAGTGGCTGGACGACTGGCGTCACCGAGGAGTCAATGAGGGGTTGATGGGCAAAAGCAGACAGACAGCCCAGCCCTTCAAACAGTGATGACCACTTCTGATGTGGTCCGGCAGCGACAGTCATAATGGCAGCCCCCCCCTGTGTCAATGAGTGAAAATCCCAATGCCATGAACAGATCCAGCCCCATTAAATTCACCCCTCGTCAGGCCACATTGAAGACAAAGGAGGGCAAGACCCTAGTGCCATAGCTAACAGTCACTGTGATGGACCTCAACAAGTCCATTTTTGAGTTACCATACCCATGTAGGACAGCAGTGGGCGTGGACAGTGGACAGGAATGAAAGAACTTATGGTATGTACTGGCATTCAGAAGGGAGACACTTGCACCTGTGTCTAGCAGCAGGGGAATACACACTGTGTTTATATTCACTGTACATGACTTGAATTGCATGGGCCCCCGATGTTACATGGCGAATTATGGTGGGTGAACCACGGGGAGTGTGTGCATCCGACCTGGAGGGGGCAGAGCATCACATTTTTGCAAAGTGATTTTTCCTGCCACAGTTACGGCATGTGTGGTCATTAGCTGGACAGTGCCGGGCTCTGGTGGCATGCGTGTTTGATCCACAGTTACCGCAGGAAAACTGCCTTTGACGCTGGCCCTTGTTGTCTTGTGAGATGCATGACTGGGTCTGGGGCTGTGTCTGGTACATCCAAACCAGAGCTAGATGGCTGCTGCTGTTGCTGGTCATGTGACTGTGCTCTTATGCATACTGCTTGGCTTAATGATGATTCTGTCTGTGTAGATGCACATTCCGCTGCACTTTCAATTTGGAATGCAATGGCAACAGCCTTAGCTAGTGTTAAGTCGTCTGATTCGAGTAGCAACGTCTCCCTGATTTTAGCCTGTGTAGTGTGCTCAATCAGTTGATCGTGTATCATCTCATCTGTCAATGCGCTGAATTTACAATGGCTGGCTAAACCTTTTAGGTTGGAGACGTACTGATGGATGGACTCCCCTGGTAGTTGGTGTCGTTGTCTAAACATAAACCGTCTCAATAAAGCACTCTGTGGGGCAGCAAACTGGTCTTTTAAAAGTTTCACTGTCCCTGCATAGTCTGTATTTGTCCCGTTGCCAGTTAACGTCTCCAGTACCCGTTGTCCCTCGACTCCTAAACAGTGCCTCAGCAATGCTGTTTTCCGAACTGCACTCACGTCAGCTAGTCCCGTAGCTTGTAGGTATGTTTCAAAAGACTGATGCCAGTGATTCCACGGTATTGTAGGCTCACCGGGAAGTGCGAGGAAAGGAGGTGCAGGAGGAAGAGAAAATTCAGCCATCCTCGTCGCCAATTGTTGTGTATAAAAAAGGATGCTGGACGAGAGATTTATGCATGCAACTCTCTTTACTTTTTGGACAAACCGGAACCAAACAGTCCCGGCTCCCGCCCAGGAGAGACAACCTGGTCCCACACATCAACTGTGTCGACCACCGTCTGGCCAACTACAAGAGAGCAGTCACACCGATATTCTGGTGTCCCAAGCCCCATGATCCTGGCCAAGGCTGGGAAAAGACTGAAGAGGGTACCCTGGAACCAGTGTGGCCTTGTGGACCTATCCTCCCCACTTTACTCACTAATTTGCTGGAGGAAACAGTCGAGGAGATGGATGGAGATGGTGAAGAAGACGAGGAGCAAGAGGTCGATTATGAAGACCTGCTGTATGATGAATGGACATCATTGCCCTTGACCTTTTGACCTTTGATTAGAATCACTTTTTTCTATTTCAGTTTATTCTAATGGGGATTTGTTATACCCTATATATACACACATTTGACTATATGAGTGGTTTTCTGTTTTGTTTCAATAAATATAATACCAATATAACGGTTTGAATAGTAACTCCTTATTATGGGAGATGTTCATTTGGACCAACATGTGACAATTTTTCAAGTAGGGATCATCAACATTTGCTTATTAGACATCATAAAGACTATAAAAATACAAAAGTTAGAAAACATATATCAATAGGGTCCATAGGGGAGGAGTTTTTTACATTTTTTTGCGTTTATTTGAGTTTTAATGCACCATACATCATCTAATCATGACAATCCTCATATCTATCAATTCCTCATGCAAAGACGAATAGAAAATGGGGTGGATTGTGTCTGTAGGATGTATTGTTCAGATTCTATGTAGATTTAAAGTTTTCATTTTTCACAGCCGAAAATCAAGCACGGACACAAAAGATGATACAAAAAATCACATATGGGACAATAATTTGCGTGGGGAACATCAAAATTCCTTTACTAGACACCTTAAGGATTACAAAAAACTAGGTTAAAAAAATATACCTTTCGGGTGCAGGTGAACCCCCCCTTCCTACCCTACTACTACTTGTTATTTAATTCCATTCCAAATACATGTTTATCAATCATGTTTTCTTTAATACATATGTGCAGTACCAGTCAAAAGTTTGGAAACATTACTATTTTTAATGTTTTTGAAAGAAGTCTCTTATGCTCATCAAGCCTGCAGTTAAAAAAAACAAAAAAAAAACAAAAAAAAACCAGTAATATTATGAAATATTATTACAATTTAAAATAATGGTTCTCTTTTTTAATATATTTTAAAATGTAATTTATTTTTGTGATGCAAAGCTGAATTTACTTATTTGATGAAATACTTATTTGCAGCTGTATCATACAAATAAATAGTTAAAAAATCATACATTGTGATTTCTGGATTTTTTTTTTTAGATTATGTCTCTCACAGTGGACATGCACCTACGATGACAATTTCAGACCCCTCCATGATTTCTAAGTGGGAGAACTTGCAAAATAGCAGGCTGTTCAAATACTTATTTTCCTCACTGTATATATATATATATATATATATATATATATATATATATATATATATATATATATATATATATAAATTACATTGCATAACCCATAGAGATCGCGCTCTCAGATAGTTTGGGAATATTCACACATAACGTATACACATAAAACATGATATTAGAGTTTTAAAATCAAATATTTTAAAAGAGAACAATACATCATGGTTGTTTAAACCAATGAGCATTAAGCTGTGTCGTCAGCAAGTCGTTTCCCATCGTGCTTTTGATCAGCGCAGTTGGTGGAGAGCAACTGCGCTCGACTGCAGAATCCGACACGTCCGCCTTGAGCTCGTGAGAGATTTTTGACATATGTCAGCATGACATCAGAGCAAGGCGGACCGCACTCGGACACATTTCTAACCGGCATGCATCTCGCGCTGATCACCGGTGATCGGTTCTGCACAGATTTTGCTCATCTCAAACAAGCCTAATATGTACATAAATATTCCATCATTTCCTGTTTAAAAGTAGTTTCCCGCAGTTTTTCAAGTATGGAGACGCTTGAAAAAGCATTCAGTTGCGTTCTAGGCAGTGGGACAAGTGTTCCCTTTCGAGGCGGTAACTTCGACATTACGTCGTGTGACATATATGGGAACTCCTCCCCTTCTCCACTTTTGCTGAAATCTTATAGGCTAACGCCAGCTGGAGACAGCTGGCCAATTGACGCGAATATGCAAATACTGGCAGGACCGCGGGCAGTATAAATTGCATGGGCGCGACAATTACGTCAGAATCTCTTTCTTCACGCTTAAATCATCGTGCTACAACTCAATTACGGAATTCTAGTCATCGTAGAAGGTGCAATTAGAAGATCCTTACCTTTCTTCTCAGCAACCGATGGCTTCTACTTGTCGGATCTGTTCGGGCCCTTTTGAACCGCACGACACCCATCGGTTTTGTGTCGCTTGCTTGGGCCTCGCCCACGCCGAGGCGGCATTGATGGAGGATCCCACGTGCGCCCACTCCGCTGATCTGCCAGTGCACGCCCTCCGAGCCAGGAGGGAAATGGCTCGAGCAACAGCGGAGATTGGGCCCACGTGGAAGGGCCCACGCTGGCCACGGACAAGGAATTCGACGCTGTCAGCTTCACGGACGTGAGCTTCGGACCACAGCTTGCCATCCAAGCCATGCAGATTTACGGCCCCTCAGGCAGATAAGGCCTACGGAGCGTCAGGGGAGGCAGCCTCAGCTCTCCATGCCATGGCTATACTCCAGTTATTCCAGGCAAAGCTGCTCCAGTCCCTAGATGGTGTCGCCTCTGTGGACGCTGACGTTATCCGGGATCTCCGCTCGGCAACGGACCTCGTGCTGATGGCCACCAAGCGCTCCGTGCAGGCCATTGGCCTCTCAATGGGATTCCTGGTCGTCCTTAATAGGCACCTATGGCTCACATTAGCTGACCTAACGGACGCGGACCGGAAGATGCTCCTGAACACTCTGATTACTCCCTCCGGCCTCTTTGGTGACTCCGTGGAGTCAGTCACGGAGCGTTATTCGGAGACGCAGAAGTGCGCCAAGGCAATGAGCCATTTGATGCTGCGGCACGGGCCGCCAACACAGCTTAGATCCCGTTCTACCTTGGCTCTCACCAACCTCGAGGTCCCGCTAGACAGCCCGCTGCAGTGCCCCGCACCGAACCAGACGCTCGGCCGGAACAGGCAGTGGCCGGGACCGGGGAAGAAGAAGCAGGGACAGAGAAGGAGCCCGCACCGTGAGAAGATCAGCGCATCTTCCTCGGCATCCAAGCCGTCTACCTGACAGAGCGGGCAAGAGGAAGAGAGAGCGCGCTGGAGGTCCCGCCCCAAATCGCCTTGTTCTGTTGCATCAGGTCCCTCATGTTACTTAGAGCGACGATTGCAATATGTTTGTGAATGTGGTTCCTGTTCTTGTGAGAAATGCAATAAAAACATGTATCCCTTCACAAAGGGAGATTTTTCTTCCTCTTACACCTCACTCTGTGTCAACCGCCCTGCCCCAGAGCAGCACGGAGCCACAGCCCATAACTATAATGGCATCTCGTGGGCACGAGAATGCCAACACTACACACAGCCCTCCGCGAGCCGCGGGGCTCCAGCCTAAACACGGCGCCGTTAGAAATAGCGGCGGCCACAGAGCTAACGCGCCCGCTGTATCACTTTCTGGATGCGTGGAAGGCTATCCCGGGGATTTCGCCATGGGTACTGGGCATAATTCAGAACGGTTATTCTCTTCAGGTTAGATGCAGACCGCCCCGCTTCCACGGCGAGACAGGAAGTTCACAGTTTGCTCGAGAAGGGAGGGATAGAGCTTGTCCCTCCGAACGAGCAGGAGAGCGGATTCTACAGCTGTTAATTTGTAGTGCCAAAGAAGGATGGGGGACTCCGTCCGATTCTGGACCTGAGACCCATCAACCGAGCGCTTCACAAGCGCGCGTTCAGAATGACAACACTGAAGCAGTTCCTGGCACAGGTTCGTCGTGGGGATTGGTTCGCTTCGGTGGATTTAAAGGACGCGTACTTTCATATCCAAATAGCCACAGGGGCTTCCTGAGGTTTGCTTTCGAAGGCACGGCTTATCAGTACTCAGTGCTCCCGTTTGGATTGGCTCTGGCTCCCCTCACCTTTTTGAAGTGTGTAGACGCGGCGCTTTCTCCCCTCAGATCGAGCGGAATACGTATCCTAAATTATCTGGACGACTGGCTGATTCTAGCCCACTCAAGAGATGTGCTTATCTGTCATGTGGAAACGCTGCTTCGCCACCTGGTTACGCTGGGACTGCGTGTAAACGTGCAGAAAAGCGTGTTCACACCGAGTCAGACCAACATATCTGGGTGTATGTTTGAACTCGGTGACGATGCGAGCCCGTCTCTCCCAAGAGCGCATGAAGTCAATATCATCGTCACTGTGCCGTTTCAGACCGGCCAGGTCTGTGTCACTGAGGGAATATCAGAGGCTACTGGGACTGATGGCAGCAGCTTCTTCAGTGTGCCATCTGGGTCTGCTGCATATGCGGCCGCTGCAGTTTTGGCTGAAAACTCGAGTCCCTCCGAAGGCGTGGTCTTCCGGCCACAAGCGCATTATGGTTACTCACAGTTGTGTCTGCACTCTGAGACCGTGGAGCAACCCGGAGATGTTTAGCTCAAGAGTCCCTCTGGGTATCGTGACACAACGCACGTGGTCTCGACGGATGCGTCAACCTCAGGCTGGGGAGCAGTGTGCTTGGGCATGCCTGCCTCAGGTCTGTGGTCAGAGTCGCAGAAAAAGTGGCACATAAACCGTCTGGAGTTGAAGGTGGTATCTTTGGCCCTCGAAGCTTTTCGGTCACAGTTGGAGCAGCAATATGTACTGATTCGAACCGACAACACGTCTGTGGTTTCGTACATAAATCGCCAGGGCGGCGTGCACTCCAGAGCTCTGTTCAAACAGGCAGCGAGTCTTCTGCTGTGTGCAGACCGACACTTTCTCTCCGTAAGAGCGGCGCACATCCCCGGTCTCCTGAACCGTGGAGCGGACATGCTTTCGAGGAATGGGATCCATCAAGGAGAGTGGACACTTCACCCTGGATTGGTTCAAATGATTTGGGATCGGTTTGGGAGGGCAGAAGTCGATCTGTTCGCAACGAGCGAGAATACGCACTGTTAGAAGTTCTTCTCACTATCTCACTCCCCTCTGGCGGGGGATGCCCTGACATCGCGCTGGCTGGAAACCAGGCTTTACGCGTTCCCTCCAGTGAAGATTCTGCCTACGGTATTATGCAAAATCAGGGAGGAGAAAGTGTCTGTGATCCTCGTGGCCCCGAACTGGCCGAATCAGCCCTGGTTCGCGGACATGAGGGAGTTATTGATGGCCCCCCCATGGGAAATCCCCCTCAGGAGAGACTTGCTATCTCCAGCGAACGGCACGAAATGGCACCCCAGCCCCGAGCTGTGGAACCTTCATATTTGGCCACTGCGGGGACTCTTATCGAGCGAGACACCCTGCATTCACGAGTGCTGAGCACTCTCTTGGAGGCGCGCGTGCCTTCTACCAGGCATCTCTACGCTTTGAAATGGGGATTTTTCTCGAAATGGTGCCAGGACGTCGGTGTCGACCCGGGTAGCTGTTCCGTGTCGGATGTTCTGCGCTTCCTTAAGCACAGAATGAATAAGGGGAGTTTGCCGTCCACGCTGAAGTTTTATGTGGCCGCTATTGCTGCCTTTCATTCCCCGGTTGACGGGCTGTCGATCGGTAAGCACACACTGGTGATCAGTTTTCTCAGAGGAGCTAGGAGATTATGCCCTTCACGGCCGCCTTCAGTACCGCCGTGGGACTTAGCCCTGGCTTTGAGGGCCCTGTCTCTTCCACCGTTCGAGCCGCTAGCCTCGGTCGCGATTAAGGAGCTTTCCCTGAAGACAGCTTTACTTCTCGCTCTCAAGCGGGTTGGTGACCTGCAGGCGTTCTCGGTGAGTAACGACTGCATCTGTTTCGGACCGGACGACTGCAGCGTCACTCTTCGGCCGAGACTAGACTAGGTCCCGAAGTCCATCAACACACCGTTCAGAGCACAGGTTGTTTTCCTGCCTGCCTTATCTGCCGAACCATCAGTCTCGCATGAACCTGACACTCAGAGTTGTTTGCCCCGTCAGGGCTTTACGGATGTACAAGGGAACAAGGGACGTGGGGTTTCTAAACAGAGGCTTGCTCACTGGATTGTGGATGCTATTACTTTGGCTTATAGTTGCCAGGGGAAAGATTGTCCTCTTAACATCAAAGCTCATTCGACGAGGGCGATCGCCTCTTCGTGGGCCTGGTCTAGAGGTATGTCTATACAGGACTTATGTCTTGTTGCTGGCTGGTCTTCTCAGAACACATTCGCCAGGTTTTATAAGTTGGATGTACCCTCTGTAGCGTCTCAAGTGCTTTCGAGGAGTTGAGGTTTCCTCATGTGTTAAGCTTGCAGTAGTTACCTTATTGCTAACTCTGTGTTATACTTATGCAGCTGTCACCGCAATGCCGTCGACACTGTGTTAACTCATTCTATTGTGTTGTGTCTGCCCTGAACATTCAGTGCAGCCTTCCTATTTCATTGCGTTGAGATATGCAAATTTTGACAAGGTGTAAGCAGGCATGCTATTGGCCTATTTCCGCCTATCAGATACAAGTTTTCCTAGCTGCGCAGCTATTGGCTGTAGGAATTGTCTGTCTTGAGTGGTGTAGCTTGACTCTGTTTGGGTTACCTCACTGCTCTGACGGCGGGATTTTATACAGTTCCCATATACGTCACACGACGTAATGTCGAAGTTACCGCTTCGAAAGGGAACGTCTCCGGTTACTATCGTAACCTCGGTTCCCTGAGAGGCGGGAACGAGACATTACGTTAGCCGCCGTGCTCGCTTGTTCGGCTATTTAGCGTTCAGCCGTGATTCTGACGTAATTGTCGCGGCCATGCAATTTATACTGCCCGCGGTCCTGCCAGTATTTGCATATTCGAGTCAATTGGCCAGCTGTCTCCAGCTGGCGTTAGCCTGTAAGATTTCAGCAAAAGTGGAGAAGGGGAGGAGTTCCCATATACGTCACACGACGTAATGTCGAAGTTACCGCCTCGAAAGGGAATGTGAGTGTTGACAGGTTTGGATATATTTTTGTTGGAAAATATATCAATTGTAATTTCTAAACAGCAGGTCAAAGACCAGTGAGTTTGAGTCTCTCGTTTCATAGGAATGATTGTGTTTCCCTCATCAGTTCTTATTCTTATAGATTTAACCAATTTAATATAAATATTGAAAAATATTGGGTTTTAAAATATTAAGATATAAATGGTCATTAAAATATAAATGGTCATGATTAACATTAAAATATAAATGGTCATGATTATCTAATTTGTTTTTAAGTCTGATAAAAAGAAAAAATATATTAAAATAACTTGAACGTCATTAACAGTGAAGAGTGAATGAACCGTGTGCTCTTTGAAATTTTCTGATGTAAAATAATATAAAGTACAACTAAATCTGACTCGAGGTAAGATATCATTTAAAACTCAGTGACTAAATACACACTTATTTGAAGCAAATTGGCTTAGATGTTTCTTATCAGTCTATTGATCATCATACAATAAAATACATTTTCTTGAAAACGAAGAGGGAAGAACAATAGCAGAATCTTCACCAACATCAACAAAAGCAAGAAAAACCACGAGTCGGAGTGTTGAGTATATACGTCCATATAAGTAAAAAAAAAAAAAAAAATACAAGAACAAGAATGAATTAGTGTGCGAATGACTTTCACTCTTCTCATATTTAATATGTACAGTTCAGGAATGGACAGTAGCAGACAATAAAATATTTTTAAATAATTCAAATCAATATTGCTCCTTCATGTGTTTATTTATTTGGTAATTGATCATATAATTAGCTTCACACTAGGGACTGATCAGCTGGTCTGGGTTCATATTGCAGTAATGATCTGGTTCTTCAAAGTCGCCATCATTTGTCTCAGTCTAGGGATTCTATGGGATTCTAGTCTAGGGCATCATGGGATTCTTTATAAACAGTAGAAAATAGATCACAAAGTCTTTACGACTATTGTTTCAAGTGTGTCCAAACTTTATTTATTTTCATCATTTCTCTCTCCAGTGATGTCTTCCTCCAGTGGTCCACTGACTGAGGAGCTTCAGTGCTCTATATGTCTGGACGTGTTCACTGATCCAGTCAGCACTCCATGTGGACACAACTTCTGCAAGACCTGTCTGAATAAGTGCTGGGACAACAGCCAGACCTGCAACTGTCCATATTGTAAAGAAACATTCCAGCAGAGACCTGATCTCAAGATTAACACCACACTCCGAGAGCTCGTAGATTATTTTAAAATGAAAGGTACTGCAGAACAGGAATGACACTTTCATGCTATTCTGTAAAAGTTTAATATTTGTTATTTAAGAACCACATTATTGGTTCTTAAAACATACGTGGAATGTTGTTTGTAATCATACGGTTGTTTTTCCCAAAATTCAAGACAAAAGCATGATGCAGCACAAACATTAAGTATAGAGATACAATGAGGAAGAAAAAAGGCTAAAAGTATATTTATTGCATGAGTAGAGGATTTCTGTCTGCAATATGAAAAAGAAAAAAATCACAAATTTAAGTTTGTCTGGTTCCTGTTGCACTCAGAATAACACTTATATTAAAGAGTGTCTTAAACCTACTTAAGGTCTAATCCAGTGGTTCTCAAACTGTGGAGGGAGCTTGATAGGGGCACACATAAAATATTTAATACAACTTAATGTAGTTTAATATATTTAATGTAAAATATATAATAATACCTTAAAGCTTGTAGTTCAACACATAAACATGTCAAAGATCTGATGGTGTTTTATTGTCGTGTGTTTCTACAGAACTGAAGAGGAGACAGCAGTATGCAGGTACAGTGTGCTGTCTGCACTACACTAGATTACATTCAGATACTCACAGCTTCATCACTGACCGACAGTATGATTAACAACTCAATATTAAAACAACATTCTTAATCAACATTCTCCAGGTTTTTATTTTTTATTTTATTTTTTTTCAGTGGATGTGACTCTGGATCCTGATACAGCTCATCCTGAACTCATCCTGTCTGATGATGGAAAACAAGTGAGACATGGAGACATTATACAGAAACTCCCAGACAAACCAGAGAGATATGATTACTATGTAAGTGTCCTGGGAAAGGAGGGATTCTCCTCAGGGAGATTTTATTTTGAGGTGCAGGTGAAGGGAAAGACTGCCTGGGCTTTAGGAGTGACCAGAGAATCCAGTAACAGGAAGGGAGATATCACACTGAGTCCCAGTAATGGATACTGGACTGTGTGGCTGTTCAATTGGAATAAATATGCAGCTATCTCCAATCCCCCAGTTCCTCTGCCTCTGAGGGTGAAGCCGCAGCGGGTCGGTGTGTTTGTGGATTATGAGGACGGTCTGGTCTCCTTTTATGATGTGGAGTCCAGCTCTCATCTCTACTCTTTCACTGATCAGTCTTTCACTGGGAAACTCTATCCATATTTTAGCCCATCCTTTAACTATTATGGTACAAATTCTACCCCACTGATCATCACACCTGTTGAGTAAATTCAAGTAAAATAAATGATCCTATCCTGCGAGTATGATGTAAAAATGTACTTTGAAAATTTTGTAATAACAAATCTAAAAACAATATAGGTATATGCTGCTAGTCAAATGATAAGAATCTATTTTTTCTCATATATTCTGCATTTATTTGTGTAGAATGTATGTGAAAGTATGGTAAATGTGTAGCAGTGAAGATTAGATTTAGATTCAACTTTATTGTCATTACACAAGTACAGGTACAAGGCAACGAAATGCAGTTTAGGTCTAACCAGAAGTGCAATAGCAGCAAGTGCAGGATATACAGTGGTTCATAAGTGCAGAACATGGATATGTACTGAATAAATATAGAGTTGAATACTATTATAAACAAAAATTTACAGATAGATTGTCCTATGAATATAATATACAGATAACTATTACTGTGAACAGAATTTACAGCTAGATATGTACTGAATATAATAATATACAGATGGCTATTACTATAAACAGAATGTTTACAGATAGATATGTACTGAATATAATATACAGATGGCTGTTACTATAAACATAATTTTACAGATAGATATGTACTATGAATATATATACAGATGGCTGTTACTATAAACAGAATGTGAGCATAATATACAGATGGATATTACTATAAACAGAATTTTACAAATAGATATATGTATAAGTTAGGCTAATGAGCAGTATAACAATGGATTTAAAGTAGTGCAAATAAAGTTTGGACAGAAGCTATCCGAGTGAGTGCAGTGGAAAGTAATTGCATATTACAGTTAAGGTACGATATTGCAATGTATATATAACAGTCGGTACTGTAAATAAACAGTCGGCAGTGCAAATGAGCATATTCCAGTCAAGGTAGTAGTGCAAGATGCATATGTAAACAGTTGTTACTGTAATAACAGTCAGCAGTGCAAATGAACATTATAGTATTGCAAATAACAAAATGGAGGCAGGTGTGAGGAGGGAGAGGAGAGTCAATCAGTATATAAGGGGAGTGGGATCAATGAGGGTTAGAGTTTAATAAAGAGACAGCTCTGGGGAAAAAACTGTTCTTTAGTCTGCTGGTCCTGGTCCGGAGGCACGAAGGGGTGGATTATGGAATCCACTGCTGCTTCAATGTAGTTAACTTAGTTAACACTAATGATTTAACATTTTTCCTTTTTCCAATGAATATTTTTCCTTCTAAATATGAAATGAGTTGAATGACTTCTCTAGACTTACGATATTTTACTTTGTTATAAAAGTTACCAGTATGATTACTGAAATGTTCTTTTCATGTATTCTCTAATTTCTGATATCTGAATGCATTAACAGTGCTTGCTCATTTAGCCCGGCTTCCAGAAATGAAATATGGAAAGATGTTTTGTTTTGTTAAGAAAGATCCTCAACATGTGTCACACTTATATCTGTTTCTAGCTGACGAGTTAAGGTTAAAAACTATACGTGACTTCACCTGATTTACAGAATTGTACCTCTTTCATGTGAATCTCTCTTGAGAATAAAGTGAATATTATCTGTACTTCTTCCTGAGGTAGTTTGTCCTGATAATAGTGAGCTCAGGGGCCGGTTTCACAAAGCTATTTTAGACCGGTCTATAGTGTTAGACAAGTCTAAAATTTGCTCATAGACTAGGCTAATGCAAGTTAGACTGTTTCACAAAAATAAAGACTGACTTAATTTAGACCAAAAAAATTAGACACCTAACCCCCAGGCTAACTTAGGTCTAAGACTCTGTTACCTTGGCAACCAGCAGTAACAATCAGTTACATTACAAACAGCCAAAAGAAAAGGGAAAATGGCTCATAATTTAAACATTTCTTCTTGTTACTACATTCTCCGCTAAATGTACCAAGTAAAATGTCCTTGTAACTGTTATACTCCTCCAACAAACACATATTCTCCGCTGGGGTAAACTGCACTGAGCGGTTGAATGCGCTTACTCGATCCGCCATGTTTTTTGTTTTGAAAAGTGTCTTATTTTACCCAGAATGCATTACAGTGTAGTCCTACTTAAGATAGCCAGAGTCTTAAGTGCTTTGTGCAACGGTCTGATTTAGATGTTTATCTGAAGTCTGACTATCTACTATATCTAAGCCATAGTCAAAGTCTATCTTTGTGAAACCGGCCCCAGGCCCTCTTTAACCTTGGAGGAACTGCGATTCCCTAGTGCTTTTGTGTGTGCGTTGGATGTTGTAGGTCCTGTGGGAGCTATGGGACACTTTGGCATGCAACAACAGACCTGAAGACGCTTTTCTCTGACCTCCGAGGTCACCGCAGACCTAAATCTAGGAATCGTGTGACAACTATCTTACACAAAAGAAATATATTTGAAATATATTTTCAGGATATATTTTGGAATATATGCAAATATTTGAAATTGGCCCAATAAATATATTTCATACTTATATTTCATATATTTTTGTTATATTTCAGAATATATTTCAATGTATTTTTTTCTGTATGGGTCCCCAAAAGTGTCAAAAATATATGTGGCATATATTCCAAATACATTGAAATATATTCTGAAATATAACAAAAATATATGAAATATAAGTATGAAATATATTTATTGGGCCAATTTCAAATATTTGCATATATTCCAAAATGTATCCTGAAAATATATTTCAAATATGTTTCTTTTGTGATTGGCTAAGAACACATATATAGTCAAGCAAATTTCCACACATGGATAGATAGGAGAGTATGTCGCCATTATAATGGCGACATACTCTCCTATCTATCCATGTGTGGAAATTTGCTTGACTATATATGTGTTCTTAGCCAATCAGAAACTGCAACTTGAATCAAGGACATAGCTTAGACCTTGTTGTAGGGTATAATTGCTGTGATCTTTGTAACTGTAAGCGGGGCGTCCTACAAACTCCAGTGTGAATTTTGAAGCTGACTTCTGCTGATGAAACTGCAAACTATCTTCAAACCTTTCTTTAATTTATTATAATTCTGACTCTGGGTCTTCATTCATCAAATCTGGTTCAGGGTCTTTGACTTACAGTAGCCTATGTCTGAATTCACAGTATTCATAAAACAGTAGGTAAAAAGTAGATGGATGACCTACTTCTTCTGCCAAAATTCTGAAGTTTACAGATACTTTGCTATCCATTGGCCATGGGAGGAGAGTCATGAATGACAGAAAAACTACACAATTCACTCTATAGCTCACATGACAATGCTAACATGGCAGTGGATGTAGTACATTCAGATTGCATTCATACTCTCATTCATGATTGATAATACTTTATTCAAACAATCCACATGCATCCATTTATACATATACAGTATGCATTTATATATGAAACTGTTGTAATCTGTGAATCTACAGTTTAAAATATTTGCATAAATGTTATGAACTTAAGACCTATTTATGTATCTTTGTTGTTTGTGTTTGTTTGTAAATAATGTTCTGTTATGTTGAGAATAAGAGTTTCTGTGAGTTTTGGGGGTCACCTGTGGATTGAATTGTAGAGCAACTCCTAGTGCTCCAATAATAGGATATTCTAGAAACTTAAAAAAAAAAACCTATCCTTTACTGTAATATGAAATATTGTTACTGAAAGTTTTATATAACATAATTAAAATAATTAATTTACATTTCAAACAAATGTTACAAGTCCAAAAAAGTAAATACTGTCATATTAAGAACATTTATGTCAGGAATAATGTAAACTACAGCTAAAAAAAAAAAAAAAAAAAAAAAAATGGCTGCCAAAAATTGTAATATTGGGAGTTGTCAATATGGTTTAAAGACACTTCAAGAAAATATTTATTTGTTATTAGTTTGTTCAATATTAAAATAGTTCAACATAAACCTATTTTATTTAATAGCTACTTTGATGTTTAACATTACAATGTCTACGTAAGATATCCTCCAGAGATTCAGACATATCTGACCTCAATAGAGTAAGAGTAAACATTTTTTTATTTATCTGAGACCACAATTGTTACATTTGTAAAAATCGATTTGTCTTTCGATTTGTCTTGTCGGCTAAATTTGTATATTTAGGCATAAACAAAAGCAGATAGGGTTGCAATTTTCACTGCAATTGAATATATGGTAAAGCATATATGAAATATGAGACACTGTCTGTTCCTGAAACTTCCATTTTAATGGGAGATGGAGAAAAAATTATGTAGAATACTTGTGCTTTTCCAAAATAGTCGTGAAAGCCTGCCCGGTTTGTTAATAATAGCCTCTGCTATGCTCACTTTATTTAACTTTAATAATACACTGCTTTCATAACTTTCTAAATAATCCATTGCAATAATCAAATGGGGAGAGGATACAATTGAAGCATATGAAGTTAAACCAATCCAATCACGCCATGCTATGTTAAGTGCAATGACATGTTCTATGACCCAGGCTGGGATGCTTGAACAAGGGTCCAAAGC
The DNA here is from genome assembly GCF_951802725.1 of Rutilus rutilus. NCBI lineage: Eukaryota > Metazoa > Chordata > Actinopteri > Cypriniformes > Leuciscidae > Rutilus > Rutilus rutilus. The sequence continues at coordinate 37,265,435 of NC_140216.1, read as the reverse complement.
AAGGGCCAAGTCTGACATGACGTCTTAAACGGGCAAAGACCCTAATGATGATGGGCCTGGCACATACAGAGGCCAGATTTTGTGAATTATCTGTCATTAATTCCACTGTCTTTTGTTAGCATAATCCAGCTTTATTAAAGGGGTGGTATAATGCCCTTTTCACAAGATGTAAAATAAGTCTCTGATGTCCCCAGAGTGTGTATGTGAAGTTTTAGCTCAAAATACCCCACAGATATTTTTATATAGCCTGTTAAAATTGTCAATTTTTGAAGTTGAGCAAAAACGCACCGTTTTGTGTCTGTTTCTTTAAATGCAAATGAGTTGCTGCTCCTGGCACAGAGGGCGGAGCTACAAGAGCTTGCACTCACACAGACATGCACTGAAAATTTCTAAAACTTTTAGCCTTTTATGTTCAAACTGGAGTCAGACAATGATGGAGAGACTCAAGAAGAAGTGACAACATGTAGACAACATTTCTGAATGATTAGTTGATGAATTTATGTAGCTTATGTGTAGTTATCTTCTAGTCATTGATTAGCTTATTCAGTCTTGATAATCTATAAATCGTGTTCAGGGGGCGGGGTTTATGTAAATTTTATGGTGAGTGATGTCACTAACCCGGGAGGAATGTCGTGTAGTCCCTCCCTACCAGCCGTTTGTTGTAGTCCTAAAAAAGCGATTTCGTTAAAAGAAAATCTCTCCCTTTGCTTTGAACTTTGAGCGTTGTAACTTTGCAGATGTTGATATGCTCAAACAGCAACATTACTCACTAACTAAAGTTAGAAAAGTGAAATCATAATCAACCACCCCTTTAACAGTGGCGTACCAGACACCCCCGCAGCCCCCGCGGTGCGTGGGGGCCCCGCCTCTTTGGAGGGCCCCGCCCAGGCCCTTCTAAAAGGCGTTCACACACCACATAGGATAGAACGTGTTTTTGCTTTGAAAAACTCAAGACGCGGCAAATGAATTTGAGATGAATTTAGAATGCCGTGTCATGCTGGAGAAACGGCACGCAAAGCGTGAAGGTAGTGCAATGATTGAAAAAGTACGTGAAAAACTCTTAATAATGCTAAATAATTTTCTAAAACAGCAATCAGGGAAAATCAATTTTCTCTTACATTTGACTTGTCATTAACACTATAGCCTACAGTGATGCGCGGGTTGATCCGAAATGAGCGGGTGCCTGCGGTCCCCCGCGGTTACGAGTCATCCAAAAATATTTTTAATGATATTCGGGTCGCGGTCGGTCGGGTCGTTTGAAATAAAGATGCCAATTAAACCTTTGTAATTTATATATTACTAGACACTATTTTCAATGTAATACATAGGTCTACACTTTATTGGCTGAATAACTGGCAAGAAGTACGATGACGCACGAGCTCAGTCTGCAGGTAGAGATGGAGGCGGCAAGAGAAAAGGTGAAGACTGGGGAGTGGAAGCTGTGGGAGTGTGGGAGACATTTGCCGAAATAATGAAAGATGATGACCAAAGTGCTGGTTTTGTCATGTGTACTTCTTGCGATGCTATTTACACATTTGATAGCCACAAAACTGGCACGACCAACCAGGCACGGCGCCAGGATTTCAGTTTTGGATAAGCCAGACCAATTATGGGTGGGCCTTAAATTAAAAACGTTAAATAAAAAAATAAAAAACGTTATCCAATCACTGCTTAACTTAATAACAAAAAAAATATTGACTAATATAGCTGTTATTATCTGTGCGTGCGTATACATAATATAGATTTTAATAGCTTGATGCTCTTTAAATATTTTGTTGCATTGTTAAAAGTTTCGGTGCATAGGATGGACCTATCCGCGATCACTCTCCATGGTTCAAAGAAGAGCGCTTTGGAATCTCCATTATGCACCTGGGCTGCATTTTCCGAAAATATTGTCTATTAGCGCGCTATGAAGACTCTTAAGGTATAACTTAACTAAAGGTATACTACCACTAATGTATAGGCTATCATTGCTAGGCGTCTTCAGGGCTATCATCATCCACTCGCGAGGCAGAGCTGCTGAGAGGCAGAGGCGCTGGCGCCCTCCAACGGCGCTGTTTTTGGTAAAACATGATTTTGACGACGTTTTGTTTTATTGAAAACTCTTTTTAAAAGATTTTCGTTTTGTATAAATTGTATCTTAATTTTGATCAATGTTTTATCAATCAATTGTCTACTTTTAAACGAAAATATTCAAACCAAAATAAATAGGCTACTCTCTGATTATGTAATCCAAATGAAATGTGCATTTCTCTCTGGCGTTCATGGCGAGTCCGAATTGTCAACTTCATCTTTGCAGCGACACAGAAAACACCAGTTTATTACTAAACAATTAAATGTCTCCTTGCTAATTTAGACACATTCATAATCATTACTTTAACCGGTTCTTTGTGGCAAGCTTTATGCGTGCGGTCATAACGCTTATTATCCATAGGCTATAGCCTATTTAAGTAGGCTAATTAAATTAATATAAAGGGGCGATTTGTCCACGAATGGCTTAAATGAACAACTACTAGTCGACTAGAAAAAAAAATATTTAGTCGGAGGTAGCCCTTATTCCACATATTTTCGAACCAGCAGGCCATTCTGGGTTGAGCGAGCGACCCTGCGGAATGAGTGAGCGGAGCGGAATAGGTTCAGCTCTCCGCTCACGAGCTCGGAACAAACCCGAACCTCACTGGTTGCTGAACTTGCACAGAAACATCAAAATAGACATAGCCAGCTTTTTAAAATTGTTGTTAAAACTAAACATTTAGACTATTTACAAATTATGAGCTTATTGAAGATTTTTTATAATTCTTGACAAAATTAGAATAGCCTAGGCTATATTCTTTTTTTTCCCAACGACGCAACGAAGAGCATTTACTACTTTAAAAAAATGCGGGTCAGGAAGCGGGTCGGGTACAATATTTTATTTTTCTTTTTTTTTGCGGTCCGAGTTGCGGGCGGGTTAGTTTAAAACGTCGGTCGGGTGCGGGTTGTTTGTACATTGACCCGCGCATCACTGATATGCATAGCATCGCTGCTGGTGGGAGGGGCCCCGTCGCCTTCTTTGCGGGGGGGCCTCAGAGATGTGCGGTACGCCACTGAATGCAGTATATGACACCATAACACTCCCCATGCTGAAGGATTTCTCCTCTCTCCTGCTGTAGATTTACTCATCCCTGTGCAGCTCTAGAAACACCAGGAACTGGTCTGAGATCAGTGTGAAGACTGATGAGAGTCTGGAGACTCTGAGGAGAGCTCTGACTAAACTGCAGGACTCTCTACAGGAGAAACTCACGCAAACTGGTAGAAATATCAAATACACCGCACAGATACATATATTTATCATCTTTTAATATCAGTAATGAAGAATGAGTCTGTTAAAGCTGAAATAAGAGAAGTGTGTGATCATGTGTTTGTGTCTCATTATCATCTCAGTTCTTCTTGAAGAGAGCAGGTCATATTCATCTCTAATTTCAGGAAACATGCAGTAAATTCATCTTGTACTAGAAGCTTCATCACTGTAACCAGAACCTTGAGGCTTTAGTAAATCTGTGAACACTTTTAGATGAGAAACAACAGAAAGAAACATTCATTCCCTTTCGCAGTCACTCCGAGTTACGTCGGATGACGACGAATGGGGTTTCGCTTAGAAATCCTATCACCTTCGAGTATATAAAACGAGCCAATGGCAAAGAAATGCCATGGGTCTGCGGAATTTGCATAGCGTAACTCCGCCCCACCCTGGGGGTATATAAGGAAGTGCGCTGGCAACATGCAGATATGTTTTCGCTTCGGAGCCAAGTTGATGTACTTCACTCCACAGCCAATCCTGAGATTCATCTCTTCATTCTCTTCGAGACGAGCCTCTCTCCAAGTGTTGGTGTGACAGCGAGTTCCAGCGAGTGCACATTCCCTGCTTATCTGTGCAGTGATTTGCCAGTGTGTGTGTGTTCTCTCCCTGGTGGCTTCAGCATTTGTGGAGAAATCTCCTTTCTAAAAGAGCTTGCACGTGGCACGTCTTTTTAAAGATGCCTCGCCCGTGCACTTCTGGTTGCGGTCTTCTCATTTCTGACTCTGATGGGCACAATCGCTGTCTTGTGTGTCTGGGTGTAGAGCACGCTAAGGCAGCGTTTGTGGATGAGTCATGTTCCCATTGCGGGAACATGCCCATCGCACGGTTGCGGTCGAGACTCAATGACCTTCATGGTAGAGTCCCCTCATCCGCACCCCGATCTACTGGCTCCACGAGAGCTGGTACTTCGGCTGGCGGCCAGGGTGACCTGAGGGTTACGGTGTGGAACAAAGCGGCGACTATTCCACGCTCCACACCGTTCCTCTAGCGCCGTGCAACCCGCGAGTGTTTCGAATGAGCCCGCGGTACAGTCCTCTGACTTGCCGCGGGTCTCATTCGGCGCTCCAGAGGAAGATGTGATGTCGATCGCTGCATCACAAGGTGGGCAAGAGTCCTTGGGAAGTGAGGATTCGGCTGTGCTGCCAACTTCGGGTGTGCCAGCATTGCCCGAGTCTGATCCCGAGATGACTGCCATGCTTTCCCGGGCAGCCGCGGCCATCGGTCTTGAGTGGTCCCCGCCACCTGGTCCGGTTTGCTCGCGGCTGGACGATTGGTTTTTGGGTGCCGCCGCTGATCCTCGTCAGCGCGCGACCTCAATGCCTTTCTTCCCGGATGTGCATGAGGAGGTCACGAGGTCCTGGAAGGCACCATTGTCTTCCCGTGATCGCTCGGCGACCTCCTCCGCCTTGCCTCCTCTCAATCAGGCGGCCGCCAAAGGGTACACTGGGGTTCCCCAGGTTGAACGCTCTGTTGCGATGCAACTGTGTCCTCAGAGTGCTTCTTCCCGCGGTGACCCAAAGCACCCCTCCAAAGCCTGTAGGTTCTCCTCCACCCTTGTGGCGAAGGCCTGTAGAGCTGCGGGGCTGGCGGCCTCCTCACTGCATGCCATAGCGACACTCCAGGTCTACCAGGCCCAGATGTTGCGTGACATGCACGAGGGGAGGACTGACCCAGGGCTCTTTGATGTGCTGCGTGCCGCCACCGACCTTGCTCTCCGAGCGACGAAGGTGACCACACGCTCCCTGGGTCAGGTGATGTCCACTTGCGTGGTCCAGGAGAGACATCTGTGGCTCAACCTGGCCGATATGCGTGAGGCCGAGCGAACCCGGTTCCTCGACACTCCCATATCCCAGGCTGGCCTCTTCGGCTGGGCGGTTGAGGACTTTGCCCAGCAGTTCTCGACCGCCCAGAAGCAGACTGAGGCTCTCAAACACGTCCTGCCCCGACGGCCCGCTGCTGCCTCCACCCAGCCGTCGGCACAGGTGCCTCAGTCTGCTCGCCGCCGAGGGCACCCTCCTACGGCTCCCGCCCCTCCCGCACGGCCCCAGCAGCAGCCTCCATCCGGGTCGCGTCACTCCAGCCGAAATGAGGTCGACCTGCCGTCAGACCTTCACCCCGTGGTCGAACCTCAGTTTTCTTCGGGCCGGAGTGCCCTTGGAACGAGTTTGCAGGCATGTTGTTGTATCAACAGATGCCTCCACCACGGGCTGGGGCGCCATGTGCAATGGAGATGCTGCCGCGGGCTCCTGGACAGGACCCCAGCGCCTTTGGCATGTCAATTGCCTCGAGTTGTTGGCTGTACGTCTTGCCCTGCACCGCTTCCATGCGTTGCTCAGGGGTCAACACGTATTAGTCCGTTCAGACAATACCGCGACTGTAGCGTACATCAACCGTCAAGGTGGTCTGCGCTCCCGCCGTATGTCACAACTCGCCCGCCATCTCCTCATATGGAGTCAGAAGCATCTGAGGTCGCTTCGTGCCATTTAAATCCCGGGAGACCTGAACCAGGCGGCCGACGAGCTGTCTCGGCTTCGGCCTCTCACTGGAGATTGGCGACTCCATCCCAGACGCTCAAGCTGATCTGGGACCAGTTCGGGGACGCACAGGTAGACCTGTTTGCCTCCCATGACTCGTCCCACTGCGGCCTGTTTTATTCCCTGACCGAGGGCACGCTCGGCACGGATGCACTGGCGCACAGCTGGCCTCGGGGCCTCCGCAAGTATGCGTTTCCCCCAGTGAGCCTTCTTGCGCAGACTTTGCGCAAGATCAGGGAGGACGAGGAGCAGGTAATTTTGGTTGCCCCGTACTGGCCCAACCGCACCTGGTTCTCAGAACTAGTACTCCTCGCGACAGCACCTCCCTGGCCAATTCCTCTGAGGAAGGACCTGCTTTCTCAGGGACGGGGCACCTTATGGCACCCTCGTCCCGATCTTTGGAACCTCCACATGAGGCTCCTGGACGGGACGAGGCAGGTTTGAGTACCCTACCACCAGCGGTGGTGGCTACCATCACTTCCGCTAGAGCATCGTCCACGAGACATACCGTGGAACCTCTTCGTCAACTGGTGTTCTTTTAAAAATCTAGAACCCACGAAATGCCCCATCAGTGTCGTGCTTTCCTTCCTGCAAGAAGGGTTGGAGCGAAGGCTGTCTCCCTCCACCCTGAAAGTGTATGTTGCCGCCATTGTCGCACATCTCGACGCAGTTGATAGTAAGTCTTTGGGAAAACACGACCTGATCGTCAGGTTCCTGAGGGGAGCCAGGAGACTAAATCCTCCTCGTCCTCCCCTCGTACCCTCTTGGGACCTCTCAGTGGTTTTAACTGCCCTGCAGAGTGCTCCCTTTGAGCCTCTGCAATCAGTGGAGCTTAAGTTCCTGTCAATGAAGACAGCGCTCCTGGTTGCATTGGCCTCCATCAAGAGGGTAGGGGACCTGCAGGCATTTTCGGTTGACGAAGCGTGCCTGGAATTCGGACCGGCTAACTCTCACGTGATCCTGAGACCCCGGCCTGGATATGTGCCCAAGGTTCCCACCACACCCTCTCGAGACCAGGTGGTGAACCTGCAAGCGCTGCCTTGGAGGAGGCAGACCCAGCCTTGGCACTGCTCTGTCCAGTACGCGCACTCCGTGCTTACGTTGACAGAACGCAGTGTTTCAGGACCTCAGACCAGCTCTTTGTCTGTCATGGTGGGAAGCTGAAGGGAAAGGCTCTCTCCAAGCAAAGGTTGTCTCACTGGATAGTGGTAGGGCTGTGACGGTGGCAGTTTTTTACCACCGCGGTGGTAATGGACCCAAATACCGGCGGTGTTGCGGTTTTTGGGGGGTTGTTTTGAAACAAATAAATAAAAACAAAGAAACAACACAATAAAGCCTCTAAAGCATTGCAATAAATGTAAATACTGGTAACTTGTATAATATAATAAATCTATTCTATTTAAGAAAAAATCTTAATCTATTTAAGAAAAAAAAAAACTTTTGTTTAATATTTCCACACCTACCACTCTGCGTATTGAGAGGGATGTGACACGAGCAGGAAAGAGACCATCGATCTCTTTTCTGATATCTTCATGTTTTCTACTTGTAAAAGGTATGAAGAGCGAATTTTATCTTCCACATGGGCAAGACATTTAAGCTATGTTTGCGCGCTGCCAGAGAAAGCCAAACTAAAATCACCCGCGCGTGTGAAATGCGCTTTACAAATGAACTTGACGCGCCTTACTGATATGTCTAATAACAAGCACAAACTGTGTTAAAAAGAATTTGACGTACATGTAAAAAATGTATAGCTATATCTGTCCTACAACGTTTTTTCTACTTTTCCACAGTAAAGAATACGAAAATAATCGACCTAAAAGCGAACAAAGGAAGAAACGTTTATAATCCCCTTTGGAAATGGGTGAGACGCGAGTGAAGGTATGGGAAAAGAAAAAAGAGATTCCATGCAGGGATGAGTCACGATTTTTGAATATTTGATTATGTTCTAATGTCTGTTGTGCGATCATTCTCTAAAATAAAATCTCCATGTTCTGGTGCTGATGTGGTTGACGCGTTCATGTGGGTGACGCTGCCAATAACGCACATAACAGCTGTCACAAACCGGCAAAAGTAATGATTATGAACGTGTCAAATATAGCAAGGAGACATTTGAATTGTTTATTAATAAAGTGGGGTTTTTTTGTGTCAGTGTCGGGCTGCAAAGATGAAGTTGACGATGCTCACTCGTCATCTTCGCAGTTGCACACTATACGGAACATAAACATGCTAGTCGGTTTATTTTCGTTTTTAATTGTTTTGTTTAAAAGTAGACAATTCAACTTTCTATATGGAATAATTAATGGAATATTTTTAAATTCGGTGATTATCGGGTGAAGATCGCAAACCAGAATTCAAAGCCGACAAAGTTTAAATTTATGGACTCACGCACAACTCTCTCATTCGTCATGAATTCAAACTTTTCCATGGCTGCGCCTGCAATATAACAATTAATTGCAAACCTATTATTTATTTTGTAAACAAAGCTTTGTGTGTCATAATATTAATGTAAAACAGCATTCACATACAAACTTTTTTTTTTTTGCAAACCACCGCCGGTACTCCTCAGCCACCGCGGTGGCGCTTTACAACCGCGGTGGTGCGGTTGTCAAGTTTACCGGCACAGCCCTAGATAGTGGACGCCATTGCTTTGGCATACCAGCAGCAAGGTCGACCATGCCCCCTTGGTGTGATGGCCCACTCCACTCGGAGTGTGGCATCCTCTTGGGCTCTAGCGCATGGCGCCTCGCTAACAGACATCTGCAGAGCTGCAGGCTGGGCGACACCTAACACATTCGCCAGGTTCTACAACCTCCGAGTGGAGCCAGTTTCTACCCATGTACTCGCTTCAACTAGCCGGTACTATATTCTGCTCAGGTGTCTTCACTTGCTCGCCATTCCTCTCCACGGACGGGATACGTGCGATATTCTCCTCATGTGAGCCTAATAAGCCCTGAGTCTCCTCCAGCACTGACGACGTCAACGGCAGAGTTTGCAACTGAGCAGCTTCGCGCTTGGCTAGGTGCCTCCATGTGCATGGTCCCCCCTCTGGGTGACCCCCACATGTGTATTCCACTGTAAGCCTCTTGAGCATGTGTCTTTCCCTTGGCAAGCCACCTTGCCACCCCTGGGGTTGAAATATTCCACCTGCGGCTGGACACCCCAGTGATTCTCCATATGCAGCCCTTCGGGGTCATATGTGTATCCCAAGTCCCCCCCTTCGGGCTGGGCATTGTTGCATATTTACACTGGATATGCTTCCCAGTGTACCTTGGTATTCCTGTGTTAAGTAGGACTCCTTCGTCCGTGCTAGTCTCACGACAGGGAGCTCAGACTTACGCAGGGCACTGGAAGACAGTCGAGAGGTGGTGGGATTACACTGGGAACCCCATTCGTCGTCATCCGACGTAACACGGAGTGACTACGAAAGGGAACGTCTCGGTTACGTATGTAACCCTCGTTCCCTGAGTAGGGAACGTAGACGTTACGTCTCCCTGCCACTTCCGCTGTACCGCTGGAACGCCTGAGTTCAGTCTCGGCTCCTCAGCGAAGACATATCTGCATGTTGCCAGCGCACTTCCTTATATACCCCCAGGGTGGGGCGGAGTTACGCTATGCAAATTCCGCAGACCCATGGCATTTCTTTGCCATTGGCTCGTTTTATATACTCGAAGGTGATAGGATTTCTAAGCGAAACCCCATTCGTCGTCATCCGACGTAACGTCTCCGTTCCCTACTCAGGGAACGAGGGTTACATACACTGTAATGAATTGCTGTAAAAATTACAGCATTATTTTACAGCAGCTGGCTGTTTTCTAATAATACAGCATATTGCTGTAAACTGCAATGCATTCTGGGGTCGCTAGGCGGTTTAATTAAAAATACAGAATATTGCTGTAAATTTCAAATCTTCAGAGGCATTTGTGATCTTCAACGGTCGTGTCGTCGACTTTCGGGTAGCGCAAGAGGAGTGCTTCACAACTCTGTGGTAAGTGACTTATTATTTCAGTTTCTTATTTTCAATGTTTGGTAACTCGTAGACTATGAAGGTAACGTTATATTCGCGGTTCATATTGGTAACCCCGGATCACACATCCTCCGACCGCGGGGCGCGAAGGAGACTTGCGCCGGGCTTCAGCAGCGCGGACACGGTAGTATTTTACACATCTCACCCCGGCGCTACAGCGGCTATGGGCAGAAAATCTATGGGCTCCTGTGTTAAGAATTACATGCTTTAATGACAACTGTCGGTATTCACACGAGCTTCGTGTTGATTAGCACACTTCGTCGTGACTATTTTATGGTGTAAATCAAATCAAAATCAAGTCATCTGTTAAAATGGGCGCCGAAATGAAAACGCCGTTGCTAAAGCCTTGCGTCAGACTCACGGAGGATGCGTGTCATATAAATTATAAATGATGCTGTAATAAGTTACCAGGTTTGTTGCACGTTTAATATGCCGGTGTAAAAATCCATAGTTGGCTTACATTTCAGTACGAAATGTGTTTTTTTTTTAGCTGTAGCCTACTCTGTGTGTGAAATTTGCTTATTGTTTGTTTGTAATGCCGTTTTTAACTTTATTTAAAAGAAAGAGTTCCTGCACTCTGAATACTAAATTATAGTTTAAATGTAAAAAAACGAAAAATAAAAATGGTATAGTTAAAAATAACTATTGTCACATGTTGTATTGTTTTAGGAGACACAGACAAGTGGGCACTGGAAGGCCAAGTTGTGTGTGTGAGGAGGGCTTTCAGCACAGCTTCCTGTCTGGCCTTCCCATACTGTTCACAGCATATTACATATTCAATCAGGAGGAGGCAGTACCTTGGAGTTCATTCAAAGGTAATGATTGAATTCTTAACAACCTCAGAACCTGCATTTTACACATTTATTCAATATCAGAACTTGCCTTTTCTGTTGAGGCCTTTAAAGGGATAGTTCGGCCAAAAATGATATTAAACCCATGATTTACTCACCCTCAAGCCGTTCGAGATGCATTATGTCAATCATTTTTCAGACTAACACATTTTCAGTTATTTTAGAAAATGTGTTAGATCTTTCAGTGGTTATAATGTGAAGTTATGGGGTCCACTCCTTCAAGCCAGTTATTTTCATTTATAAAGTTTTAAATATGTATATTTTTACGACAAAACCGCATGGATTACCCTCAGAAGGCCTTCGTTTATCCCCCTGGAGCCGGATGGGTTACTTTTGTGAAGGATGCATACACATTTTTGGGACTTGAAGGAGGTGGATCCCATAACTTGACATTATAACCACTGAAAGATCTAAGACATTTTCTAAAATAACTGAAAATGTGTTAGTCTGAAAAATATTGACATATGCATCTCGAACGCCTTGAGGGTGAGTAAATCATGGGTTTAATATCAATTTTGGCCGAACTATCCCTTTAACACAATGTTTCTCAACTCGAGCAGAGAGAATTTTTAGGGTGAATGATTTAGATGTCTTCATCTTTAACACTAGCAAGCTTATGAGTTAAATCAGGTGTTTTAATTAGTGGACATATAAAACTTCCTGGGAGGTCCTCATGACTGGAGTTGAGAAACACTGCTCTAATATATGGTCCAATTTCAAAAACATGATTACAAGCCTCAAAAACTTAAAACCAATCTTAATTACATATTGTCTGTTTCCTGACCCTTTAGGCGCTTTGTATGTATTAATCCGGAAAGAGGAACAAAGAAATCAAGAGAAAAATTGCCATCTAAAACAACAGGGCAAATGGTACAGAAGAAACAGGTTGCAGTGAACCCACATGTTGCCACTCTGCCCAGCAAAGTGATGGATTAACAGTGGAATTTCTGAAATGTAAGTAGTACACACACACACAGATCTATTTTCCCTTTAATTGTAACCTTTTAATATTCTCTATCTGTCTCTAAAACCCTTTTCACACAGCGCAATGTTCCCGGGAAATTGCCAGAATGCCTTCTGTGTGAACGCAAACACGACCTGGGACTGATGCCGGGATCGATGCCGGGTTGGGGACCTAGTAACATTGCCGTGTTCAGTCCCGGAACGCGCGCTATGTGAACAAAAGCCGTAATAATGCCATGTTGCAGTGATGACGCTGAAGCCGGGATTGTTCGCCAGCTGTGAAACGGTACGTAATGCACAAGTTTATGATTGAATCAGAGAAAAAAATGCACAAGCGTGGTTTCTTGAGAGAGAGAGATCGCAGCTCATAAGCAAACTTAAGATGCTGCTGAGACATTACAAGTCACATCGATGTCACGTGTCTTTACGTGTTGTGTGTTGTTGTGGAAAAAAATTATCTTTTCTTTGTATTTTATTTTCAATGATTTAGCAAATGAATGCCATGCGTTCTTTGGATGTATTTTGAGTTTCTTTTATGATGCTGATACAGCTGGAAGGTGTGTGTGAGACTCCAGAGGTGAGAAGACCCCCGGGCTGGGGAGGGTTCAAGGGGGGGTCCCTTTTGTTATTTTGTTTAGTGGGGGCTGTAAGAGATAGCCTTTGAATAGAACACTATAAAGTAGCTTGTCAACCTCTGCTCTAGGTCTCACTCTGCCTGCAGCTGGACTGTGGGTAGACTGGGAACATTTCTTGCAAGAAATAAATATCTTTTAAGGACAATTTGAATCCTGATGTCTCTTATGCCTGATGCTGTTTTGTTAGTTATTGTTTTTGCCACAACAATTGGTGTCAGAAGTCGGACTCCATGAGGTTTCTTCTGGTCCTGAGAAAGCGAATTGACGGACTGATCACCCTAAAGCACAAAAGGCTTTAGTCTTACCTCGCCGAATTGAGAGAGAAGAGCCAAAACTGCTATCAGGGCCAGGAGGAACCCACTGGAATCAGAAAGAACTCGGTGGCAGTAAAAGCATCTCGGGTAAGAGACAGTAAAATTATTTTAATTTGTGTGGTGTAATTTGATATAACTGTGGGTGAACCATAGTGGCTGGAACTATCTCTTTGGTACGGGCAGAGAAGGTTTTCGAGGGGGAGATTGTCAAATCAAGTCAAGTCAAGTATATTTGTATAGCGCTTTTCACAATACAGATTGTATCAAAGCAGCTTCACAAACACAAAAGTCAAGTCAAATTTTATGCCGAAAACTAGCTCGTAAACGTGGACGGAAGAGCCACACGGACGGAAGAGCCACACCTGATTAATTAGTTTTACTCAAAATCTCTGTAAACTGAGGAAGTCTTGTAAAAGTGGACGGAAGAGCCACACCTGATTAATTAGGTGAACCAGAATTAATCGAGCGCTAGAAAGTGCTCACGGAAAGATTGAGTAGACCGTAATTACAGGAAGCATATTTGCTAAACCTTGCCGATTTGAGGTGACAAAATCGGATCTGTTGAAGACGTTTAACAGATTATTAGACGCGCGTCGAAGGAAAATCCAGGAGAGATAGAAATCAGCCAATATGGGGTCATCTCAAAGCAAGCTTGAACAAAATTTTATAGGCTACACCAGTTTTTCTGTAAAATGGGGAAAAATTACAGCCAGAAATGCATGCAAGAAATTGGGAAACGGAAAATTGTTAAACAAAGGGTTGTTGTAGTTTTTGTTCATGAGTGTAAAACTGTGAACAGACAGTAGTTTGTTGAACTGAAGAAGATAGAAGAAAACGAAAATAAATGCAGAAAGGATTAGCATTTAGGGAAAGATAGAATGTTTTTAGAACGTTTTTCTTGATAGAATTTACAAACAGTGAATTGTTGAATGGAAAAGAAGCAGATAAAAAGAGAACAGAGTTCGATGCAGAAAGAACTGGCATGTACTGTAAGAGATAGAATTCATGGAACTATTTATGAACGCCTGTTAAGGTAAATTAAGTTGAAATGGTATGAAAAGTGAGTTTTAGATAAAAATAAGGCATTGAGTATGATTAACAGGGATTAACATGATATAAAGATAAGGAATGTTTCATTAAGTAAAACGATTGTCTTTTGAACCTAAAGGGTCCAGCTATGCTGGGAGTACAGCAACAGCGCTTGCTTGTTCAAACCAGCTTCTGAATGATAAATGTATACTTGTTTTGTAATCAGTGTTGTTGATGATAATATCAAATTAGAAAATGTCCAAAGATTGGATATTTTGTTGATATTAAGCCATTTAAGGAAATATATTGTTTTATAAAGGAAATTATGGGTTGGAGATAATTTCCCCAGACACGTGTGACTAAAGTTAATCAGAAACTTTGTGAAACCCATTTAGAATATTTAGATTTTCCGTGTCGCTTATGAAAATTAATGTTCTGCCAAAAATGACGATGTGAATGCTTTATTGTATTAATGTTATGAAAACAAGAGTATTGAAGAATAGACTGCCATATTTTTGTAACAAGAGTTGAAGGTGCAAGCGGCTAAGATAGCTGTCTGTGTAATTTAGAGACTGAGAAGATTTAGAGAATCTTGTGGTTTCTGTGAAACAGTAGAATAAGTGGGACTGAATAATTGTACAATCTTGTGATTTAAGTTGAATCTGCAAACTAACCATTTGATAGAAGAATAAGCTTTTAAAACCAGTGTTGATGAAATTAATGACACGTTGAAGTTTTAATACTGTATTGTTGGATTACAAATTTATTAAATGTTTAATTTAGTTTGCAACAGTAAAAGTTGAGTACATTGAAGTTAGCATTTTAAGGTTAGGTTAGGATAATGGTATCAACAGTTTCTGTTAGGCTGTTTTCTCTATTATAATTCACCCTATTGTCGTTAATGGCTCGAGCCAGTAGCCCCAAGACACACCTTTTGTCTTTAATGGCTCTTCGAGTCCCAGTATCACTCAGACTGATGGGATTAGCACACGAATGATTCGTCTATGCAATTTGCAATGCAATAGACTGTTATGCTGACTGAATTAGGATAGGCCAGACATTCAGTCTAGGGTGGTAACTGAACAGTCCTGATAAATAGTGAGATAAAAGAGAGCAAATGCTGTAAGCAGCTGCAGAGATTTGCAGATGATGTTTTGTAAAAGTTTGATTGTGATTGGAAAGATAAACAATAACTTGACTGGCTCCAAACAAAGAAAGTGCCAAAATGACACAAATTTAGAGAAAAGTCTGTGTTAATATGGGTTAGAAAGTAGATCAATGTTAATATGATGAAGATTGTTTCAGCTATTGAAATTGAATTTGCAACTGGGACTGTAAAAGAAAAGACAGAGAACTGCTTATCAATGGGTCTGTTTGCATTTCCTGAATACAACACAATGTTTCAGAAGTGCAAAATAGGGTGAAGCTGTTAGAAAGATAAAAGGCAGAACAACAGAGAGTGTTTTATTGCGGTCAGCTGGGTCATTCAGTGACTGTATGCGCACTGTATGACTGTAAAAGTAAATGAGGGAGAAATAAAGTTGATAGTTGGAACTTTTGAAAGTTGTAAGAAGATTGAAAGATTTAAGTGTAAGGAATTCCTTTTGAAAGGAAAGAACTATAAAAAGTACCGGTTGACATAAAATTACGGATAAGACTAAATGAGTTGCAAAATATTTTAAAAGTACCGGTCACTAAAAGGATGATTGTGTTTTGAATGAAACGCTTTGATAAGGTTTTAGATGGTATGGAGAGACAAATCTAATGAATGATTTATAATGATAATCAAAAAAAAATGTATCACAAGCAGGGAGCGCAGCCTCAAAAGTTGAATCATAGAAGCAGATTGATAAACTCCTAGAGAAAACATTGAAGTCAGGTATTAAATTATGGCAATTGAAAACCTGACAACTAAAATTGAAATGAAATTGTTATTAAGAACTAGAATAATTCTTATTATTTCTTTAAGATAAAATAAACAGAAGCAGTGTTACAGGATTAACAGTTGCTAAATGTAAAATGTGTAAAAGGCATTTGATTAAACAAAGGCTTGTTAATGTTGATTTTAAAAGATAAGAATGTGATTTGGCCAAATCAGGTTTGCTTATCTGAATCTGGCATGTGCTGTGACTGAAACTGCCACAGTTTCAGTGCAACAGAGACTCATTCTGAGTGGATATTATGTCTAAATTACAATACATGTAATTTATGGAAAAGATGCCTTAAGATGGTAGATAAAGTCTGAAGTTAAAAGTTTATGAGAATGCAGTGTACCAGTCCTGAATGCCTCAAGAGTCTCTCTCTCATTCAATATCAGCTGAAAGCTGTTGTCTGAGCCTGTGTAAAGCACAGTGTTTCAGTTGAAAATCATAGACACAGAGATGTTAAAGGAAATCGTTGCCATTCAAAGGGCAATTTGTACTAAATGTTCTAGAAGTAAAACTGAATGACTTTAAAGAAGTCTTTAAAATAATACTGTTTAGGACTTGTTTATTTTAGGACCAGAGACTTTTAGCTCTCATTTTAGCTTCCACCATAAAACAGGGCCGATGGCTCCGGCTACAGACGTAGATGTACACTGAATGTACGATTGTGATCTAAATTCACTGACTATAATCTAAGCAGCTAGGTTGCTACCTTTAAGATGATTAATGAATTTTAAGTGATTAAATACTGTTGTTATTAATCTGTCTCCCTATGTTTAACACTAGTAGGTAGTCCGAATGGCTCTGATGACTCTTGAATGCACCTTTTCCTAAGCTCCAGAAAACAACAGATTATGTTGAAGAAAACGGTCACAGATTCTGTGATGGGAAAGAGCGGTAACCAAGTGTGTACGAAGTGATTACCCCAGAGACGGGTAAGACCTTTTTTGGCCAAAAGGGCAACCTAAGACAGGGGAAGTCACGCCACAAACACTGGGCATCTCCTGATGGAGGTGTTTTTATGTGAGATGGGTATGAGAGTGGCGCTGAATGACTGGCAGAGGCCACCAGCATCAGCAGATCATTGAGAGGGGAGATGAGCTGTGAGAAGTTCAGTCTGCCCCAGAAAATGTGAGTAACCTCTATGCACTCACGAGAAAACCGCGTTGATTATATGGCTTGTTTTTCATCGTGACAAGTGTCTACAACTATGCCAGGGGACAACACCCTGAAGAAAAGACAATTATAGCTTAAGAGCTGATCTGAATGGGCATTCAAGAGCCAGCAGAGACCATTGAACTAATAATTATCTGTTGTGGAGACCGTAACAAAAAACTTCTGTAATGTTAGTGGCCTGATGGGCAAGGGGAAAAAAAAAAAATGCAGAGATTGTGTTGATGTTGAACTAATGTGTCAATTCTGACTCCTGCAGATCATTAGACATGACAAAGGACCATTATAAGATATGGTGGTGGCTAAAGATGAGAACAGCTTGTGATGAGTCAAGAGAATTTCCTGGAAAACAAAGGTTAGGTAAATTGGGTATTTAAACTAAAGATAACCTTAGAAAAGATCATAGCATAATGTATTTTAGATTGTTGTAATGGTTCTAATTTGAGTCAAACATTTGTATTTTGACATGTGTGAACTATTAAGGATTGACTATGACTATGATTATTTTAGTTACAGTCCTAGGAGGCTGTTGAAAAGATTATTCGCTTATAGTGAGAGAGAAAGAGACTGCATGAGTGGAGGAAGGGATGGTACCCTGTCTGTCTTTCTGTTATCAGTCAGCCAAAGAAAGCTGGAGCAAAATAATAATTATGTACCAAAACAATCCAGCTGACTTTTCTAAAATCAAATGAATAATGAACAGACATGCTTTGAAACTGGTTAATAGGCCATAAAACATTAGATAAAAGATACAGGAAAAGGTTAGAATGTCACTTAGAATTTAAATCTTTTTAGATAAAAGATATTAATAAGAAATATGAGCGGTTCATAGTCAGGGAAGAGTGTGAGTGTGAATTCATGTTTTGTACAGTATGTGTTAGTTTAGGACAACTATTCTGTCTGAATAGTGTGTATACATGTGTCATTAACCTCTGGAAAGAGTGTTTTAGCATTATAGATGGGTTAAGGCAAATGACAAAGTAAGCTGAGGATTGTGAGTCAATCTGATGAGAAGACAACACAGAACATAGGACAAGCTTTAAGTTGATTGATCATCGAGCTCTGTCTGTTAGATATTACTTTGGTAATTTATGATGTACAGTAAATTTGATTTACTTTCTGGACAGGTTTAAGTATTGATGTGTAAATTAGAATTGTGAAGTCGTAGATAGCCGTCAGTCATGTGTTGAGAAAAAGTTATAAATTTGACAGCAACAAACACGTACAGTAGGCTAAGTAAATATCAGATTATCCAGAGAGCCCTTAACAGTTATGTATTGTAAAAAGGGGAAGATTGTTATTCGACTGACGTTGACGAAGTGTACTGACGTTGACAAAGTGTACACGACCTGACCTGACCAATTGATGACCTGGAGAATGTTCGTAGATGACAGTTGCTTAAGAGACCAAACAATAGGCCTGAAAATCAAGAAACGCTGTGAGACTAGGGGCCATTGCCTTAAAAAACAATTTGATAAGAAGATGAAATTGTGGCTTTAAGTAATATTTTTATTTCAGAGGCAGAGAAAGATGGGAAATTTGGCTGAAGGACAACGTTTGGGTTAGCAAACTTTATCCAAACAAATGTTACCAAATAAATATGAACAAATATTGCAGTTTTCCTTTAGCTCAAACATTAGAGTTTGGCACCTGTAACGCCAAGATCATGGGTTTGATTTCCGAGGGAAAGCAAGAACTAATAAGAATGTAAATGTGTACCTTGAAATGTGGGTCGCTTTGGATAAAAGCGTCTGATAAAAGCAAGAGAATTGTATTATGATGCACGAGATGGGTCGTGCATCAAGAGGAGGATGATAACAGTTGCCAAATATGGTTTACTAAGGGGTTCAGATTTGCTAAAAGCAACCGCACAGGTGGGATCTGTCTGTAAGTGTGCAAATAACAAAGATTGTTTCAACAGGAAACGCCAGGGCAGATGTGGCAACAAAGGCCACGGCATGACAGCCGACAAAATCAGGGCAGAATGTGCCCAATAAAATAATGGCTACAGCTAAACATCCTAGCCTGGGCTATTATTGTGGCAGAAAGAAACAGTGCCTAACCTTGCGCAGCGCTTAACTTAAAATTTTAATTTTGCAGGATGTCAGGATGGATTGAATCAAACAGAACTGATTCTGTATTGTTTTGTTAACATGAGCAATGTGGGTTGAGTGTTTTTTTCAGGGGAAAAGGACCCTGAGTGCTATTCAATGAGCAAGAAATTATCAGATGATATGTTTCAGGTTGAAAATTCCACAGATCACACCAAAAGGGACGACAAGACAAGCGGTCACTAACAAAATCACTTAAGGTCTGCTTTCACAGGTGACAGCAGACAGCAAATGACTCATTCCAGTGGGGGTGCGATCGTGATCTAAGGGAAAATCTTGTAAGGATTTGAAAATGATTGAAGAGTGTTAGACCTGAGTCCAAGCATCTCACCTTAAACTACAAAACCAACGTCAGCAACCCCACACGCCAACGCAAAGAATAAAGTGGGGGGGATCAATGATATGTGCTAGAAACATATCTCCCCTGCCTACGGTGGAAAATCCTCTCTACGGCATGCAAAGTGTCATATTGGTGAAAACGGAACATCCATGGGGCAACGAGATGATCAACATATCTGGAGAAAATGTTGACCAATTAATGCTTGAAGAAAAGTTTTGTGATTTTATTTGATTGAATCAAATTAGGGCTTAGTATTGATATAAATCTAATAATTTGACTTGTGCAAAGAAAAATGTGTTTTCAGGTAGAAGATCTATTAATTAATGTGAAGTATGGTGATAAGAAAAAAGACGGTATGTAATGGAAAAGTCAGGGATAATTTCAAACAACGAATGATCAAATTATAAAACTTTTCTGGTTAGATTTTATTAAATAAACACGTCACACAGTACCGCTTACGTCACGTAGTACCGCAAACATCCAATAGGAAAATTCAACTGCAGTAGCCACCGTTCAACCTGAAGAGGGCAGCACTCAGTGACGTTTTTACACCATATATTGTAGAATTAAAACACTTTATACCCAAATGTCAAAAAAGTTACTCGAATCAATGAACAGCACTAATAAAGCCCCATTCTTACAGATCATTAACTAAAAAAAAAGCTGGTTTAGGGTTTAGTTACCCTTTAAGAATAGAATATAGATCTCATAATTTGCCTAGACTGAAATCTCTTCACACTCCAGTACAGGAGGTGGCGGTATGGTAAAAGCTGGTATGCGACCCGCCAATAAATCCCATAGACAGTAAAAGAAATGGACACAGCGACCCCATAGACTTCAACGGAGACAAGTGAAGTCAATTAGAAGCACTCACTTCCTGATGGCTGAGCGTACTGCGCAGACTCAAACTGAGCTTGACGACGTAGATGTGACGTGAGCAACCTGTCTGTCTTCTAGTAGCTGTGCCAAGAGAAATCTGAATAATTCCCTTCTGAATCTTGCAGAGACGGAGAGCGTGAGTAGGAGCTGTCCATGAGCTAGGAGCAGGAGCAACTTTATGACTCTCTATGGGCTTCTCCCTTGACTTTATCGGACTTTATGCCTCCACTTCCCCCCGATTGCCTGCAAGCTTCTCCTCCTGTCTATACAGTAATTTCTCTACTGGGCAACAGAGTGTCGCGTGGTTATGACGCAATTGTTAGCCTATTTTTACAAAAATGGCTTCTACGGGGCCATAGTGTAAGATACAAGGTAATGGAGCCTTTTAAATATTGTTGTATTTCTTTAGAAATAAACAATGGACAAATGGAGTCTTTAAATGCCTCAGATGTAAAGTTATTCACTGTCAAAGTGACGCCAAAATGAATGGGAGTCAATGGAATGCTAACAGCAGGTGATGGCTTGCTAACCAATGGATGCCCCCATAGAAGGTACGCTTTCCGGGTGAAAAGTTTGTAGGTCTTGCAAATTGTGAAATTGTGTTTTACCATTGTAAAACTAGGTGTGTTTAACCATAAGAATAGAATATAATAATAGACAAATTTTAACACACAACAGAAATCATGTAAAAGAAACATCCCACAGTTTACAAATAAACCTGAGAGTCGTGTTGTGAATTCTTCAAGCCTTGAATTTGTATTTGGTGTCATTTTATGTGTCTGTTCAAATCAAATAATTTCAAATAATTTTGTTTTGTATCATTGTGACAAAGTGCAAGTTGACAAAGAGGACATGTCTTTTGTTTTTCTTCCAAAAAGGCATATGCAAACAAACCTGATAATCTGATTAAATGGTGGCACCAAAAGAATGCAGTTATTCCCTGATATGTTTATGATTACTCTCAGTACTGTCAGAACAATTAACAGTCATTAATGTCTACTATTAATGCTCACCATTATGCATTTGGATATAAAATTCCCAATGTTTATTTTTATGGATAAACATTGGGAATATGAACCATATCATTAAAAATACAAAACATTTTTTTTTACCGTGTCCGGTCACTTCTGACCACGAAGATAACAAGTTATACTCCCAAATGAGGCGCACCAGAGGGTTAATTATTGTTTAATATCTTTGTTATTATTTCTAATTATATATTTCTAAAATACTGACCGCCACTGATGTGACAGAGGACGTTCCGCTTCCTTGAACTTCCTGTTTCTCCGATCAGTCTTGCTGTTGGAATTCCTAAAGCAGAAGAAAGCTGATGCTGATCTGTATGACTTTAAGATTTATATTATACTAAACTCTGAGTTCATCATCAAGTTGTCAGCTCAATATCATGACAATATATATATATATATATATATATATATATATATATATATATATATAATTAATCATAATTAGGACTAAAGATGCATGATCAAAAATTATTTACCAGACATAGCACTCACAAAGAACAATTTTAACCAAGTAAACTAAAAACAAATCACTAAACAAATTAAATGTAAAAATTTTAAGAAATGGAATAACATTAAGTAACATATTTCTAGGTTTTCCTTGACTGTGTGAACCTCATTGTTCAGTCTGTATTTTCTGATTTGAAACTATAGCGCCACCTAGTGAACATTATCTACAGTAATGCTGTAGCACAGAGGCCTCAGAGAATCTTAAAGTGATAGTTCACACAAAAATAATAATTCTGTCATCATTTATGAGTTTCTTTACTGTGACTGGTTTACTTTAAAGAGATAAAGTTTTCTACTCTTTCTCTCAGGACACAGAACAATGTGAAAAGACCAGAATATGTGACTAGCTTTCTATATATATTTTTTTCCTTCAAAATGATGACCTTATTTTATCACTATCTACTGTAAAAAGAAGCTGTGCTCAATTTTCATACAGATCAAAAGACATTAAACATAAACAGCAATATAAATAGGCATCTTTAATAGAATAATCTCTATGTCCTGATAGAAGGAAAATATTTTTTATATGGTTTAATTTTATAAGATAGGCCTACTATTTTATACGGTTTCAGATTTGTATCTCTACTTCATATCAGCACCATCAGATATTTAACAGTCCTATATTTTATTTGAAGATGTATATAACTGTATCAATAAAAAATGAGCATTTAAATGAATCTGATGCGTGTTGAAATTTGTCTATTATTCTATTCTATTCTTATGGTTAAACAAACCTAGTTTTTCCATGGGGTAAACATTTGACATGGTAACTTGGTAGGCTAATAGACCTACAGTGTCTTCTTCTTCTTCTTTTCTTCTTCTTCTTCCTCGTCTTCATCTTCTTCTTATTCTCCTCCTCCTTTTTAAATTTTTTGTTTTTACCATGATCATAATATCATGGTGTTTTGAAGATCCATAGTGTTGTGTATGAATATGGTAATAATCATACAGTGATATACACTCTAAAAACTCCTGGGTTAAAAAGGGACCAACTAATTTATGGGTTATTTCAACTCAGAAAATTGGGTTATGCTTTTTGACCCAAATTCTGGGTTAAATACCTGACCCAAATGTTGGGTTTAAAAAACCCAACATCTGGGTAGAAATAACCCAAAAATTAGTTGATCCTTTTTTAACCCAGGAGTTGGGTCAAAAATAACCTAACTTGGGTCACTATCCCAGTATGCCTTATTTCAGAAAATAAAACTTTGTTTTATATTATATTACACACTTCAAGCACTTTTACATTTTTATTGCATTAAATTAAAATCTATATGAAAAAACACACACTTGGACATGTTTATTTTCCTATTTATTTTAGGTCACACTGTAATAACAATATTAGAAATAAAAAATAGAAAAATAAACAACAATTCTCAGAAGAGCCTCAGGAATTTAAGCCTGGGGCCAACTTTGGGGACAAGATTTTTGATAATGTCCTCATCAAAGAAAAGAAATGCCTCCTCATCTATGTCTTCATCTGAAAGACAGAAAACAAGACAACATGAGTATTGTTAATAAGTTAAGACAATTGTGAACCACTCACCAGACACTCTTTCATAATCAAACTAACAAATAATCACTTTTTAAGTTTTTTTTCTTTTCTTTTTTAACGTGGCCCAAATTGCTAATGTGGTTCTTTTGCAGCATTAACGTTACCCATTTTGTGTGAATGACATCTTTTCTTTCATTAAAAAGTGTAATGACATTAATGCAAAGGTGAATATCTTGCCCATTCTTATGCATAACAGCTTAAAGACAAGGCACAATAATCTTTTAGGGTTGTGCATACCCCACTGGCGAAGAATTTGTGACTTTCACAAAATCTTGCACTGACACATTTAAGTCTTATTAAAAAAAATGTAGGTATAGAGAGATGATATAAGGGCAATAAGAGTAAAATGCTCACCTCTAAAATTCTCTGTCAGCTCAGACAGCTGCCACTCAGTTAGCTTATCAGCGACAAAACTGTCCATTCAAAATGACCTGGAGAAAACATAGCAATATAGAGGTTAGCAACAATTTGAAGACTTGACCCGCTTCTTTAACTCTCACTACTTCAGCCAGTAGAGCACTGTATAATATGATGCACGGCACAGCTGGAAAACATAACTCAACTATTGTGTTGCCTCGTCGCTCTGTAGCCGCGGCTATGGGGCTCGAACACCGGAGGAGAAGCGTCGCGTCTAGAACAACTCGAGGTATCGCTCACCGGACGTGCAGTCTCTCAAGGGGCTTGCACACCGGACGCGAAGCGCAGTGCCGCGTCTTTAAAATTCGAACACATTATTCTCTATGAGTGTAGCCTACACACACCGGCGGTGCCGCGGCGGCGCCATCCGGCGTCTGTCCGCGACACCCAGCGACGGCTCAGGACCGTTTTCAAAATCGCGTCCGGTGTGTGATAACGTTACCTCGAGTTGTCCTAGATGTTGTCGTGATAGCCGCGGCTACATGCCAACCACAGAATTACCACATGCAGCTAACGCTAGTCTCAACGTATTTTTTTTTTTTTTCAGCAAATGGTGCTAAACTAGCAACAGGGACATGAACACAGAAAAGTTTACATTACATCAACACTGAAAATACTCTCTTACCTTGAATATAGATGAAGTTGCACCGATGAAGCACAGGCCAAAACAGATCGAGCGCGAAAGCGACGGTTAACGACTGTTGTTGTGAGAAAATTCCAGAACAACTGCGGGCGGGCGAGAGAGAGAGAGAGAGAAAGCCAACCCTATAACCCAGAACATGGGTTACTCTTTGAAAAATAACCCAGAAACCCAAACAACCCATGAATTGGGTCAAAATATTAACCCTATAACCTAGGGGTGACCCCGAATAGTCGAAGATTCGATGCTTCGATAGGAGGAGCCTGATTCGACTACCGATCTCATGGTCGAATCTTCGCAGAGGTGTTATGAAACGAGGATCATGCCCCTTTGGCTATATGAGGGCGCTCAATTTCACATAGAACTAGCTTTTATGTCAATACGTTAATATTCAGCCTATTATGATAATGCTGTATATAAAAATGTGCAAAGAAAGAAGCTTTTAATAAATATTTTTTAACGTGCGTGAATAAATCCAAACACCCCGTGACAGATTTAAGTTTCACTTTCGATCCGTGACCGACAGAGGAGCGTCTTCGCGGCAAGGATTTAAATCTTTAACAATGTCTGGGATAAGAAAATCTAAAGTGTGGATGTACACCATCAGAAAGGATATTCTCCAAGGCTGGATTTAGCATCATGAAAACCATTATCGCACTTCTGCCGGCCAACGTTAACACGTTTCACGCATAGACTGGGTTTCACGTTAGAATGTATTTTATCTGCGCGCACAATTTGAAAAGACTCCAACGGACACAGACAGAGTGAAAGACTGGATTTGTTCTCTCGATCAGGTAGGGTACAAGTGATTTCAAAACTTTTCAGCCGGTTATAATTTGATTTTTGGATGCTGTGAACATTTTTAGCTAAAAAGACTGCCTCCAGTTTATTTATTGTTGTTTCTGCAGTTAAAAAGACAAAGTTGAAAATTCTGGCTACTATCGTTATTTTAATAATTTCTTTATTTTTATTTTATTTATTAATCTGTCAGGGTTATCTAATCTAACTATTTGTGGCTTGTGTTTTGAATATATGTTCCCCAGCACTTTAGGCATTTTGCACACATTTGCTCCTCATCTTGTGACTTGATTCTAATTTATTTCGTTTTGTATTTTTTATTTATTAGAAAGGTATAGGCCTATTCTGTTCTAATTTAATTTTAGTAAATTAATTGTTTATTTTTTCGGTGCATCGATGTTGTGCTGTAGGCTGGCCTGCTCGCACAGGTAATTTAGCCGATTTAATTTGATTTGCATGTGAAATGCAAATCCTGTCTGCAGTGTGGCCTTTCTGGAGTTATGGTATTTCTTAGTTTTATTGATCCAAAATGTTTTTATACATTTTCTTCTATATCTTTGTGTGATTTTCTGTACATCGCGGCTTTGAAACGTTAAAGCCCCGCCCCCATACACATGATTCGACTATTAGTCGACTATAGGCAAGACATGACGATTCTGATACGACTATGAAAATCCATAGTCGGGGACAGCCCTACTATAACCCAGAAAATGGTTACTCTCCGAAAAAATAACCCATAATTTTAACCCAACACAAATAACCCAGAAAATGGGTTGAAGAAATAACCCAGGAGTTTTTAGAGTGTACACTCACCTAAAGGATTATTAGGAACACCTGTTCAGTTTCTCATTAATGCAATTATCTAATCAACCAATCACATGGCAGTTGCTTCAATGCATTTAGGGGTGTGGTCCTGGTCAAGACAATCTACTGAACTCCAAACTGAATGTCAGAATGGGAAAGAAAGGTGATTTAAGCAATTTTGAGCGTGGCATGATTGTTGGTGTTGGTATTTCACAATCTGCTCAGTTACTGGGATTTTCACGCACAACCATTTCTAGGGTTTACAAAGAATGGTGTGAAAAGGGAAAAACATCCAGTATGCGGCAGTCCTGTGGGCGAAAATGCCTTGTTGATGCTAGAGGTCAGAGGAGAATGGGCCGACTGATTCAAGCTGATAGAAGAGCAACTTTGACTGAAATAACCACTCGTTACAACCGAGGTATGCAGCAAAGCATTTGTGAAGCCACAACATGCACAACCTTGAGGCGGATGGGCTACAACAGCAGAAGACCCCACCGGGTACCACTCATCTCCACTACAAATAGGAAAAAGAGGCTACAATTTGCACGAGCTCACCAAAATTGGACAGTTGAAGACTGGAAAAATGTTGCCTGGTCTGATGAGTCTCGATTTCTGTTGAGACATTCAGATGGTAGAGTCAGAATTTGGCGTAAACAGAATGAGAACATGGATCCATCATGCCTTGTTACCACTGTGCAGGCTGGTGGTGGTGGTGTAATGGTGTGGGGGATGTTTTCTTGGCACACTTTAGGCCCCTTAGTGCCAATTGGGCATCGTTTAAATGCCACGGCCTACCTGAGCATTGTTTCTGACCATGTACATCCCTTTATGACCACCATGTACCCATCCTCTGATGGCTACTTCCAGCAGGATAATGCACCATGTCACAAAGCTCGAATCATTTCAAATTGGTTTCTTGAACATGACAATGAGTTCACTGTACTAAAATGGCCCCCACAGTCACCAGATCTCAACCCAATAGAGCATCTTTGGGATGTGGTGGAACGGGAGCTTCGTGCCCTGGATGTGCATCCCACAAATCTCCATCAACTGCAAGATGCTATCCTATCAATATGGGCCAACATTTCTAAAGAATGCTTTCTGCACCTTGTTGAATCAATGCCACGTAGAATTAAGGCAGTTCTGAAGGCGAAAGGGGGTCAAACACAGTATTAGTATGGTGTTCCTAATAATCCTTTAGGCGAGTGTATATTGAGGAATTACCATCTGATTTACCTCAGTATCATCACAGATCATTTTGTAATTGAAATGGTAGAAACAGCTTTGATATACTTTATCAATTTTATCATAGTTTGATTTATTTTGATGCATATAAAAACAAAAATACAGACACTTTCACTTTGTCAGGTTGAGATGGGAGAAAACAATGGCATGAATAATTATGAAAAGTTGAAAATAAAATTGTTAAACAAGCATTATATTTTCACAATATAATTTGCAATTATAGCCAGAATTATAGATTTTAACAATGAAAAACAAATTATGAAAATAAAGCAAAACATGTTTATATTTGTAATTATATAATTCATTTTCATTGTGTATTTCATATTACGACAGAAAATTCATTTATTGTAATTGACAGGTGTGATGATCAGTGGAGTTGAGTTTTTACCTCCATCATTAAAGCCCGGGCAAAACAATGGATAGAGTTTCCCAGTGAAAGACTGATCAGTGAAAGAGTAGAGATGAGAGCTGGACTCCACATCATAAAAGGAGACCAGACCCTCCTCATAATCCACAAACACACCGACCCGCTGCGGCTTCACTCTCACACACAGAGAGACAGAGGGATCAGCACAGGCTTTATATTCATTCTCATTCCTCAGCCGCACAGTCCAGTATCCATTATTGGGACTCAGTGTGAATTCTCCCTTCCTGTCAATGGATTCTCTGGCCACTCCTAAAGTCCATTTAGTCTTTCCCTTCACCTGCACCTCAAAATAAAATCTCCCTGAGGAGAATCCCTCCTTTCCCAGGACATTTGAATATCTATCAAATCTCTCTGGTTTGTCTGGGAGTTTCTGTAAAATGTCTCCATGTCTCACTTGTTTTCCATCATCAGACAGGATGAGTTTAGGATGAGCTGTATCAGGATCCAGAGTCACATCCACTGAGAAAACAGAGAATATAAATCACAAATTCACAATACATATATTTAGAGATGATGTTTGTAATATGTAATCAGTGTTTAATCATACTGTCGGTCAGTGATGAAGCTGTGAGTATCTGAATGTAATCTAGTGTAGTGCAGACAGCACACTGTACCTGCATACTGCTGTATCCTCTTCAGTTCTGTAGAGACTAATGACAATAAAACACCATCAGATCTTTGACATGTTTATGTGTGGAATTATAGACAAGATTTAAGGTTATATTTAAAGAATTGTGAACAACATCATGTTTTATCTGATCAATGTTTCTCTGCTGATATTTAGAGAATCCCTGAACTCCTGTTGTGTTTGAGCTCGAAATATTCCTCCTTTTCAGAACATCTTTGGGAATGTTTTGTGAACATTTTATGAAATGTTTTCTTTAGATATTTTTATGCCTAATTACTGATATTAAAAGATGATAAATATATGTATCTGTACGGTGTATTTGATATTGCTGTACCAGTTAGCGTGAGTTTCTCCTGTAGAGAGTCCTGCAGTTTAGTCAGAGCTCTCCTCAGAGTCTCCAGACTCTCATCAGTCTTCACACTGATCTCAGACCAGTTCCTGGTGTTTCTAGAGCTGCACAGGGATGAGTAAATCTACAGCAGGAGAGAGGAGAAATCCTTCAGCATGGGGAGTGTTATGGTGTCATATACTGCATTATCATTGATCAGAGAGATGTTGACTGACCTGTAGGAGGTGGAGGTGATCTTCAGTGTGTGAGAGCTGCTCCAGCTCAGTGTTTCTCATCTTTAGCTCAGTGATCTCCTGCTCCAGCTCTTCAATGAGCTCTTCCTCCTGTTTCTCTGCTGCTTTCTGCTGCTCCTCCATCATCTCCAGCAGTTCAGTCTGACATCTCTCAATGGAGCGGATGAGATCAGTGAAGAGCTCCACACGGGCTGCTTTCTCCTTCTCTGTGTTTCTCTGCTCAACCAGGACAATCAACACATTATTAGTGGCGTTTGTTAAGAGAAGAATCAGTGTTATTATTTCTCATACTTCAGTGTTTTTAGGCGGTTTTCAAAATCCCTCATTCTGCCCCGTTTGCACTGAATGATTCCTCAAATCATGTGTGTTGTTGAGGAGAGATGTGTTATTACTTTACTAAGTGATCAGGGAATCACAAACGTGTCGATATTCAGACCAGCAGTGTGACTGTGAGTGTGAAATTGCTTTTATACAACAATTCAATAAACAATGATAAATATTTAAATTAATTTAATTTAATTATTTTAAACTCACTTTTCTGACTTCTGCTGAGTGTTTGATGTCTTGAATCTTCTTGATTCTGTCCTGGATCATCTGCTGTGTGTCTTTCTGTGTCTTCATCAGTTGAGTCTATAGACAGAGAACAACACACAATATGTTTTCATAACTGATTCATTTATATTAAAGAACATGTGATTCCTCATGATAAGAGCCATTTAAAATCAGTTTGTCAGTAACTTCTACCTTCTTCTCTTCACTCTCCTCTTCTATAGAAACAGTGTTGTGGTTCTTGTGGTCTGTTACACCACACATCAGGCACACAATAGTCTGATCATCTCTACAGAACAGCTCCAGAGGTCTCTCATGTTTCTGACATATATAGTCCTCCAGATTACTCACAGGATTGATCAGTTTGTGTTTCTTTAAACCTGCCATTCTCGAATGAGGCTCCAGGTGAGTTTCACAGTAAGAGCTCTGACACACCAGACACGACTTCAGGGCTTTCAGCTTTCTTTCCTCACAGACGTCACACAGAACTTCAGCTTTTTTCAGAACTTCAGCTTTTTTCTCAGGACTTTTCTTTTTATAGTGATCTACGAGCTCTCGGAGTGTGGTGTTAATCTTGAGATCAGGTCTGTGCTTGAATGTTTCTTTACAATATGGACAGTTGCAGGTCTGGCTGTTGTCCCAGCACTTATTCAGACAGGTCTTGCAGAAGTTGTGTCCACATGGAGTGGTGACTGGATCAGTGAACACGTCCAGACATATAGAGCACTGAAGCTCCTCAGTCAGTGGACCGCTGGATGAAGACATCGCTAGAGAGAGAAATGATGAAGATAAATCACCTGCATTAGTTTAAAGTCAAAATTTTGTTAGGAGAATGTCCAGAATGTGCAGAGCACATTATTGCTTAATTCTAACCAATGCGAGGCTATTTTCAAGATAAAATAAGATAAATTTGAGTGGGTTATTGACTCACATGGAGGATCACTCATACTCCCTTTCCTTTCTCGTTTTTTTGTTGATGGTGGGAAAGATTCTGCAATTTTTTCACCTCTTTATGCCTTTTCAAGGCAAAAGAAAACAACAATAGAATAATCTTAAATAGGAAATAATGTTTACATTAAAGGACAGCACAGATAACCTTTCCCCCAAAATTAACATACATTTTGTATGGCCAAGAGACATTTAATTTTGATTTAAGTAAATGTGATTTTCAGCTGCAGTTTATTTTAAATGTAATAGTTTATTAAAACTATTAACAAATATTATTAACAATTCTGATACCATTTCAGCGCAGTAAACATTTGTAGCAGAAAAGTTCCTTTCAAAACAGTGAGAGTTTTCATAAAAAACTAAACATTTGATGTTTGATAAACGCAAAAAATATTAACAAACTTCTTTTGAAAATGTTTTCTGACAAAAATGTCTTCCCACAAAATAAACTGATGTAAGTATTATTTCATCTTGTCAAGTGCGTCTGCATTCAGTCATACTTTCTTCACTCTTCATAAGATATTTGACACATTTGTGCACAAAACTGTATAACAGGTTCAGCAGTTTTGAAAGATCTAAATCTATATGAAAGATCTTCTCTAGATCAGTCAGGTTTCTGGGCTGTCGCTGAGAAACACGGAGTTTGAGCTCCCTCCAAAGATTCTCTATTGGGTTTATAGACTGGCTAGGCCACGCCAGAACCTTGATATGCTTCTTACAGAGCCACTCCTTGGTTATCCTGGCTGTGTGCTTCGGGTCATTGTCATGTTGGAAGACCCAGCCTCGACCCATCTTCAATGCTCTAACTGAGGGAAGGAGGTTGTTCCCCAAAATCTCGCAATACATGGCCCCGGTCATCCTCTCCTTAATACAGTGCAGTCGCCCTGTCCCATGTGCAGAAAAACACCCCCAAAGCATGATGCTACCACCCCCATGCTTCACAGTAGGGATGGTGTTCTTGGGATGGTACTCATCATTCTTCTTCCTCCAAACACGTTTAGTGGAATTATGACCAAAAAGTTCTATTTTGGTCTCATCTGACCACATGACTTTCTCCCATGACTCCTCTGGATCATCCAAATAGTCATTGGCAAACTTAAGACGGGCCTTGACATGTGCTGGTTTAAGCAGGGGAACCTTCCGTGCCATGCATGATTTCAAACCATGACGTCTTAGTGTATTACCAACAGTAACCTTGGAAACGGTGGTCCCAGCTCTTTTCAGGTCATTGACCAGCTCCTCCCGTGTAGTTCTGGGCTGATTTCTCACCTTTCTTAGGATCATTGAGACCCCACGAGGTGAGATCTTGCATGGAGCCCCAGTCCGAGGGAGATTGACAGTCATGTTTAGCTTCTTCCATTTTCTAATGATTGCTCCAACAGTGGACCTTTTTTCACCAAGCTGCTTGGCAATTTCCCCGTAGCCCTTTCCAGCCTTGTGGAGGTGTACAATTTTGTCTCTAGTGTCTTTGGACAGCTCTTTGGTCTTGGCCATGTTAGTAGTTGGATTCTTACTGATTGTATGGGGTGGACAGGTGTCTTTGTGCAGCTAACGACCTCAAACAGGTGCATCTAATTTAGGATAATAAATGGAGTGGAGGTGGACATTTTAAAGGCAGACTAACAGGTCTTTGAGGGTCAGAATTCTAGCTGATAGACAGGTGTTCAAATACTTATTTGCAGCTGTATCATACAAATAAATAGTTTAAAAATCATATATTGTGATTTCTGGATTTTTTTTTTTTAGATTATGTCTCTCACAGTGGACATGCACCTACGATGACAATTTCAGACCCCTCCATGATTTCCAAGTGGGAGAACTTGCAAAATAGCAGGGTGTTCAAATACTTATTTTCCTCACTGTATATTAAGACTGTCTAAAGAACTAAATCGCAGTTATTTAGGGGTTACTGGTCTTACTTTTCGGTATCAAATTAGATCAATCTATGTTTTCATGTATCTGGCTTAAAAAAGTTATGAACAGTCTTAAAGAAAAATATTTGATTAACTTGTAAGACAAGTCTTAGCAGTTTATGCAAACAGACCCTGGCTCTGTTCAACTTTTGTGTGACATAAACCTACTAAACCAGATCACTTCCATTAGAAACCTGTTCAGCACAATCTCTCTTATATTTCTATCTCTTACCTGTGAGGATCAGATGTGTCCACAAGACTCTTTGAACGGATCAATAAATATTCTGTTGTTTAAAGAGGTTGATCGTTTCAGGAGTCCATATTGTTGTTGATCAAGTTAGTTTCACTTTCTCTGAATCTCTCTCTGAACTACAGTGATGTCAGAGCTCCTCCTGTATTCACACATTTACATTTGTCCCTGTATTCGGTGTGTTGGTTCATGTGTTTATTTGTAATGGGACTAATGTTTCTGTCAGGTCCTGAAAAAGAAAAATAGCAGACTTACAAAAGCTTGATTGTTTGGTGATATCTGTAAAGATTTTCCAGGACAAATACTGCTCAACTTATAGATGTTTCACAAAGTCATAAGGATCGTTAGTCAATCTGTTGCTCTTGTAAGAACTGAATTTCCTGCTAAAACAAAAGCTGAGATAAAATTCACCCTGCAATAAAGCAATAAATAAATAAAGCAATAATACGCACCCTGGACAGAAGATCGACCCAAAACAACTCTAAAAAATATTGGTATAACCCTTTTGTTCTGGTCTGGGTATTTAAGGGTAGGTGACAGAGCAGTCTTTGGGAGCCTGTAACCAGGAAGAACCCCCATTCAGTGCTGTTTCAGTGTTTTCCCATTGGAACACACTCACACACCACTGTGTGTCTCTGTCAGGAATGCATTGCTTACTTTTAGAGTCATCTTGGAGTAATTGATTTCATGTATTTATTATTTCTGAATTGGCTTTTAATCATTTATTTGTGTAATTGACATGATTCATTTTTACCTGACAAATAAATGTTACATGAAGTTTTCTGAAATCATTATTTTAGTAGATAATGAGCTGGTGCTACCGCAGCTCTGTGTCCAGGATAGGTCAAACTAAAGGCGCATATGAACGGAGCAGTAGGCATGTCATCTGAAGACCTTTTGATTTCTGTCTATCACTGATTTAGCAAGTTGTACGGAAGTGGTTAAAATAAACTACTTTTTCTGTATGAGTGAGCAGTAGGCAACCGACTTAAGAGGTATTAGCAAACCTTGCATCCACTGACTAAAGTCAGAACTGACGAGTTTGTGTCCGTGAGATCCACGTAAACCCGGGGCGTGAGATTCTGTGCGGCATTGCGTCCATAATGAAAGAATAATTGAAAATATGGATACTCAGAATAATCAAAGATCTAAATTAAATCATAATCAATATTTATGATTATTTTCTAATAAGAAACACAATCTAAATTTGATTATCATTTGAAATTGGAGTCAGAGTAAGCGTAGAGCTAAAGTAATATTGAAACTAAAATTCTAATAAATAAAATTCTAATAAATAAAGTGAACTTCACTGGAGCGCTGAAAAGACATACACACATTATACCTTCACCCAGACCGTTGGACTCTGTCTTTGGGCCAATGGGTGGTCTTTACACTCTCATATCTGATTTTTATGGGACGGCTCTGAGAAACACTTATGATTTTACAAAATCCAAATTAAAAGGTTTATAATGTCTCAAACAAAAGAAAGTAAAACGAGTTTCTTCGACAAAGATTTATCTCAGTGTTTGAACAACTAGTATAAATGGTTTTAATAACATTTATCAAGATGCTTACATAGTCCAGTTTTTAATTCAAGAATTGGCCACCAAACAACACATTGTCTCAGTTTTGTTCAAAACAAGATGGTAAAAAATAAATAAAATAATAATAATGACATGACCAATTTTTTACATTAGCACTACACAAGTTTAACAAAAAAGTGATGGACATCCAAAAGCAAGAGGCAACGGTTTGGGTCCACTGATGCATCATCTGTAACGTAATAAATAAAAAGATTCCAGCATATGAGCAGTTCTGGAACCTCAGGTTTGCAATATATATCATGCAATAACAGGATCTGAATCCCATAGAGACTATAATTCACATAAGAGCTTCACTACGGTCAGGAAAGAAGCAAACACAAGTGGAGAAAAGCAGGAGAAGATCCAGACGTTCTGGACCGGAGAGAATCAGGATTGACTGAAGAGGTTTGGTTTGTGTGAATGTCTGTGAGTGAGACTGAGGGGATCCGTTAGGAGTAATCCTGCAGAATCACACAAATCACACTATTACACTCTGGAGAAAAAGATGAGCTAATATGTGTGAAAGCTTCGACAATTCAAATTTACATTATTTTATTAACAAAAGATTTCCCAATATATTAAGCAGTGGGAAAACATCAGAATATGCTAATACTGTCATCACTGATTGGTCTGTACATGATCTGGCACATTCAAACTTTAGTTTATATAATATTGTATTTAACAGCAAATATTTTAAGTTATTTACATGTGTACGAGAGAAGTATCTGCACTTACCACACTGGGTTTCTTAATCTTCATGTCAAATCTGTAAGGAGACAAAACCCCATCATGGTCAGATCAACTATTGAACCAGTTTAAAACCCTGCATGCAACTAACTAAAAAACCCAACATGTCTATGAACTCCACAAGCATGCAGCTGAAAAATAAATGCAAAACCAAAACAAAACTGCAGCAACATCTGCGAATGATGAGGCAAAAGCAAGCATCACAGCATTCATCCACACGACGTGGACGGCCCTACGCAGCTAACGGACAGAAGACACGCGACTGAGAAAAGGGAAGTAAAAATGAGACTCAAAGTCATAATCAAACATGCCAGAGGGGCTGAAGGGGGCAGCGTTAGGAAGGAGGAGCATCAGAGGTTAGTGCACTAGACGACCAGCACATCAATCCCACAGTGGACTAGATAGGGTGTCAACACTTGGGTTTATATGTAGACACTAAAGCATCCTATATAGGGCATCAGTGAATATCAGACCCTAACTAGTGCTCATCTTATTTAATGGGAAACGATCCTGGATGCAAACTTCATCTGCTCCAAAGCAAACCACACATAACATTATCAAGATTCACCATCATTTTTGTGGCTTAATGATAGGATTATATTAGCAAATGGAGTTTATTTTGTACAACAATAAAGAAAAATTTGAAAGGGTCTGAAAATAGTTAATATATTATATTGTGCATTTTCTAAAATATAGAATAAAAACGATAAAAGCTACAGGCCAACTAACAAGAATTACTTGTGAAAATCACATTTGAGGTTCATTTTAGACCCAGTTAATATTAAACCTTCCAATCCATAGTAATTTTCCATAAATCATCTATAAATACAGTAAGGAAATGGGCTGTATATCCTCTGCACTCAGTGAGACGTTGAAAACTCTTCCTTCTGTCCATCTAATACAAACACAGATTCAAACGCTTTCATTTGAGTGTTTCATTCTCTAATCAAACCTCTTATAGGTCTGAACTGGACCAAAACAGCATAAAAAAAAAAGAAAAGCTCAGCAATGAAGGGGTGAAACTCTAAATCATCAATAGTGCAAAACAGACACAAAGACACACACACACATTGACACACACACATACACAATTATAAACACAAATGAACTGGTAGGGCTATTACCATACAGCATAATTGAGTCAGAAGACTGAAATAAGAGGTTGAAATGAGATCAGATCCAGATGGATTAAGCTGTAATAAGCAATCCTGTTTATTTTTGTACTTTCTTTTTATTGAATTTTAATGTTACGTGTAACAAAATGCTTTCTCTGTGTTCAGGTTTGACTGTAGTAATAATAATGCAAAAATGTGTTCACTTTACATAAAAAAAAAAAGAAAAAAAAAGGGAAAATTATAAACCGTGACAAAAAGTATTATTTGAGAATTTCCAAAAAAAAAATTACTTTCAAATCCACATCTTAAAAGTAAGTAATTTTGTCCAAAAACTACTAGAGAATTCACTAGCCTCTCCATAGAGAGCTATACAGGCATCTAGTGGCAACACATGACATGACATGTTTGTTTTATTTTCTCTCAACAGTTGGCGCTAATCTAGTCTCTTTTTTATGATTTATTTGAACATTCAGTTTACATTGTGAAATAACAGAATTAGAACACAACAATAATTATTAAGAATAACAAAAATACAAAAATAGTGGAAGAAAACATTCAACAACATCATTGCACAAAACAAAAAACAGTTAGACAGTGATGTAAAAAAAAAAGAAAGAAAGAAAGACAGAGGGCATTACTTAAATGAAAAGATATCTAAACATTTTTCACAGTAAAAAGTTTGTAGGTTTTGCAAATTGTACATGTTCTGAGTGCTTTTGGATTAAGGGAGGATTAAATTGTATAATCAAATAATGTTTTAACTCTTGTAAGAATACCAAAAAAATTGGTTTACAATTTGAAAACTTACATTTGTGTTTCATCAATTTTGTTTTTATCTTCATCAGAGGCAAGAATTGAGTTATTAAGCTTTCAATAGGAGGGAGTACTATATGAATTAACAGTAGTTGAAAGAGGGATGCAAATAGAAATACATTTATGATCAGATAAAGGTGAAGGTATAATATCAGTTGAAATATTATGCAGCTCTTTAGAAGCAAGCCATAGGTCAATGCGAGACTGGCAGGAGAAAGACTTGTTATTCCATGTAAAGATGGATGAGATTCCCTCCAGTTATCAATCAAATAAAATCTTTGAACATCCATGAACATCTTTAAGTATGAATTAGAATTATTAGATTTTGGGGGCCATCTATCAATATTATTGTCCATAACCACATTGAAATCTCCTCCGAAAACCAAATAAGAGTTGGGGTAGTTATTTAACAATAAAAGTATACGTTCTTCCAGTCGATAAAATAAATCTTCATTTTCTTTTTGTTGATTAGGTCCATAAAGATTGGTAACAATAAACATCATATCTGAGTTTTTAAGTAGGAGGCAAATATACCGACCACTCGGATCACAGTCAGAAAACAGAATTTTCCCCTTAAAACAATGAAGTAAAATGCAAACTCCAGCTGAACTTGATGTTCCACGGGACATCCACATGTCCAAGCCCCATTGTGATCTCCAAAAACTAAAGTCTTCTTTGACTGAATGACATTCTTGTAAAAAATAAAAATCCGAATTAAACTGTTTAAGATACAAAAATATAGCTTTACGTTTAGTAAGGTTTCTTAGCCCTCTAACGTTAAGTGAGTGAATAGAAAGAACCATTAAGGAAATTGAAAACCATCAATTTAGAATTGTTTTAATTTAAGCTAATACAAATAACGCGTTGAGATCGGACTAAATAAATTTGTGCATAAAAATGAGCACAGCAAACTACAGTAAAAGCAGTATATTGATGTAGTGCAGTAATAGGCGTTATACAACTTTAAAACAGAAGTATATGAGAACCCGTAACAAACATGTGGCAAACAAACAAATATCACTGGAGCACCTCGTTTTGTTCGGCAAATTATGTGGGCTATTAAGTTAAACCCAGTGACATTTTTAATAAAGTGCAATGTTAAATGATCTTTTTATTTTATTTATTTTATTTTATTCAATGCCACAAGAACAAGAGGAATTACATATTCACAATATCATATTAACATTAGCTGCCAAAAAAAAAAAAAAAAACAGTTTTACACAAAATCCAGTGCTTTCAAAGCATTACATGTTTTCATTGCTTTTTTGTTTTTAGCTTGTTCCAAAAGATGTACATATAATGTAAAGTCATTTATAAAATGTGGAAAACTTGGTTTACCTTGAGCCCACTTCTTTTTATGTATATGGTATTTTCCTAATAAAATAAATAACTGTATAATATGTTGTTCTTTACATTCCAAATTGTCATTCTGAGTATAAAAAAGCACAAAATTCACAAGTATATTAAAGCCCATGTTGCAGGTTTTTTTTATTTATTTTTTTATTAATATAACCTTGTATGAAAATACCATATGAAAAGTAAATGCAGGATTAAAAATTGTTTTGCAAGACATAAGGGCACAAATTTAATGGAAAACGTGACCGTTTCCTTGACCGTGTTGAAAAAGCGCTTTTTTTCACCATCGCGTCATATGACGTCACATGAGGTAGTCGTTTGGCTCTGCGTTCGCGCTCAGTGCAGAGATAGGTTGGTATTCAGTTGGAGCGGTCATGATTCAGTGTGTTTTCTGTGCTTATTGTATTTCAATTAATCATCGTCGTGGTAAATGATTGTGAATTATGGCCTGTCAGGACATCGAGTCCACAGGTTTCCGAATAAGAAAAAGGACGGTGCAATCTTTCGTGCCAGTGTGCGTTTTGTGCCGGGTAAGAGACGGGACTTCACTTCTGCTTCTGCTTTGAAAAACGCGGTAGTGTGTAGCGTTCACTATAGACCGAATGATTATAATCCCGGCGATATGTGCACACTGTCCCAGCTCCTTCATCGGGTCGCCCGGTGATGACGGTCCGCCTTCAGCATGTGGTTCGGCCGCCGGCGGGAAACATGACGCTGACGGATCCGTCAGAGATCACTTATTGTACATCTGTTTTACAAAATGTGCCTTGTCTTAATTTAATTCATTAACATATCCTACATAAACTTGTAATGTAATGCATTTATGTGTTTGTTATTAGTCTGCAGCCGACACTATTATTATTATTATAAATATAATATATTATGTTCTATAATTCATTTTCAATCTGTACAAACCGACTTTAATGTTTGTGTTGGCTGTTTCTACATATAAAGTTTTTATACAGTAAGACAGTTGTGATTGTGATAAATTTTTTTATTCATCGTCACCAAATGGGTCAATAGACCTTTCTCACAACTTCCGTATTTGTGACCGGAAATACGCAATCGTCGTGGTAATCTACTTCCTCCGCAGTCAAAGCAACATAAACAAATGGCGCAAGCAACTAGCAAGAGCTATTGACACGCTAATGATGTGTCATTTTAATTACCAGTTCAGTAACAGTTAGCCTCGCTCTCTACTTACCTTGATATTTATGGGCAAATTCCGTGTGGAATTTTTTTTACCCTTTATTTCGTTTTTTTCTTTTTGGTGATGGAGTTTTCCTCTACGAGTCGTCACATCAGCAAATGTAATATTTGGCAAATCCGTTAATGAAGTTGTGAAGACTCTTTGATCCATTTTAAACTTGCCCGCGTTTATGTTTTTCTGGTGTGTTGACGCTTGACAGGAACTCCGCTTCCACAACGATTACGTATTTCCGGTTATTGTGAGAAAGGTCTATTCAAAGCCTTTATAAAGTCCCCCTTCCTCTGGAAACTGTCTTCTAATGGCTGACACACACAACACATGCAGGTAAGGGTCTAAGTACTAGCTTTGCTATTGCCTGATACATGATGATAATAATATGTACAGTATTGTGATCTGAGCATAGTGTTATACATATCGTCGGCTAACGTGAATACATCTAGCTAACACTGTTCTCTCGCCCTGTTCTCCTCACACCACAACTCACCGTTGTTCTGTCTAACCCTGGCCTGTCCTGCTCACTTGGCTTCATATCAGGCTCATAATTATATGATATCATCATATATATCAATTACAAATGAATTATATATATATCATACGAGTAAACATTTAGGCTACAATTCCCTTTCCGAGCTGTCATCCATTGCTTTCCTATTCGCTAGTTGATTTACTTTGACCCAGAGCCATCTATATGGCTCTGCTTTGACCGCTCTACCTCATGTTACGTCACTTCAGGTTCGGCAGTTTAAGCGATTTTCAAATGCGGAAGTAAAAATTTCTCACAAAAACGACTCCAGAAGCCTAAATAGCGTTTTATAAGTATATGTTTATATTTAAATCTAGTTCCTACATTATTTTTCTATACATTGGCTTACTGGGTACTCTAACCTGCAACATGGGCTTTAAGGTTAAATCTTTCCAAAACATGCTTAGCAGGATAAATTCTGTGAAGTATTTTGTGAGACACTTCCTTAA
Organism: Rutilus rutilus; assembly: GCF_951802725.1. NCBI lineage: Eukaryota > Metazoa > Chordata > Actinopteri > Cypriniformes > Leuciscidae > Rutilus > Rutilus rutilus. The sequence continues at coordinate 37,225,230 of NC_140216.1, read as the reverse complement.
TTTTGTTATTGACAAAACTTATTTGGCAATTTCCATGCTTTAACCCAAGAGATATATCACCAAATAAAGAAGACCAAAAGAATCTTGCTGCAGGAAAAGACACAGAACCAAGAGCATTCCTTATAATCTTATTGCTACATTTTTGTTTTAAAACATCAACATTATCAATGAAAATTTTATCACAAAGATTGTCCATGTTGATTTCCACTGAATCAGGGTTTTTAAGAGTAACATCCCACTCTCTGGAATCGCGTCAAGAACAATAGCAAACTCTCTTGGTTTAACTGGTAATTACATTTTTGTAGAAATTCAGTATATGATAACAAATATCCATTGGAATTAACCAATTGTCTTACTAATATAATCCCTTCATTGAACCAAGTATGACAGAATAGTGATTTGTTTTTACATAGTATGTCTTTGTTATTCCATATGAAATAGTTGTGTGGTGAAAAATTGTGCTTATATACCAATTTCCATGCTAGAAGGGCTTGTCTGTGAAAACTGGCCAATTTTACAGGAATTTTGTCAGCAGAAAAATTACATTTCAACAAAAAAATCTATGCCTCCAAGAGTATTAAATATGTAATTAGCAAATACGTTCCAAAGACTTTCTCTATTCTTCAAAAATTCTATCAATTTAATCTTGAAAGTGTCATTAAGTGTACTATAATCTAAGACCTCAAGTCCCCCTTGCTCTTTGGTGTTACATATTACTTCCTTTTTTAAATAATGCGGACTTCATATGAAGTCATTAAGTATCTTGTCTAATTCCTTAATCACCTTAGGAGGCACATCTAATGATAAAGATGTATATCTATAGAAATACCTTCAGCCTTTGACAATACTACCCTCCCAATTATTGATATATCTCTCATTAAAGCCCCACTAGGTAGGAATTCTGTTTTGGTCAAACAACGACCCCTAGAGTCGCTGTGGACTACTTGTATTTAACGTTACTGTCGTAAATACCACTCACGCAGAGCAGTCTCTTCACTCACGGCCTGATCCCCTCCCCCCTGTATACCGGTCCCTGTTCAGTCGGATGGAAGCTGTAACGAGTGGAAATAAGGTGTGTCCCCTTTAAGAGCTGCGCGCGCCCTGTTTAACTGTCGGCAGTCTGTATTGTATGTGCGACTCGAACACCCCGTAAGTGGGTTGTTTCTGTTTGATGCTCATTCTTGTCCTATTTTTTCTATCAAGTAATGCTGTGGACGGTAGAACGTGTGACAGACAGTTACACGAGTTCGATTGAGGAATAAACACAACGCGTTACAAATCGTCGGACATCGAACAAGCACAGCTAGCCTCCGAAGATGTCTAAGTTACTAATCCATCAACAAGAACGCCAGGTGCTTTTTAGCTCACACCAACGAGTGAAAGCTTGTCCGAGTGATATACAATATAAGCAATATACTTACAAGTCCAACACCATGTGAGGACGTGTTGGGGGAAGTGAGGTAGCCTATGCCATAAAGCAGTCGAATTTTGTAGTTCTTTTTGTGCGCGGGTTACTACCCTAACCCCGAAGTTTAAAAGTACGATTAAAAACGATACAGACCCCGTCAGGCTATGGCAGACGTGTCATTCAACCTATTGTAAGTCGATGTACCATCACAAGAGTCTTGGAAATACACTCACCTAAAGGATTATTAGGAACACCATACTAATACTGTGTTTGACCCCCTTTCGCCTTCAGAACTGCCTTAATTCTACGTGGCATTGATTCAACAAGGTGCTGAAAGCATTCTTTAGAAATGTTGGCCCATATTGATAGGATAGCATCTTGCAGTTGATGGAGATTTGTGGGATGCACATCCAGGGCACGAAGCTCCCGTTCCACCACATCCCAAAGATGCTCTATTGGGTTGAGATCTGGTGACTGTGGGGGCCATTTTAGTACAGTGAACTCATTGTCATGTTCAAGAAACCAATTTGAAATGATTCGAGCTTTGTGACATGGTGCATTATCCTGCTGGAAGTAGCCATCAGAGGATGGGTACATGGTGGTCATCAAGGGATGGACATGGTCAGAAAAACAATGCTCAGGTAGGCCGTGGCATTTAAACGATGCCCAATTGGCACTAAGGGGCCTAAAGTGTGCCCAGAAAACATCCCCCACACCATTACACCACCACCACCAGCCTGCACAGTGGTAACAAGGTATGATGGATCCATGTTCTCATTCTGTTTACGCCAAATTCTGACTCTACCATCTGAATGTCTCAACAGAAATCGAGACTCATCAGACCAGGCAACATTTTTCCAGTCTTCAACTGTCCAATTTTGGTGAGCTCGTGCAAATTGTAGCCTCTTTTTCCTATTTGTAGTGGAGTTGAGTGGTACCCGGTGGGGTCTTCTGCTGTTGTAGCCCATCCGCCTCAAGGTTGTGCGTGTTGTGGCTTCACAAATGCTTTGCTGCATACCTCGGTTGTAACGAGTGGTTATTTCAGTCAAAGTTGCTCTTCTATCAGCTTGAATCAGTCGGCCCATTCTCCTCTGACCTCTAGCATCAACAAGGCATTTTCGCCCACAGGACTGCCGCATACTGGATGTTTTTCCCTTTTCACACCATTCTTTGTAAACCCTAGAAATGGTTGTGCGTGAAAATCCCAGTAACTGAGCAGATTGTGAAATACTCAGATCGGCCCGTCTGGCACCAACAACCATGCCACGCTCAAAATTGCTTAAATCACCTTTCTTTCCCATTCTGACATTCAGTTTGGAGGTCAGGAGATTGTCTTGACCAGGACCACACCCCTAAATGCATTGAAGCAACTGCCATGTGATTGGTTGATTAGATAATTGCATTAATGAGAAATTGAACAGGTGTTCCTAATAATCCTTTAGGTGAGTGTATATTGATCTCATCAAGCCGGACAACTTTCTAATTTACAGTCATTAGCTCCGACCAACAGGAAGTCAGATATTTTGGTTTGAATGTGGATTTTTCTGGAGAATTTTCTCTCTCTCTCTGTCTCTGTGTGTGTGAGGGGTGGGGGGGGGGGGGGATTTTTCACCCTTGAACGGGGTCTGAAAACTTGGTCCATAGATCAAACACGCTTGCATGAATTAATATGAAACTCAGTACACGTATAGATCTCATCGGGCCGAACAACTTTCCCTTGGTCAAGTTTTACGCCAGCCCAACAGGAAGTCGGCTATTATAGGTTGTTTGGAGAACGCTTGCTCTGGATTTTGAAATAATCCTCCTAGGCAATTCTTTCAATTGCCACCAAACCAAACTCGGTCAGCAAAAAGTAAAGAAATTGAGGATCCAAATTTTTGATATCTCGAACGGTTTGGCCGTGGCGAGGAAACGAATTTATGGCGAGAAAAGATAAAAACGAAGTGTTATAACTTCTGCATACATTAACTGATCTTGATGAAACTTGAGCAGTGTGTTCGTGGTAAGAGGCCGATCACTTGTATGTAACTATTGTGAGATAAAGTTATAGCGCCACCAACTGGCAGCAGGAAGTGTGTCACTTTCTAAATGCTTTTGACAAAAGTGGGGGGGTTAATTTTATGTACAGTCACACAAATCAGTACGCATATTGGTCTCATCGAGGCGAACAATTTTCTAATTTACAGTCATTAGCTCCGAGCAACAGGAAGTCAGATATTTTGGTTTGAATGTGGATTTCTTTGCAAAATCAGCCTCTGATTTTTTACCCACTCCTCTTAAGTGGTTTATTTTATTCCCACCAAACTTTTTCAACATGATGAAAATACATTAAAGATGCTAAATTGTAAACAGACAATAAATATCTCAAACGGTTTTGCTAGGGCGAGGGATTAAAGTAATGTCAAAAAAGGAAACACTAAAAGCCTCATATCTTCTAAAAATTTAATTATACACCATTTATTTCTATATAAAATTATACAGATATCAGAACTAAACCCATTTTATTTTATTTTTTTCAATTTAATAATTGTTTAAGTTTAAAAACATCCAGAATGTTTTTTTTAGTCCAAAAAATAAATAATGTCATTCAAAGTGCTATACTGCCCTCTTGTGTTCAAAATCAGGTAGGCCTATTGTATCTATATAAAAATATACTAGGTATGTGACGGTGAGAATATTTTAACACCGGTTAATCAACGTGTGACACCCCTGGGGGCTTTTGAATCGCTAACTTAAAAACGAAAGTAAAATATGTTCGTCCGCACGGACATTGATAATGGTGCAGAGCGAGCGTTTTCAATGAATTCCTATGGAAGTAGGAATGAACTAAAAACCATTGACTTTGTTCTGCTCGTTCCTCGCCGTGGACGCGCACCGTTATGAATGCCCGTGCAGCCGTGAGCATTTTAGTTTAATTTTAAAATTAGCGCCATTTCTGGGGCAGATTGCTTGAATTTATTTTACAAAAGCACAATGTTGTGTTGTATTTCGACTGTACACAAATATAAGTTAACACTTTGCAGTTTGAATGATGTCCTGTATGAACAAAATGACGGAGTATCTTTTTATGTGTCCACTGTTCAATAGCGCCTGCGTGCCACACACACACACACACTCCAGCATTGCAATCTTGACATCGCAGTCTGTTCATTATAGCCTTAATAAAATATAATAATAAAATAGTCAACCTAACATATAAAAATTACACTGCTCTGTTTAAATAGTCAGTAGTACAATTCATACTATTCACAGTAATCACCGCTCAACTGTGATGTTTCCAAGCACATTTTTGCGCATGTGAAGAGGATAATTTTTCCCTTCAATAATGGAACGTGAATGAAGTACAAAGCCTATAATAAACAATAGTTTAGCATCCAAAAAATGTAAAATCTATCTTTTAATACGTGTATGTCTTTTCAGCGCTCCAGTGAAGTTCACTTAATTTATTGGAACTTAGTTTTAGTATTACTTTAGCTCTATGCGTCCTGAAATAGTCAGAGGGTGCAGTGCAAGTATTTTACCCACTCACTGCAGACCCATAAGTGTAATTTTTATAATATTTGCAGCGTACAACATGCTAAGTCAGGAGATAGTCAGAAATCAGAAGGTCTTCCTAAGATGTGCCCCATGCTCCATTAGCCGCTTTCCGACCGGAGGAACCTTTTCACAGTTCCTAGAACTATTGGCTAAAGTACCCGGATGTCGGCGTGTTCGCACCGCAGGAACAAGGAACGATTTTAGTTCTAGGAACTCCATTTGGAGGAACTAATTTAGGTCCTACTTCAGAGTAGGGTCTAAACCAGCACTATAGGAACTACCCGTGACGTTAGTGTACGCTGATTGACCGAACACACGCAAAACACCAGCACCCGCCATTTTTAAAACAGCTAGAATGTAAACACACAGATTATAGCCTATATATTTACTCCAGAAACTAACTTTACAAACATGGAAAACAGTGATAGATGGGTCTCTAAACCTTTATGCTGAAGAGAAAATCCAACGCAACTTTGAGGGGACCAAGCCAAACATGATTATGTTTATCTGCCCAGCTAGCAACACTGGACATCAACCACATGGCATAGGCTAATAACCTTTTTTTCATATACTGTCTACTTTCTATAACAGTTCTATCTAATAACATATTAAACAGTACTGTTAGACAGATCGCTAACTAATAAACACAGAGAATGCGAGCATTGTTTGCTCTGGCGTTCTCAGCGCCGCCAAAATAAAGGTCCGTCGCGCCGTCAAAATAAAAGTCACCGTGCTTGTGTCACGCCCTTACCCCTCCTACCAGTTCCTATGGCCACTTGGCCAGTGCGAACGCAAACAGCAAAACTGAGTTTGGGGGAGAGTCGTTCTTAGAACTGTTTAGAAGTGGACAGTTCCTAGAACTAAGTTCCTGTAACTACTTGGTCGGAAAGCGGCTATTCATAGTGCCTTCAGTTTGATCTATCCTGGACAAAGATTTGCGGAAACACCAGACTACACATTAATCTACTAAAATGAATGATTTCTGAAACTTCAGAATAAATCAAGATGTAACATTTATTTGTCAGGTAAAAATGTATCATGCCAATTACAGAAGTAAATGATTAAAAGCCAATTCAGAAAATATATGACATAATTTACTCAAAGATGACTCTAAAAGTAAGCAATGTTTTCCTAACAAAGACACACAGTGATGTGTCAGGGCTCTCCAACAGGAAAACACTGAAACATCACTGTGGGGGATGATCCTGGTAAAGAGTCCCAAAGTCTGCTCTGTCACCTCGCCTTAAGTACCAGACCAGAACAAAAGGGGTTATACAAATGTTGTTTAGAGTTGTTTGGGCCAATCCATGTACCCCAGGGGGGTAGCACCTGGTTTCAGGAGATATCGTAAAGAGATCACCCAGAGAGGAGAAACAAGATTCTCCTAAGTTCTCAATCTTTCTCATTAAACCAATGACTGCAATGAAATTAAGACCATTTTACCAATCGCACTGCGACACTTACCAAACATGGAAAGGAAAAACAACATATTCACAAGATACACCATATGTGTTATATAGACATTCTTAATGAACTTTCAGTGCCTTGAGTAGGGAGAGGGGGGATGAGTTGAAGTCAAACAAGGGGACAAGGAGGTAAGTTTGGGCAGGACAAGGTTCTGTGCTCTATCTTTGCTATCTGCTGTCCAGGGTGCATTTTATGGCTTTATTGCAGGGTGCGTTTTGTTTTAGCAGGAAAATCAGTTCTTACATTGCCAAGCAGCTTAGTGAAAAAAGGTCCACTGTTGGAGCAATCATTAGAAAATGGAAGAAGCTAAACATGACTGTCAATCTCCCTTGGACTGGGGCTCCATGCAAGATCTCACCTCGTGGGGTCTCAATGATCCTAAGAAAGGTGAGAAATCAGCCCAGAACTACACGGGAGAAGCTGTCAATGACCTGAAAAGAGCTGGGACCACCGTTTCCAAGGTTACTGTTGGTAATACACTAAGACGTCATGGTTTGAAATCATGCATGGCACGGAAGGTTCCCCTGCTTAAACCAGCACATGTCAAGGCCCGTCTTAAGTTTGCCAATGACCATTTGGATGATCCAGAGGAGTCATGGGAGAAAGTCATGTGGTCAGATGAGACCAAAATAGAACTTTTTGGTCATAATTCCACTAAACGTGTTTGGAGGAAGAAGAATGATGAGTACCATCCCAAGAACACCATCCCTACTGTGAAGCATGGGGGTGGTAGCATCATGCTTTGGGGGTGTTTTTCTGCACATGGGACAGGGCGACTGCACTGTATTAAGGAGAGGATGACCAGGGCCATGTATTGCGAGATTTTGGGGAACAACCTCCTTCCCTCAGTTAGAGCATTGAAGATGGGTCGAGGCTGGGTCTTCCAACATGACAATGACCCGAAGCACACAGCCAGGATAACCAAGGAGTGGCTCTGTAAGAAGCATATCAAGGTTCTGGCGTGGCCTAGCCAGTCTCCAGACCTAAACCCAATAGAGAATCTTTGGAGGGAGCTCAAACTCCGTGTTTCTCAGCGACAGCCCAGAAACCTGACTGATCTAGAGAAGATCTTGTGTGGAGGAGTGGGCCAAAATCCCTCCTGCAGTGTGTGCAAACCTGGTGAAAAACTACAGGGAACGTTTGACCTCTGTAATTGCAAACAAAGGCTACTGTACCAAATATTAACATTGATTTTCTCAGGTGTTCAAATACTTATTTGCAGCTGTATCATACAAATAAATAGTTTTTTAGTAAATAGATTTTTTTTTTTAGATTATGTCTCTCACAGTGGACATGCACCTAAGATGACAATTTCAGACCCCTCCATGATTTCTAAGTGGGAGAACTTGCAAAATAGCAGGGTGTTCAAATACTTATTTTCCTCACTGTATATATACATATATTTATATATATATTATTTTTAAGTGTGTATATATATATATATATATATATATATATAAAATAAATAATTTTTTTTATATATTATATATTAAAAAACATTTACACACACACACACATACATATATATATATATATATATATATATAGATATAGATATATATATATATACACATACATACATACATATATATATATATCTATATATACTGTATATTACGTAGCCTATATATATATACGTAAATATAGCTGCGAGCAGCGATGGAGGGCCCAGCCACCGGCTTGGGCCCGCAATCACTGCCCGCAGCTATATTATCTAATTTGTTCTGTATTCTCATGGTAAAACATACTTTGGTATTACCACGATCATAAAAACAGCCTTGATATAATTTATCAATGTTATCATAGTTTGGTTTATTTTCATGTAAAACTTTTATTTATTTTTTTTATTCAAATTTTTTTTTTCATTTCATTATGAAAAGTTGAAATAAAATATTTGTTAAACAAGCATTATATTTTACATTACAATTTGCAGAAATTTTCGATTTTAACAATAAAAACATTTTTTGTTTTAAACATGTTTTTAGATTTTTAATTATATAAATCATTATTTTCATTGTGTATTTCCAATTAGGTGTGTAAACTCATTTATTGTAGGCTACTTGACAGGTGTGATCATCAGAGGGTTTGAGTTTTTACCTCTATTATTAGGTTCTGGGCTAAAAAATGGATAGAGTTTCCCAGTGAAAGACTGATCAGTGAAAGAGTAGAGATGAGAGCTGGACTCCACATCATAAAAGGAGACCAGACCCTCCTCATAATCCACAAACACACCAACCCGCTGCGGCTTCACTCTCACACACAGAGAGACACGAGGACCAGCAAAGGCCCAATATTCATTCTCATTCCTCAGAGCCACAGTCCAGTGTCCATTACTGGGATTCAGTGTGATCACTCCACTCCTGCTAATGGATTCTCTGGCCACTCCTAGAGTCCATTCAGTCTTTCCCTTCACCTGCACCTCAAAATAAAATCTCCCTGAGGAGAATCCCTCCTTTCCCAGGACATTTACACATCTATCAAATCTCTCTGGTTTGTCTGGGAGTTTCTGTCTAATGTCTCCACATCTCACTTGTTTTCCATCATCAGACAGGATGAGATTAGGATGAGCTGTATCAGGATCCAGAGTCACATCCACTGAGAAAATAGAGAATATAAATCACAAATTCACAATACAGATATTTAGTGATGATGTTTGTAATATGTAATCAGTGTTTAATCATACTGTCGGTCAGTGATGAAGCTGTGAGTATCTGAATGTAATCTAGTGTAGTGCAGACAGCACACTGTACCTGCATACTGCTGTCTCCTCTTCAGTTCTGTAGAGACACATGACAATAAAACACCATCAGATCTTTGACATGTTTATGTGTGGAATTATAGACAAGATTTAAGGTTATATTTAAAGAATTGTGAACAACATCATGTTTGATCTGATCAATGTTTCTCTGCTGATATTTTGAGAATCCCTGAACTCCTATTGTGTTTGAGCTCGAAATATTCCTCCTTTTTAGAACATCTTTGGGGATGTTTTGTGAACATTTTATGAAAGTTTTATTTTAGATATTGTTATGGCTAATGTTATTCATCTCAGTTTTGGAGTGTATTAGTGTTGTGGTTATTCAGAAAAGACAACACTATAAAAAATAACCTTAGAGAAAGTGAAAATGAAGCCCAGCACTGCGAAGCTGTTTGAAATTTTCTTCTACAAAAAAGAACAAATCTGCATCTTAAATTCATGATGTCTATCAATTTGATTTTCTTCTGCTAAACTGATTTAATCTGACACATAATCACAACATTTAGATGAAACCGCTGAAAAGACTGAAAATGGCAGAAAATGAATGTTTCTTTCTGTTGTTTCTCATCTAAAAGTGTTCACAGATTTACTAAAGCCTCAAGGTTCTGGTTACAGTGATGAAGCTTCTAGTACAAGATGAATTTACTGCATGTTTCCTGAAATTAGAGATGAATATGACCTGCTCTCTTCAAGAAGAACTGTGATGATAATGAGACACACACACATGATCACACACTTCTCTTATTTCAGCTTTAACAGACTCATTCTTCATTACTGATATTAAAAGATGATAAATATATGTATCTGTACGGTGTATTTGATATTGCTGTACCAGTTTGCATGAGTTTCTCCTGTAGAGAGTCCTGCAGTTTAGTCAGAGCTCTCCTCAGAGTCTTCAGACTCTCATCAGTCTTCACACTGATCTCAGACCAGTTCCTGGTGTTTCTAGAGCTGCACAGGGATGAGTAAATCTACAGCAGGAGAGAGGAGAAATCCTTCAGCATGGGGAGTGTTATGGTGTCATATACTGCATTATCATTGATCAGAGAGATGTTGACTGACCTGTAGGAGGTGGAGGTGATCTTCAGTGTGTGAGAGCTGCTCCAGCTCAGTGTTTCTCATCTTTAGCTCAGTGATCTCCTGCTCCAGCTCTTCAATGAGCTCTTCCTCCTGTTTCTCTGCTGCTTTCTGCTGCTCCTCCATCATCTCCAGCAGTTCAGTCTGACATCTCTCAATGGAGCGGATGAGATCAGTGAAGAGCTCCACACGGGCTGCTTTCTCCTTCTCTGTGTTTCTCTGCTCAACCAGGACAATCAACACATTATTAGCTGTATTCATATTACAGAGTACAGACATCCAGCAAGCAAACAACCACAATTACTCACTTTTCTGACTTCTGCTGAGTGTTTGATGTATTGAATCTTCTTGAATCTGTCCTGGATCATCTGCTGTGTGTCTTGAATCATCAACTGAGTCTATGAACATAGAAAATTTGATTGATGGAATGACATGGTAAGGGTAATAATGACAATTTTAATTTATAGGTGAAATATTTTAGTATTGTTAGTACTTAGTACTCACTTCTTCTAAAGAAACAGTGTTGTGGTTCTTGTGATCTCCGTCAGTGCAGGACACACACACGATAGTCTGGTCATCTCTACAGAACAGCTCCAGAGGTCTCTCATGTTTCTGACATATATAGTCCTCCAGATTACTCACAGGATTGATCAGTTTGTGTTTCTTTAAACCTGCCACTCTCGAATGAGGCTCCAGGTGAGTTTCACAGTAAGAGCTCTGACACACCAGACACGACTTCAGGGCTTTCAGCTTTCTTTCCTCACAGACGTCACACAGAACTTCAGCTTTTTTCTCAGGACTTTTCTTTTTATAGTGATGTACGATCTCTCGGAGTGTGGTGTTAATCTTGAGATCAGGTCTGTGCTTGAATGTTTCTTTACAATATGGACAGTTGCAGGTCTGGCTGTTGTCCCAGCACTTATTCAGACAGGTCTTGCAGAAGTTGTGTCCACATGGAGTGGTGACTGGATCAGTGAACACGTCCAGACATATAGAGCACTGAAGCTCCTCAGTCAGTGGACCGCTGGAGGAAGACATCCCTGGAGAGAGAAATGAAGAAGATAAATCACCTGCATTAGTTTAAAGTCAAAATCTTATTGAGAGAATGTCCAGAATGTGCAGAGTTTAATTCTAACCAATGCGAGGCTATTTTCAAGATAAAATATATGATAGATTTGAGGGGGTTATTGACTCACCTGGAGGAATATCCATACTCCCTTTCCTTTCTCGTTTTTTTGTTGATGGTGGGAAAGATTCTGCCATTGTTCTTCACCTCTTCATGCCTTTTCAAGGCAAAAGAAAATAACAACAACAACAGAATAATATTAAATAGGAAATGTTGTTTACATTAAAGGACAAGTACAGATAACCCCCAGATAACCTCAGTGTTTTTCAACCGCGGAAAGAGGTAAATAAAACAGCTCGAGAACAATGATGTGTCATTTAGCCTACCTCAAAATGAGCTACATGGGAGTATTTATTTATATGTGCACTATATTACATATTTATTATATTTTTACTTAAATCATTAAAATAGCCTATTATAATGTTGTTATTATAATAAAATTCGCATAATATTTAATTTGAGTTGTTATTTTTAACCTTTAAAGTCCGCGTGAACCGGAAGTTGCAAACGACTTTTCTCCAGTGCTGTGACGTATTTCCCAGTGAAAAGGAATATTGAACAGAGGGCAGGGTTTTACTCTAGTGCTCCTCCTCTCCATCTCTCGCTCATTACAGACTAACGGTTTGAGGGGAGTGGTTAAGCCTTTCTCAACCCAAGCCGTCAAGTATACGTCATCAGAGAAGGTCCTCCAAGGCAGAGAGGAGGGGCATTTTCAGATTTTGATTAAAGATTACGAAGCCAAAACATTTTTTTCCGTGTTTTAACTTGCACGGATTAATTGTTCACCACAAGACTAGTAATATGCGCTAACAAAGTAAATAGGGTCCATTTTGATTTCAGTTGGACTTTAATAATAATACCATCTGACAGGGCTCTCTCTGTAACCTGTTTACAGCATTACGTGACATATTTTTGTTTCTACTGTAGCCCCGACCCCCAATAACGTGAATCACAATATTTGACGTGGGCTGGATTTTATTGGATACAACATGAGCTAAAATTCAGTTGAAATGTGATGTTTTCAAATCTAATTTTGACCGTACCTGAAACGGAAACAGAAGTAAAACATTGCTTATTCTAGGACGTGCATTTATTGCATGGACTTAGCAAAAACATAATGTAAGTGTCTAAAATGTGTGAGCACAGTTCAGTTGAATGATAAATAAAAATGTCACTTAATGCTGAATTTATGAAACTGTTTGCTGAAATAACCACATCATGGCAGGTAGCCTACAGATAAAAAGTTTAAAATTCCGTCACTTTAAGATAACGAGGAACAGATTGTTTTTCTGAAAGAGAGTGTAGCAAAAGTCTGATATCATGCTTTGCAATGTAGTGAAGAAATTGAAAGCTTCATAGGCCTACACAGACACTTTAGCCTATCGCAGTGTTTAGTTATCATACAACTGCATGACCAATAACACCTTCTGTAACTATAAATTGGCTAGGCTATGTCTTGTCATTGTTATTGATACGCCCTTTACATTTCCTTTCTCATATGGTGATATGAAATAATCAAAATGAGAAATAAATCACACGTGTAGCCCCGCCGCGATCTGCAGACTGCAGCCAGGTCCTTCTCCAAAGGTTTGTCGGTGTCTGTGTAAGGGTCATATCCTATTTCTTAAGGCTTTATGTCGTGTGACTAAAATGAAAGAAAGCCCAAACTTTGCTTGACCAGCAATCAAAATGACATATTTAAATACAATTCTGATAGCTTCTATTTCATTGCAGTGAACAACTAAAATAGTTGAGTGAGTTTTTGACATGATTAAACCCTCGGGGAAGTTGCAACTATTATGTTAAGACTGTCTTAAGAATTAAATAGCAGTCATCTGATCGCTCTTATTTTTCGGTTTCAAATTAACGTTACACCAATCTACGTTTTTATGTAACTGACTTTAAAAAGTTATGAACAGTCTTAAATAAAAAATTTGATTACCTTTGATTAACTAAGGACTAGCAGTTTATGCAAACGGCGCCTGGTTCTGTTCAACTTATTCCAGTTCGACATAACCTACTAAACCAGTTCACTTCCATTAGAAACCTGTCCAGCACAATCTCTCTTATATTTCTATCTCTTACCTGTGAGGATCAGATGTGTCCACAAGACACTTTGAACGGATCAATAAATATTCTGTAGTTAGGTTGATCGTTTCAGGCGTCCATATTGTTGTTGATCAAGTTATGCCCTGCCCCAATATCCGCACTTGCGCCCTTGTGCCCCTCAATGCGCGTTCTCGCAAGACCGTAGGATGCCCCGATCCTCTAATGGTGTTCTCCAGGGGTGATCATCAGCGCACTTAATGCACCCCTTTCCCAAGTGCGCATCAGAGCTCACTTTGCTATAGGCTATTACCCAGAATCCTTGTAGTGTGATGACGTTTCGAACAGCTGGCCGGACGCCGGGAAAACTCTTCTTATACTGTCTATGGGAAAACTCAGAAGAAAAAGAAAGCCGTGTGGTGAACAATCCGGTCATTTTGAAGAGATGAAATCCTTAGATCCCGCTGCTATATGCAAGGTAAGATTAAATTAAATTATATATTGTATATGTAAATTGTGTATATTCTAGCTAATACTATTTAAAATCTCAAGTTGCTTCAATAGCAGAGGAGAAAGACCGCGAAATTTAAAAATACCCAGCAAGCAATTTTGCATCTAAAAGATGTCTAATAGCCGTCAAAACACAGCCCAGACGTCTAGGCTAAAACAAGGCTAAATTTGGGCTGTCAGTGAAAATCTAATAGACTTCTAACCATAGCCCACCATCCACCCACCACAGTTTTACCAAAAATCCTGTAAGAAACACTTGTATTGCTATGCCAGAGCCGCTTATAGTTTGTTTTAGGATTCACCACTGTGGAGTAGCCTATACTTCGACTGTATTAATAAATGTCAAATTTTTACTTATTTCATCTATTAACTCTCACTCGTTCCTATACTCACTCATTACATGGCATTAGTGGTTTTAATGAATAGGAGTTGGTATGCAATTAAGGGCGTGCAAAGATGGGTGGTGTTTATGATCATAGTGGGCCGGTCTGGGCCAAAATGCCCGGGCCGATTTTTTGTCCCAGTCCAGCCCTGCCCAAGAATAAGACGTCTAACCATAGCCCAAGAATAAGACGTCTAACCATAGCCCAAGAATAGACTAGTCATCAATTAGACGGCTATTGAACGACTACATATATACGTCTAATAGACAGTGCATATGGGTCTAGGCTAAAAGGCTGAATTTGGCCTGTCAGTGAAAATCTAATAGACGTCTAACCATAGCCCAAGATGGTTATCATTTAGATGGCTATTAAATGACTACATATACATGTAATAGACAACAAAATAATGGCTAAATGATTCTTTTCACTCAAATATAACAGGTTCTCATAAATGACAATCCATCCAAACAAATTAAGGTTTTATTTAGAAAAAGAACATTAACAACTTTCAAAAAGATCAAAACATAAAAATTACCAAATCAAATATTAAAAATAATTTATATATGGAAAAAATAATTTGTAAAAAATAGATATAAAAAAAAAAGGAACATCAACAACTTAAGATAATAAAATATAAAACTCTGTTGCTGCTGGGAAGTTGGTCGTCACAGCATCTGCCAAATAAGAAAAAATTTATTTGCACAAGAAAATCATTGTTGACAGTTTAACCTCAAGTGTGCATGGACTAATACATTCACCTGTACTACTGTGTGTGTGTGTGTGTTCAGTTTAGGTTTTAATGCACATCTGAGCTATCTGCATTATTGATATACTGCCAGATATTTTTTTATAATTGCTAATTTTATATAGCCAATCATTTGTTTTGTTTTTTATGCTGTATTATAAAATTAATTTGAAAGTTTCAAACTTGAATGAATGAAGGCATTTTGAATGAAACTTCATCTTATTGTGCTTGACAATGACAAATGATTCTACTCTATTAGAAATGCTCTCTCTGTTTGTAACAAGCCATTGTTCAGACAAATTCAATATTATAGTTCAAATCAATGATGGACTTTGTCAAAGATGAGAGCTTTAGTGAGGAAATGCTATTTTCATATCATAATGATCTAAAGAAAAGAGTAAAATATATTTGTGGCTTTCATAACACTCTATAATTGTTTGCACATGTTTCATGTTTTCACCTTTGGATTTAGATAATTCCAGTTTAAGAGCACATGGAAACATGGGGTTACAGTACACGTGAATGTACCATGATACACTGTTACCCACTAAAATGTCACGATTCAACATGATAACAAATAATCCAGCTAAAAAATGAGCCCATGTCAAAACCAAAACACAGATAGGCCTACTTACAAGACAAAAGTAGGAATGTCTTTTACCTGTTCTCTTTGACCGACAGCTGAATGCAATGCTCTGGCTCGTTTAAAATGTTTCAAAATGGCTGGAAATGTTTATCACGTGATCGCGAGAATGGTGATCTCTACCAGAGCCCGTCTACGGAGAGCCTGCCCACTCCCTATTAAGCTCTATTGTACCGAATTTTGGTTGTAGTACCACCAGAGTTCCACTGGGGGCGATCGCCATGAGTGCAAAATGAATGGGAGTCAATGGGGCTAGACAGCTAAATTTGTCTCTTTCACCCGATTGCCGTTGAGAAATCTCAGATTTTAGTGTAGGTTTTGCAAGTTCAACATGGGTTATAGGTCGAAAGTTGAATGAACGAGTACTTATGTCCTTTCGATTTCTTACAGGTTGAGTTGTTGTTGCCCATAACACGCTAGCATTCTGCTAATGAACGCTGATTGGTCAGTGAAGGACTAATTACGACCAGAGATACCGCTTGATGGCATCGTGTCATCCGCAGCGGGACCAGAAACAAACAAAACAAAAACTCTTCTAGCACGTGTGTTTACCTGTGTCAGCTGTGTTGTCGATGCCTCGAGTGAAAAGAAAGTGCAGAGCGCGAACGCACCAGAGTGAGTGAAGGATTGCCGTTAAGCAGTATCTCTGGTCGTACATGTGTATGACGTCATTGACACTTTAAAAGACTTTTTAAAGCAAATAAGTGACTCAAAAAAATCTAACACCCAGCAATGTGTAATTTCTTTGCATCTCCTTTCGAATACAACATTCAAATTACTAGACAAAAAATTATATCCTGAGAAAAGTGGATTTTTATTGGTATAGCGCCATAGACCTCCATTCATTCTGCACTCGTCCTGTGAGCGCCCTCATATGGAATCAGAGTGGAACTGCAACCAGTTCAGAAGCCGGAAGTGTCCTCAGAGTGAAACTTCTCGCCATATTAGACATTCTCTGTCTCTACTAACTATCAAGTCTTGCGTTGCCAGTAGTCATGTCTCAGTAGGGCTGTTGCCATCTAGTGGTTGAGAAATGTAATTGCATTTTTATTTTATTTAAAATGAAAGACAGTCAAATAATATCGTAGATTTTTTATGAATGTGTGACAGCAAACATGAAGCTGCGTGGGCGAAAAACATGTAAACTATTTTAAGACTATTTTGGCTATACTAATCGCTGGTTTAAATCAGGGCTATAGCCAAGCCGTTAAACGTTGACCAGCAGACCAGCGACCACCGTCCAATTCAGAGCTGAATCGTGACTGTGATGTTACGAGTACATTAGTTTAGGAACTACATTACCCAGCATGCCACACTAGTGAGGGGCATGCGCAGAAGCCCATGCGGGAAGAGAGCATGGGGATATATGGGTAGCACGGTACAGTGTTGAGGTGCAAGTTGTCTAGTAAAGATAAAGAAACCTTCAATCACGCCTCGTCTGCTTATTATAAGACTAAGCAAAATAACACATGGTGTCAGAAGTGGCCGTGAGCAGTTACGGAGAGAAGATTTGCCACGGGTGAGCAGTGTTGGGAACGTTACTTTAAAAAAGTAATTAGTTATAGTTACTCACTACTTGTTCCAAAAAGTAACTGAGTTAGTAACTGAATTACTCTATAATAAAAGTAACTCGTTACCAGGGAAAGTAACTATTTGCGTTACTGTAAAAAAAAAAAAAAGTTGCTATATGTCAAAGAATTTGGATTTTTTAAGCAGTTTTCACAAGTCAGTTGAAATGAGTAGAACAGACAGGTGTTTAACTTTAGATATTTATTGCACGTCGACAGACAGCAAGAGGTTTTTCCTGCACCTCAAGCATTCTTTGTAAGAAAAGTAAACAGTTAGGCCTACACCGTATAAAGTGCATTTAACTCTGCAAATTAAATCAACCTCTCAACTTTTTATTTAAAAGTTTTATTAATAAAGTACAGGCATTGAACCAGTTTATTTGTAGTGCACTGACTGTGCACATTATTTAAGATTAATATATTTGTTTTCCTTAAAATTTTAATTAGCAGTAACTTAAACACTATTTGCAGTTTGAATGTCCTGTATAAACAAAATTACGGATTATGTTTTTGTTTCCACTGTTCGATCGCGTCCGCGCCTCACACACACACACACACACACACACACACGCACACAAATGTAAACAATTTGCGCCTTTTCGATCGCGCCTCTCTCTCTCTCTCTCTCTCTCTCTCTCTCTCTCACACACACACACACACACACACACACACACACACACACACACAAATGTAATCACTTTGCAACTTTTCAATCGCGCCCGCGAGTCTCTCTCTCTCTTTCGGTTCAATACGAATACATGTACCGTTCCACTCCTAGTTCTAGCCTTTGACCTCAATGAATTTGAAGTAGTGCTTATCTTCACCTTGAAAATGCCAACTTTTCATCGAATTGCTCCTGACCATAGACTGCTACTGACTCGCCTTCTCTGCTGCTTCATCGAATCTCTGTTTAGCTGGTGTGTGTGTGTGTGTGTGGCGCGTGTGCTGGCGTGTGTGTAAAAACACTGGCTCTGATTGGCTACCATGAAACACATGACCCTGCCTTAGCCAATCATAATCGCTTACCTCGTTATTAACCCACCTCCTCACTCGCTGTGCGAGCCAGGGGTGCGTTCGGATTACACAGTTTATTCAATCAATGCATAGTAACGCACCGCATTTAACGTCCAGTAATGGTAACGGCGTTGTAATGACGAGAAAAGTAATTAGTTAGATTACCCCGTTACTGAAAAAATAACGTCGTTACCTAACGCCGTTCTTTTAAACGGCGTTATTCCAAACACTGCGGGTGAGCCACGAAAAAAAAAGAAAAAAAAGAAAAGTCTTCGGTCGTGTGAAGGTAACGTGCTAACAACGCAACATGCTAAAAGAGTTTGGTATGGCATGTGATGGCTACAAGTGGCAGTGGAAGTGAAGCGGGGGGACGAGGGACAGATCGAACAAATAGAAGAGGATCTTGTGCCCGAATCAGAGGACGACCAGCAACAGGAAAGGTCTGGGGAAGTCCTGGTACCCCGTTGTGCAGTAATAGAGAGAGGCTAAGTTCACCCAGTCCCATGCTACTGACTGGTAATCTTGCAGATAACTGGAAGCGCTTTAAGCAAAGATTTAATATATATCTAGCAGCAAGTGGAGCAGGGGGTGATGATGAAAAACTGAAAGCTCACATCCTTTTGCATGTTATGGGAGAAAATGCTTTAGATATATATAATAGCTTTCAGCTGGATGAAGCTAATCTGACTTTAGCAGAGCTAATGTTAAAGTTTGAGGAGTACTTTGTGCCTAGTCAGAACGTGACCTTTGAGAGGTAAAAGTTTTTCACTCATGACCAAAAGCAAGGAATACCTTTCGATCAGTATTTAGTAGAGCTTTACACACTAAGCAAAACATGTGAATTTAGCACTCTGAGAGATTCACTAGTAAGAGACAGGATTGTTTGTGGCACAGTGGACAATGCACTCAGAGAAAGACTGCTCAGAGAGACTGGACTTACACTAGATAAGTGTGTCACAATGAGCAGAAACCACTTGAGCACAAGCAAAAGAGCTTCGGAGAGGTGAAACAACAGTGCATGCAGTACATAAAGAACAGAGAAAAAAGAAAACATTTACCAAACAAAAAGATCAGAAAGAGAAATCTGCAGAGTTCAAATGTGGTAAATGTGGAGGCAGCCACAAGCCAAAATCATGTCCTTCATATGGAAAATCCTGTAACAACGGTGGAAGGAGCAATCATTATGCAAGATGTTGCAAATCAGCCTCTAAGCAGAAAGTTCACGCAGTTGATGAGGAAGAAGAGGATGATGAGGAGTTCATTGTGGATGTGGTGCAGGCTCGTACAACTGAAAAAGTGGAATGGATCGTGCCAATCGAGGTAAATGAAACATTAATACCATTCAAATTAGATACAGGTGCTCATGTAAACCTGATATCTTTTGAAGATTACAAAACATTGACTGTGAAAAGCAAAATTCATCCTATAAAAACAAAAGTGACAGGATACACTGGAGAACGCGTTCCTGTTAAAGGCGGATGCATCACAACCTTCAAACACAGAGGCCAGCAGATAAGAGCGTTGCTGCTGATCGTGGATACGAGTGCACAACCAATCCTGGGACTAAAGGCATGTACAAAGCTCAATCTGGTCAAAAGGGTGTTTGTAGTGACATCATCAGATACTGCAAATGATCATGACTCACTCATGGAGGAGTATAAAGACTGTTTCGAAGGACTTGGATGTCTACCTGGAAAACACAAAATTTGTGTGGATAAAAGTGTGTCTCCTGTTGTGCATCCTTGTAGGAAAATTCCTTTTGCATTGCGTGGAAAACTGAAAGAGGAACTAGCGCGCATGGAAAAATTAGAGGTCATCAAGAAAATAGATGAGCCAACTGAATGGGTCAGCTCGCTGGTTGTTCTGCAAAAGAAAACAGGTGCTCTGAGAACGTGCTTGGACCCAAGGGACCTAAACAAAGCAATCAAAAGAGAACACTTTAAGTTACCAACCAGAGAAGAAATCATGGCACAGTTTGCTGGAGCTAAATGGTTCAGTAAACTAGACGCTTCGTCAGGTTTCTGGCAGCTGAGGCTGGACGAGGACAGTTCGAAGCTGTGCACATTCAACACACCTGAGGGCAGGTACAGGTTTCTTCGTCTGCCGTATGGTATTTTATCAGCGCCTGAAGTCTATCATAAGACTATTCAGATGATCTTCGAGCACATACCAGGAGTAGAGACAATGATGGATGACATCATAGTCTGGGGGTCGACTCGAGAAGAACACGACGAAAGACTGAGACAAGTGCTAGACAAGACAAGGGAAGTGAATCTGAAGCTTAACAAAGGCAAATGTGAATTTGGAGTGAAAACACTTACCTTTGTGGGAGATGTTGTCAGTGAAGAGGGGGTGAAACCCGACCCGAGAAAAACGTCAGCAATCAACAACGTGGAAAGACCAAACAACAAAGATGAGGTCAGACGTTTTCTGGGAATGGTCACCTATCTTGCCAAGTTTGTCCCACAGCTGTCAGGACAGTCAGCACCTCTAAGGAGTCTTCTCGAACAAAAGAATGAATGGATCTGGTCCCACGAGCAGGAACAATGTTTTGTGAAACTGAAAAAGACTCTGACACAGGAGCCCGTGTTAAAGTTCTATGATCCAGAGAAGAGAACAAGAATCTCAGCAGATGCGTCACAGTATGGCCTGGGAGCGGTGCTGCTGCAGCAACACGATGAGCAGTGGCTACCTGTCGCCTATGCATCCAGAGCTTTGACCAGTGCCGAGTCCAGGTACACTCAAATAGAGAAGGAGCTGTTAGCGAGCATGTATGCATGTGAACGGTTTCATCAATACGTCTATGGTCAAGCTTTTGAAGTAGAAACTGACCATAAACCTCTGCAGCTAATCAGGCTGCAAAAATATGACGTGCACATGATATATACACAAGGGAAATACATGTACACTGTACACTGCCGACACCTTGTCTAGAGCAGTGGATAAGGAGGAACGTGCGGACAGCGAGAACGCTGCAGAAATACAGGCATATGTGGACATGATTGTGACGTCTCTGCCAGTAACAGCTGATAGAACAGAACAAATACGGAGAGAGACAAATGCAGACGAAACAATGAAAGAACTCAAGCGCGCAGTACAGACAGGATGGCCTGAAAACAAAAAGGACTGCCCCACAAAAATACAAGACTACTGGAACTGCAGAGCAGAGCTCAGCGTGGTGGATGACATAGTGTTGAAGGGGAGCAAGTTTGTTATTCCATCATCACTACGTAAACAAATGCTCCAAAAGATACACGAAGGCCACCTCGGAGAAGTCGAGTGTAAACGACGGGCGAGAGAAGTAATGTACTGGCCAAGAATCAACAAAGATATCAGCCAGACAACAGCATCATGTGAACTTTGTCGCACTCACAGGCCAAAACAACAAGCTGAGCCGCTGATGACTCATCCGGTGCCCCACAGACCTTATTACAAGGTGGGAACTGACCTGTTTGACTGGGATGGAAAGAGTTACATAGTGGTCACCGACTACTTTTCAAACTATCCAGAAGTTGGAGCGCTACAGTCAACATCAAGCAAGGCAGTCATCAGTTACCTCAAGACTGTCTTCGCCAGACATGGCGTCCCATGTGAACTGTTTTCGGACAATGGGCCCCAGTTTTCCAGCTGTGAGTTTGCTGGTTTTGCCAAAGAATGGGGGTTTCAGCACTCTACGTCGAGTCCAACCTATCCAAATTCCAACGGCTTGGCAGAAAGCTCTGTGAAAACAGTAAAAAAAATGAAAAAAGCACAGGACAGAGATGACTTTCAGAAAAGCTTACTGATCTATAGGAGTGCACCTCTACAGAATGGACTATCACCAGCTCAAATGCTGATGGGTAGACGCATTCGCTCTAACCTACCAGTCAATGAGGACTTGCTTACGCCCAAAAGTGCACACAAAGTCAGAAAAGTAAAGGTGGAACAAAAAGCGAAACAAAAACAGCGGTATGATCGAACGGCAAAACACCTGCCAAGGCTGAAGCCTGGAGACATGGTGCGTCTCAGGGACATCTCTACAGGCACATGGAGACAAAAGGGACAGGTAGAGGAGGAATTTGCTCCATGCTCCTACAGGATCCAGACAGAGAATGGATTGTCTCTGAGGAGGAACCGCACGGATCTTCAACTACAGCCGACTGAAAAGGACACTACAGCTCAGGAGACGGTTCAACAGGACACGGCTGATTCTACAGAGCTAACTGACAGTGGTCTGACAGCAGCGTCTGCGTCACCAGTTGCTGTGATACCTTCCGAACTGTTGAAATCGCCAGCTGCTGAAAGACAGGCTAGACCTAAGAGACATGTTCAGTCACCCCAGAGGTTGATTGAGAGTTGCTAAAGTCTCTTTAGTTTGTTTTGCTGAACAAAAGAGCAACATGGACCTTAAGTTAGTCTATATCTTTGAAAAAAAGAAAACTGAATGTTGCCATGTTTCTAAGTTTTTTTTTTTTTATGCTTAGACAGGTTGCACTTTATTGTTGTCTATTAAAAAAATAATAATAATAATTAAGAGCACTTTAAGATGGCTATGTTTATACAGGGGTAAATATTGTTTTTTTATAGGGGTTAAGATGTGATGTTACGAGTACATTAGTTTAGGAACTACATTACCCAGCATGCCACACTAGTGAGGGGCATGCGCAGAAGCCCATGCGGGAAGAGAGCATGGGGATATATGGGTAGCACGGTACAGTGTTGATGTGCAAGTTGTCTAGTAAAGATAAAGAAACCTTCAATCACTCCTCGTCTGCTTATTATAAGACTAAGCAAAATAACACAGTGACTACAGATCGACCATGTCGACCTTGTAGATATTATTACCAATGCGAACATGATAGGATATCAACCATACCATGCGTTGCCAGCCCAACAATTAATTAAAACTACAATTAATCAGTTTCGACTATAAGTGGGCTACAAATAGCCGGGCTGACAATATGAGCTAGGTCGTGTCTGGTGCTGAAACCCAATGCACAGGATAAACACCAGAATAACAATATTCATGATTCTGAAGCTGAAATACAGAATTGTTTTAAAACGAATATGCTTTCACTCTGTCATTGACTAGATATACTTAAAATAATGTAGGCCACTTTTTACTGGTAACATCATACATTTGGCATTATCACTATCAGGACCCACATATATTCCCCCATTGCATTATTATACATTATATTCAACATTATATAATATAGGCCTAGTAGTTTAATGTAGTACTGACACTAAAACTAGTAATTTTTCACACACAGTAATTTTTATTTTGGGTAAATTATCCACGATACATATTGTCACTCTCCACGATACATATTGATGCATTTTTGTATTGCGATATATATATTCTCTGCCACCATCCAGAACGTATTGAATCTGATCCAGCTACGTCATTGTTCTACAGGCTGTAGTGAGGGGTGTCTCATAAAATAAAGGAAGAACCACGTGGCTGGCAGCTAAACTTTAGACGTGTTTCATGGTGGCGTCAGACACTCGTCAATCTTTACCTTCATCAAGAAAAAAATGTTTGATTACATGAAATGTATTCTTTTTTGAGAAGTCTTTATAGTCTTTTCCTTAAAAAAGGATAGAATTCCTATTCCAATAAGATCATCTACAGGCGATTCAGAGCTATCTATATTCTGTGAAACTTTAGGGGTAATTGATATATGGAGATATAAACACACACATTTGAAAGAGTAAACATGGAGTAATAGGGATAAATCTAAACAGTCAATAATTGATCTTTGGTTAATTTCTAATTCATTAGAACAAAATACAACCAGAGTATCAATTGAACCATCGATATTGTCTGATCACAAAGTGATTTATCTTCTCATTAAAAGGAATAACAAAACTTCATATAAAAGCTCTTATTGGAAACTTAATAATAGATTATTGGAAATTGATAGTTTTCAACTTGAAATTAAGAAGATAATACAAACATATTGGAATCAAGCTAAGCGAACAAATTTATACTGTAAAAATTGGGAGTTTATGAAGTTTCAGATAAAGGCAAAGAAGTTGCAAAGTCCAACAAGTCAAAGGAAGAGGAAATCATTAGAGCTATTTGTAACATCACTAATAATAATACTGATGGGAATTCTAATGTGTTAATGAATCTGCAGGCTGAGTTAGATCAATTATATATAATCAAGGCAAAAGGAACATTTGTTAGATCACGAAGACGCTGGTTAGAGGAAGGGGAAACTAATTCCAGATACTTTTATAATTTGGAGAAAAGGAATGGAGAGTAAACATCTATTAGAAAGCTTAATATTAATGGCCATGAAACACAGGACTCTATTAGAAATGTTCATTAACTTTAGCATTAGTAATAATATTTCAAAGTTATTTCAGTCATTTTGATAGACAATATTGTATTTCCCTGCTTTAGAAAGATTCCAGTAAACACTGGGATTAGAAGTGAAAAGGGGAGACAATTAACTTTTAAAGCAGGGGTGTCCAGACTTTTTTTTTTTTAACGGCTGCAGATTCGACAGGGCTCTAGAATATCTGAGACCAGTGGCACCAACACACGATACAGCATGTATTAATAATATTACATGTTTTGTCTCTTGGAAATGCACATTTGACAGTAGCTTGAGTTGACAATAGCAGTTGGGATACAGATGTACATTTATTTTCATTAACACAGAGCGAACATCTGTAAAATAAAAATAAAAATTAATAACAGCCTCATTTTTAAAGGGCAAAATTTAAATAGGCTATTCTTACTGAGATAGAAGTTAGAACTCTTAATATACTCTTATTAAAATTAACCAAACCATTGGTCTAGCTATCACACATTCAGATCATGAGAACCACAGGTAAAACCACACATGGCACACATATGGTTTCTGATGAATGGCTTTATTGTGTTTAGTCAGATTTAGTATAAATACAAATGCAAAAAGTAAATAAAAAAATTGGCTAGCTTATAGGCTAACAACAATGCCTGTAATTTGGCCTGTATTTCATTACTCAATTAAAACATTTAATAGACCTACATGTCTCCATAATATAATACATTTGTAGACAAATAGCATTTCTTTTACTTGGCCTATTTCTCAATAAAAATGTGTAAAAATATTTAAAACAAGATCAGATTGAATTGAGAAGCACTATTTTTAAATTGGTTTTAAATTGTTTTATCTTGCTCTTCTTGTGTTTTCACAATATTTTTTTAGATATTTAAACAAAAAAAAACGAAGAGAAAAAGAAGAGTTCCTGCTCCCATTGCATGTCTTTCTTATGTCGCCGCCTGTAAGTCTATGGCAGTGCTGACTACGCCACCCGCTGGACAAGACTGGCGAGAGCAAGGGGACTCTATTTTACAAAGAAGCACACACAGGCTTGGCTTAGCAAAGTAAAAAGATACAATCTTTATTTTATCTTAGTCAAAAATGAGTCGCTTTTGGTTGTCAATAAATAACACACAAATCCATCATTTAACATAGGGATAAGCCACAGGTGGGGGGGCAACCGGAATACAAGCTTGACCAGGCCTAGGTTTCAATACCACACGTGAGCTAACACACCACTTTAGAGTAGAGCGAACACTACAAACTCAGCTTATACAACACGGCAACCATGATCTTTGAGCTATTTTAAAAGACACACACTTCACAGCATTGCACTGCACACATCGGCTCCAAATGGGGGAAACACTCTGAGGAAAGCAGGCTAGATCCCGGTGGGCTAGTCTATCCTATGGGCCCAATCCACACCGAGGCTATTACTAGGGAAGGGGGGTGAGACAAACAAAAAGAAGAAACCGCTAGCCGGTGGCCACAATCAGTTCACTAACACAAATCTTCTTGTAGTTCACTAACTACAGCCCACCGGCTAGCGGGAAAAGAAAAGAAAAAAAATAAACAACACGGAAAAATGTCTTAAAAGCAGCACCTGCACACTTACATGAAGTTAAAAATGGTTTTGTCATGTTGCTTTGCTCTCTCTCACTGTAGATGAAGTGTTGTACAGTTAGTTTGAACAGATGTGGATCTCTCAGGCTCTAAGCGGCTGGAGTACGGAGGCTGCTCGCGGCACGAGGAATATTGTGTTTGTTGCGGCTGTGAGAAGCCCATCGAGGAGGGTTTAGAAAAGTCAGAAGAATTGTTCATTTTGTTGTGGTAGTAAGTTATTTTAGCAGTAGAGAGACATTAGCAGAGAAGCTCGAGAGGAGGGATTTATACAAACCAACACTGTAAAAAATTTGCTGTAGTTTTGCAGCTGTTTGCCAGTAACTTACTGTAGATTTAAATTTATGTTATTTACTGGCAACAGTTTGTTCAAAGTTAAATGAACATTAAACATTAACAAGTCTTTGTCTTTACAGAATAAAATTATAAAATAACAATCTAATGCAAAGCATTCTGGGAACCAGAAATCTTCATCAACCTTTTTCTGTTTTTTTCCTTCAGATTTTGGTTCCCAGAATGCTTTGCATGAGGCTGTTATTTTAGTTTTATTCTGTAAAGATAAAGACTTGTTAATGTTTAATGTTCATTTAATTTTGAACAAATTGTTGCCAGTAAATAACATAAATTTAAATCTACAGTAAGTTACTGGCAAGTAGCTGCCAGTAATACTGTAATTTCTACAGATTTTTCTAACAGTGAAGGTCAGCAGGATCTTTCGATTTGCGCCACTTCTTCTTCCAGTCAACAATGTGATCTCACCATCCCAGGATACTCACTGTGGTCGATGTGATCTCACCATCCCAGGATACTCACTGTGGTCGATGTGATCTCACCATCCCAGGATACTCACTGTGGTCGATGCGATCTCTCCATCCCAGGATACTCACTGTGGTCGATGCGATCTCTCCATCCCAGGATACTCACTGTGGTCGATGCGATCTCTCCATCCCAGGATACTCACTGTGGTCGATGTGAGGTCACCATCCCAGGATACTCACTGTGGTCGATGTGATCTCACCATCCCAGGATACTCACTGTGGTCGATGTGATCTCACCATCCCAGGATACTCACTGTGGTCGATGTGATCTCACCATCCCAGGATACTCACTGTGGTCGATGTGATCTCACCATCCCAGGATACTCACTGTGGTCGATGTGATCTCTCCATCCCAGGATACTCACTGTGGTCAATGTGATCTCACCATCCCAGGATACTCACTGTGGTCGATGTGAGGTCACAGTGAGCTAAAAGTGTAACCTCAAAGCTCACTCACTGTGCGCTCAAACTGTGAGCTCAGCATGCAAGACCACTGTGAAGTCATTGTGTTAAACTCTCATTCTGTTAGTTTAGTGAGTTTACTGTGATCTAAAATTCCTCTAATATTGGTCAGTTATATCACAATCATCATGTAGAAGTTCATATTTTATTTCCATCAACAAAGTATTTAAAAAATTCAGTTTTCTTGTTTATTTTGTATTCTTATCAGGTGTTGACATTTGACACAAATATTTCTATTTGACGGATGCATTCAGATTCTGGTGTGGGTTTGGTGACTCTTTTTCACTTCTTAACCTCTATTTCTTTTTCCCCTTGAAAAGACTTGACATCCTGAAACACAGAGAGCAATATGTTTGATTACTGGTGTGATTTCTGAAGCCAGGTGACTCTACACATGAGCTGGTAAGATGTATGGTTCACATGTACCTGGTCATGTGACAGTACTCTGCTAACACAGGGCCAGGCCACAGTGCATATTAGCATTATAATATCATATGAGCGTATGTGAAATGCAATTAAAGTGACCACCCACCATTTCTCCAGTATAACAATTCCACGCTGAGTCCAGAACACAACTGTACAGCACAAACGGTTTGCTAACAAATCCTGCAGTGTCCACGTTTTTCCAGAGTTGAGAAACAGGAACTAATGTTCCCAGTGACCGACATTTGAACTTCCTCCTCTCAACCGGCTCAACATTTTGAATTCACAATGAGCTCATATAATATTCACACTGTGAGTGTCACTGTATGAGAATGGTCTCATGATGTCACGTGTTGACTGGGATCTGCAGCCCTGAGTTTAGACCGATGCTCGCGGAGAACATCACATGACCAGGGGCAGAGGAGGTGACGCGGGCTGGCCTGGAGGAAAGGGGGCAGAAGTCTAAGCAAGATTTTAGAGTGGAGAAAGAGTATCAGTTGCACTGTTAGTATCTGATGATGATGAGATGATTAGTGGGAGTAAGTGTGTCTGAGACCAGAGAGGACAGACGGAGGGAGAGAGTGAGCGAAGGTTACAGTGTGTTGTTCCTCCGGTTGCTGATACTTCTCTCTGCTGTCAGGTTCTTTATAGATATGGAAAAATACTATTAAAATATTATTTACACTGAGAAAAGTGTTTTTTCATGCAATGGTCAATTTTCAATAGACTGGCTTTTCATATCATTATTGTTTCAGACTAGTGGAAACAAAAAATCCAAAATACACTTTTAAGTGTTTACTTTATGGCACTATATATATTTGCATCTCTAGATTTAAATTACAATTCATATCTTTAAAGGTTGTTTTTTTAAAATGAGTTTTTTTTTTTCTCCTCCAGTTCAGTAGCACTTACACACACCAAACTTTACAGTTTTATTCATATCTATATTCTGAAGGTTTTTACAGAGAGGTTTGTTCATATATCATTTGCCTGATATGTTACAACAATTTATTCCTAAAAACATGGTGAAAATGTATTTATTGATAAATCCCCTCTCTAAAAACCTTTAATTCTAATATGTCAACAAAATGAAACAAGAATTTTGAACCTGACTTCATCAAATATTCAGATTTTTGTTTTGGAGTTTATGCAAATGCATAGTTAATTAGAAAATGCCTCATTTGCATATTTAAACATTATATTTAAAAAAAAACTTACACAAATGTTTGGAATTATTGATGTAATCAATCAACACAGGAAGTATGGTGATATTTATTATTGTTAAAATTTTACCCTATTTATGTGTCTTTGCCTTCAGAATTGTTCACTGAAATGTTCTTTGGCAAATGTTCTTCTTTTCACTGTGAAAACCCCCTTTGGAAACTTTACTTTTAAGAGTGTAAACTACACACATCTGAAGATTAATCTAAAACTGAGTATTTCTGCTTTTATTTCACTGCTAACCTCGTTAAGTTGTACGCAGTGAATGACAGTGTGTTTGGTCTCGTCTCTTCCAGATCTTGGTTCAGGGTGGCGTTACGTACAGAGACGAGCCCTGGCATAAAGAATGTTTCTTGTGTTCGGGTTGTAAAGTCCAGCTGGCCGGACAGCCTTTCACAACGCAGGGTGAAGATCCGTTCTGTGTGAAGTGCTTCAGTAACCTGTACGCCCAAACATGTGCCGCCTGCGACAAACCCATCACAGGTGAGTGTGTGTTAATGTGTCCTTATAACAAGAGCGCTCTTCATTAGCAGTTCCTTCAGCTGAGAACAGAAACACTGTCAGAAACAAGAGACAGTTGTCACATAAACAGGGTCGTGTGTTTGGAGGCTGTTGAGTGTGTTTGAATAAAGTTCTGCTTGTTCTGCTTGTCATTCAGATTGAGTGGATTGGCACACATTGCAGAAGGATGATTGAGGGAGAAGTAGAAATTGTCCTTTAACACTCTTGAACCAAGTTTGTTTGGGTGATGGCCATCCCGATGAAAAAGTTGTCTCTGACTCCAGAAAAGATTGAAATTGTCAATGAAGTTTACTCCTTTTATATTGCAGGTTTGTTGCAGCCATGTATTTAGCCCAAGCAACCGTGAAAACCTGTTTGTTCCTCTTACTGGGAGTGGTCCACTGATGAATGTTTGAACTTTCAGTCTTTTAAGTGTTTCAAAAAGTTCATTGAAATCCTTCTTAAGGAGTTCTGACTGCTCTTTATGAATATCATTCTTCCCCAGTCGATTCCAGTCGATTTGCAGTCTTATGTTTCATCAGAATGTTCTGAAGTTCCCTGTTTATATCAGTTGTTGTTGCTTGTGGAAGGCAGCACGTAGTTGTATCCCTGCTGCTAATGTTTCTGATTATGGAGTCCCCCACTATCAGAGTCCTGGGCTCGGCTGCGCTCTGAGCTGAGTGCCGCTGTCTGCTCGACCTTGAGCGCCAGTTAGCATCAGTGTTAGCTACTGGCCCATTCAGTCTGTGTTCGATCACATTCATCACATTTGGGGATTCCTCATTTACATTCAGTACTTCAAATCTGTTCTCAAGATGTATAGGTGGTGGTAGCAGACCAGTGTTTGCAATCCTTGTCGGAGCTGTATCTGGGGTAGAGCATGCTACTGCGGCAATATGTGATGCTCGTGACAATCTGATGTCTCGAGTGCCTTTGGGTCTCGCTCCCTGTTTGTGCCATCGATTTGTAAGTCGATCGGCTTGTTTCTCTACCTGTCGAGGAGCACTAGTTTCATGGGACTCACCGGTATGCTGTGGGTGTCCATGACGAAGCTCTGTTGTGTGCTCCGTCTGGTTTGGTGGTCCCGTAAGTAACTTTGTTTCAAGAACTGCAATCCTTTGTAAAAGTCTGTGGCAGTTTGTGCAGCAAGTAGATTCTTGAACCTGAAGAGGCATTTTCTCTCTTATCCTGAATGTAGGCAGTTGTGTTTTCCTTTCCCGGAATGTAAGCTGGTCGGGTAAAATAATTCTGTGTTTTTGTAGTAATCCAAACTTTGTTGTCTGAGCACTGTGCTGATTGCTGAAGATAAAATTAGGTGATAAAAGGAAATAAAATATAAAAATATAGGAGATAAAATGTAAAAGCGATAGAGCAGAGCGCGGAGCAGTAAGCAAGAGCGTCCGAACAGTAGCTGACTCAATCACTCAATCACTCAATCCATCATGTGTTAAATACTGAAACACACACTCAATACACAAAATGATGTTTTATTAACAAAGTTCGGAAGGAGCAGGTTCAGATAATTAACCAAATTATGCAAAGCTGGAGATTAATCAGTAATCAACTCAATGACAGAGTATAAATTCACAGCAGACCTATCTCTGTTCATTGAAAGTTTGTCAGCATCCCTCCTCCACCCCATCTCCTCACTTCCAGTTCCATCTACACTTACCAACTGGGGGGAGTACTTTGGGTTCGGGCCTAACTCCGAGCTCGGAGCCCTCCCCCCGGACAGCACGCCAAATACGCATAAACTTATTGTATTAATTATATGTAGATGTGAACTCGTGAACAGAGCATTAAAATGTGGATCCAATATATTCATCCATTAATGAGTGGTGCAGGCATCATTATTAATCATCATTAGGACTAAAGATGCACAAAAGTTATTTACCAGACATAGCACTCACAAAGAACAAATTTTAACCAAGTGAACTAAATAAAACAAAATCACTAAACAAATTAAATTAAATTAAATTAAAACTATATAGCGCCACCCAGTGAACATTATCTACAGTAATGCTGGAGCACAGAGGCCTCAGAGAATCTTAAAGTAATAGTTCACACAAAAATAATAATTCTGTCATCATTTACTCTCCCCAAACCTGTATGAGTTTCTTGACTGTGACTGGTTTACTTTAAAGAGATCAAGTTTTCTACTCTTTCTCTCAGGACACAGAACAATGTGAAAACACCAGAATATGTGACTAGCTTTCTATATATATATTTATCTTCAAAACGATGATCTTATTTTATCACTATCTACTGTAAAAAGAAGCTGTGCTCAATTTTCATACAGATCAAAAGACATTAAACATAAACCGCAATATAAATAGGCATCTTTAATAGAATAATCTCTACTATGTCCTGATAGAAGGAAATATCTTTTATAAAGTTTCATATTTGTATCTCTACTTCATATCAGCACCATCAGATATTTAACAGTCCTATATTTTATTTGAAGATGTATATTGATTGATTGATTTTATTTCTGGATCAAACCGGTACAAAAAGAAAAGAGACAGTAATCCAAAAGGATAATGTGCTAAAGTAAAAATACTTATTTCCAGCACGGTCCTTGATGTTACACACAGTAAAACAATAAAACAGAAACACAACGGACAAGAATAAAGAAACAAAAAACAAACCCATACAATATGGAGAAGAGGGTAAAAGAGAAAACATCACATAAAAACAAAATAAAACAAAATAAAAACACTATAAAGACTCTCCAAATTATCAATAACTAATTCACCCTGTTCCATAAATGTTTTTTGACCTGTGTTTTAAAAATCCCTCTTGATGATAGGAGTTTTGTAGCAGTAGGCAAACTATTCCATGCCATGATACCAGTATAAAAAAAATACATTTTAATTGCATTTGTAGCTCTAGGAACTATGCAGGAGCGGATGCTGGCCCTAGTATTATAGCCATGCTGCGTATGGACCATGTTTACATTAGAGCATAAATATTTGGGGGCATGACCATTAACAATGTTAAACATATGAGTCAACTTAAGTTGTTCTACTCTTAGATGTACAGGTAGTAGACCAGCTCTTGTAAACTCCTCCCTACCTATATGAGTACGGGAGGGTGCTTTTAATAGGTACCGAATAACATTGTTTTGCAGCACTTGGAATTTGTTTTTAAATTTGTTTTTGTTTTTATATAACTGTATCAATAAAAAATGAGCATTTAAATAAATCTGATGTGTGTTGAAATTTGTCTATTATTCTATTATATTGTTATGGTTAAACATTTGACATGGTAACTTGGTAATAGACCTACAATGTTTTCTTCTTATTAATATTATCATAATATGGCTGATTTTGATGTAAAAAAAAAATACAGACACTTTCACTTTGTCAGGTTGAGATGGGAGAAAACAACGACATGAATAATTATGAAAAATTGAAAATAAAATTGTTAAACAAGCATTATATTTTTAATTTGCAATTATAGCTAGAAATTATAGATTTTAACAATGAAAAACAAATGATGAAAAAATAGCAAAACATGTTTAGATTTGTAATTATATAAATCATTTTCATTGTGTATTTCATATTAGGGCTGTAAATTCATTTATTGTGTTTGACAGGTGTGATGATCAGTGGAGTTGAGTTTTTACCTCCATCATTAAGGCACGGGCAAAAATATGGATAGAGTTTCCCAGTGAAAGACTGATCAGTGAAAGAGTAGAGATGAGAGCTGGACTCCACATCATAAAAGGAGACCAGACCCTCCTCATAATCCACAAACACACCGACCCGCTGCGGCTTCACTCTCACACACAGAGAGACATCAGGATCAGCACCGGCTTTATATTCATTCTCATTCCTCAGCCACACAGTCCAGTATCCATCACTGGGACTCTCTGTGATTGATCCCTTCCTGTTAATGGATTCTCTGGCCACTCCTAAATACCAGTCAGTCTTTCCCTTCACCTGCACCTCAAAATAAAATCTCCCTGAGGAGAATCCCTCCTTTCCCAGGACACATACACAGTAATCAAATCTCTCTGGTTTGTCTGGGAGTTTCTGTCTTATGTCTCCATGTCTTACTTGTTTTCCATCATCAGACAGGATGAGTTTAGGATGAGCTGTATCAGGATCCAGAGTCACATCCACTGAGAAAACAGAGAATATAACTCACAAATTCACAATACAGATATTTAGTGATGATGTGTGTAATATGTAATCAGTGTTTAATCATACTGTCGGTCAGTGATGAAGCTGTGCGTATCTGAATGTAATCTAGTGTAGTGCAGACAGCACACTGTACCTGCATACTGCTGTCTCCTCTTCAGTTCTGTAGAGACACATGACAATAAAACACCATCAGATCTTTGACATGTTTATGTGTGAATTATAGACAAGATTTAATGTTATATTTAAAGAATTGTGAACAACATCATGTTTTATCTGATCAATGTTTCTCTGCTGATATTTAGAGAATCCCTGAACTCCTATTGTGTTTGAGCTCGAAATATTCCTCCTTTTTAGAACATCTTTGGGAATGTTTTGTGAACATTTTATGACATTTTTATTTTAGATATTGTTATGGCTAATGTTATTAATCTCAGTTTTGGAGTGTATTAGTGTTGTGGTTATTCAGCAAAGACAACACTATAAAAATAACCTTAGAGAAAGTGAAAATGAAGCCCAGCACTGCGAAGCTGTTTGATACAGGTCAGAAATGACAGACATGTAATCAGACATGTATTGTGACAGACAATAAAGTTTTTCTAATCTAATCTAATCTAATCTAATCTAATCTAATCTAATCTAATCAAAATTTTCCTCTAAAAAAGAACAAATCTGCATGAATAGACATTCATGAAGTCTATCAATTTGATTTTCTTCTGCTAAACTGATTTTATCTGACACATAATCACAACATTTAGATGAAACAGCTGAAAAGACTGAAAATGGCAGAAAATGAATGTTTCTTTCTGTTGTTTCTCATCTAAAAGTGTTCACAGATTTACTAAAGCCTCAAGGTTCTGGTTACAGTGATGAAGCTTCTAGTACAAGATGAATTTACTGCATGTTTCCTGAAATTAGAGATGAATATGACCTGCTCTCTTCAAGAAGAACTGTGATGATAATGAGACACAAACACATGATCACACACTTCTCTTATTTCAGCTTTAACAGACTCATTCTTCATTACTGATATTAAAAGATGATAAATATATGTATCTGTATGGTGTATTTGATATTGCTGTACCAGTTTGCGTGAGTTTCTCCTGTAGAGAGTCCTGCAGTTTAGTCAGAGCTCTCCTCAGAGTCTCCAGACTCTCATCAGTCTTCACACTGATCTCAGACCAGTTCCTGGTGTTTCTAGAGCTGCACAGGGATGAGTAAATCTACAGCAGGAGAGAGGAGAAATCCTTCAGCATGGGGAGTGTTATGGTGTCATATACTGCATTATCATTGATCAGAGAGATGTTGACTGACCTGTAGGAGGTGGAGGTGATCTTCAGTGTGTGAGAGCTGCTCCAGCTCAGTGTTTCTCATCTTTAGCTCAGTGATCTCCTGCTCCAGCTCTTCAATGAGCTCTTCCTCCTGTTTCTCTGCTGCTTTCTGCTGCTCCTCCATCATCTCCAGCAGTTCAGTCTGACATCTCTCAATGGAGCGGATGAGATCAGTGAAGAGCTCCACACGGGCTGCTTTCTCCTTCTCTGTGTTTCTCTGCTCAACCAGGACAATCAACACATTATTAGTGGCGTTTGTGAAGAGAAGAATCAGTGTTATTATTTCTCATACTTCAGTGTTTTTAGGCGGCTTTCAAAATCCCTCATTCTGCCCCGTTTGCACTGAATGATTCCTCAAATCATGTGTGTTGTTGAGGAGAGATGTGTTATTACTTTACTAAGTGATCAGGGAATCACAGACGTGTCGATATTCAGACCAGCAGTGTGACTGTGAGTGTGAAATTGCTTTTATACAACAATTCAATAAACAATGATAGATATTAAAATTAATTTAACTGAATTATTTTAAACTCACTTTTCTGACTTCTGCTGAGTGTTTGACGTCTTGAATCTTCTTGATTCTGTCCTGGATCATCTGCTGTGTGTCTTTCTGTGTCTTCATCAGTTGAGTCTATAGACAGAAAACAACA
This sequence comes from Rutilus rutilus, assembly GCF_951802725.1. Classification (NCBI taxonomy): domain Eukaryota; kingdom Metazoa; phylum Chordata; class Actinopteri; order Cypriniformes; family Leuciscidae; genus Rutilus; species Rutilus rutilus. The sequence continues at coordinate 37,189,478 of NC_140216.1, read as the reverse complement.
ACACACAATATGTTTTCATAACTGATTCATTTATATTAAAGAACATGTGATTCCTCATGATAAGAGCCATTTAAAATCAGTTTGTCAGTAACTTTTACCTTCTTCTCTTCAATCTCCTCTTCTAAATAAACAGTGTTGTGGTTTTTGTGATCTCCGTCAGTGCAGGACAGACACACACATGTCTGATCATCTCTACAGAACAGCTCCAGAGGTCTCTCATGTTTCTGACATATATAGTCCTCCAGATTACTCACAGGATTGATCAGTTTGTGTTTCTTTAAACCTGCCATTCTCAAATGAGGCTCCAGGTGAGTTTCACAGTAAGAGATCTGACACACCAGACACGACTTCAGGGCTTTCAGCTTTCTTTCCTCACAGAAGTCACACAGAACTTCAGCTTTTTTCAGAACCTCATGTTTTTTACAGTGATATACGAGCTCTCGGAGTGTGGTGTTAATCTTGAGATCAGGTCTGTGCTTGAATGTTTCTTTACAATATGGACAGTTGCAGGTCTGGCTGTTGTCCCAGCACTTATTCAGACAGGTCTTGCAGAAGTTGTGTCCACATGGAGTGCTGACTGGATCAGTGAACACGTCCAGACATATAGAGCACTGAAGCTCCTCAGTCAGTGGACCGCTGGAGGAAGACATTGACACACAAAACACAACTATTCCTGATCCAAAAATAGCCTAATGTTACATAATAGATGGTGTGTCAGCTGTAAGACACCATAAATCAAAGCCTGGATACTATCCATCCAGCCAATCTGACAGTCGATGCACTCACTGACAGAAAACAACGCGAGTGGGTTGGGGACGCCTCACGATAAGTAAGGGGAGGAGAAAACATTACCACGCAAACAAACAAACAAACCAACCCAGCAGATATAACTTAGATTGCAGCTTACCTTTTTTTAACATGGTCAAACTCAAAATCCATGAAAATCCTGTTTTCCCAGGACATGTCCTGTTTTCACGTCTTGTCCTGGCCGTCGTGGCTGTTTTTTTTTTTTTTTTATAAAGTGATGAAAATGTCCTGGTTTTCATTATTTTTCATTGGGCCGTTAAGCATATACTTTAAATTTACTGGCGCTTATCTTTGCACACACAACATTTGAAACCGGCTAATCAGCGCGTTCCTCAATCCGCAACGGCAAGCAGATAGCACGTCAGAAAACAGAGGCCTGTGTGTGTGTGTGTGTGTGTGTGTGTGTGTTCATCTCATATTTGTGAAAGGTTACTTTAACTTCTTAAAGTGTTATTTTACTTAAATTAAGAACACCGACAGAGCCTGTCCACTCCCTATTAAGCCCTATTGTACCGAATTTTGGTTGTAGTACCACCAGAGTTCCACTGGGGGCGCTCGCCATGAGTGCAAAATGAATGGGAGTTAATGGGGCTAGACGGCTAAATTTGTCTCCCTCACCCGATTGCCGTTGAGAAATCTCAGATCTGATTGTAGATTTTGCAAGTTCAACATGGGTTTTAGGTCGAAAGTTGAATGAACGAGTACTTATGTCGTTTTGATTTCTTACAGGTTGAGTTGTTGTTGCCCATAACACGCTAGCATTCTGCTAATGACGTCAGCATTCTGACGTCATTGACATTTTGAAAGACTTTTTTAAAGCAAATAAGTGACTCTAAAAAATCTAACACCCAGCAATGTGTAATTTCTTTGCATCTCCTTTCGAATACAACATTCAAATTACTAGACAAAAAATTATATCCTGAGAAAAGTGGATTTTGAGGGGTATACCGCCATTGACCTCCATTCATTCTGCACTCGTCCTGTGAGCGCCCTCATATGGAATCAGAGTGGAACTGCAACCAGTTCAGAAGCCGGAAGTGTAGTGAGAGTGAAACTTCTCGCCATATTAGACATTCTCTGACACCGATAAAGTTTTAAAATGATCCAGTACAGTAGCCGGTAACACTTTAAAATACGGATCCTTCGTTAATGAATAACTACACAGGAACAAATGAGTAACACAATGTTAACAATCTAGTAACTACAGTTAACTAACAAGTAACTCTGATTAACGAATTAGTAAGTAATAGCACACAGATTTAAGTGGTAGTTCACTATTAACTAATCAATAACTACTATTTTTTAATACTTCCCAGAGAACTACTGAAATTTTTTACAGATTTAAGTGGTAGTTCACTAATAACTAATCAATAACTACAATTTTTTAATACTTCCCAAAGAAATAATGAAAAAAATTCACAATTCATGCAAAACTTAATAACTAATGCAGGAAAAATTACTAGCACTAGATTAACATTACTGCTAGATACTGTACACTAATTATCAATATGTAATAGCGTAGCAGACTTATGATTTGGGAAAGCTGTCAATAATTAGCCTATGCACTGCTGTCGTTTAGAGAACTATTCATAAACTAAATAATTTTTAAGAATTGTTTTTATAAATGCACTTGTCTGGAACACTTACCCTGTGGCCGATTTTCCGGCATTCCTCTGGACTGGCTTTGAATAACTAGACTCATCATGGTGAGTACTGGAACATACTGAGTCATCAGCCATCCAAATACCAGTTATTTTATTATTTAACCTACCTCTCAAAATTGTTTTTATGTATGTCTCTTTGTTCATATGTATATATATATATATATATATATATATATATATATATATATATATATATGTGTGTGTATATATATCCTGTGAATGATTAGATGATTCTACCCTTTCGGGTTGGCTCTTCATTAGTAACTACAGCATGGAATCATGATAACTAGTAATGACTCAAGTGTTAATGCATACTTTTATAGGACTTACAAATTATTTGGATCCGTATTCTAAAGTGAAGATCATGTAAACTAACTAGTAATGACTCAAGTGTTACTACATACCTCTATAGGAACTACTAATTATTTGGATCCGTATTCTAAAGTGAAGATCATGTTAACTAACTAGTAATGACTCAAGTGTTACTACATACCCCTATTTGGATCCGTATTCTAAAGTGAAGATCATGTTAACTAACTAGTAATGACTCAAGTGTTACTACATACCTCTATAGGAACTACTAATTATTTGGATCCGTATTCTAAAGTGAAGATCATGTTAACTAACTAGTAATGACTCAAGTGTTACTACATACCCCTATTTGGATCCGTATTCTAAAGTGAAGATCATGTTAACTAACTAGTAATGACTCAAGTGTCTCAAATGACTCAAGCTATAATAAAATAACTGGTATTTGGATGGCTGATGACTCAGTATGTTCCAGTACTCACCATGATGAGTCTAGTTATTCAAAGCCAGTCCAGAGGAATGCCGGAAAATCGGCCACAGGGTAAGTGTTCCAGACAAGTGCATTTATAAAAACAATTCTTAAAAATTATTTAGTTTATGAATAGTTCTCTAAAAGACAGCAGAGCATAGGCTAATTATTGACAGCTTTCCCAAATCATAAGTCTGCTACGCTATTACATATTGATAATTAGTGTACAGTATCTCAACCCTGTATCACATGAAATACGTTCTGAGGAAACTATTTTGCAAATCGCAATTACGTTACATGCCAACATATAAGCAGTGCTATTACGTTGGTCCTTAACCTAATATAAGCAGTGCTATTACGTTGGTCCTTAACCTAATATAGCCAATCTATTGCAGTGCTATTACGTTTGTCCTGAACATAATACATCCAAAGCAGGTTTCTTTTCACACGTAGCAGCTAATGCTGTTCATTTTGTTTTAATTATTTACTCCCTTTTTTCTCATTGGGCTACAAAATATTATCTATGCCAGGGCGAGTCAAATGGCGGCACCCAGATCATTTTTATCTGGCCCTCCAACTGGTTTTTGATGTTTAAAACCCCTCGCAATCTGATATCAAAGTCCCCGCAAAGGTTTAGCGCGTTCAGCGGTGAGTTTAACAACGCACGTGATCATTCAGCGGTGAGTTTAACAACGCACGTGATCTCACGGCAGTTCGTGATATGGTCACGTAATTTAATCTATTGATTCGTGCCACGGACACGTTTATTGCGTTATTTTCGTAATACCAGCACGTTTTTTAAACTAATGTATTTTCAATGGGAAGCGTCTTTCGTGATAATAACAGCACGATTCTTTCTGCCTGGCTGTCGGCTGCAGCAGAGAAGCTGTTTAATCAACATTTATTCACGAGATCTTATGTATTTTTATGTATTTTTTAATGTTATTATTTCGGTCTTATTGCCAGGGAAGCTGGTTTGCTTTGCTGTTTATTGATTTTCTAAAATTATATTTTATCAGTAGGAAATCGCGCTGAAGAAGTCTCGTTCCGAACACATCGCGATATTTGGCATCAGTTCACGTGTGTCAGATGTTGGTAAGTAAATACCTAAATACGCTATCCTAATGTGTGATATCATGTCTTTTCTGTTTGTCGATATTAATCTGCCATTATATCTGCCATCTCCACGGAGACTTTGCGTTTCATTGCTTTCTAATTCAAAACAGGGTGATTAACACTGCCTGTCACGTGACGTGCTATAGGCCTAGATATTCATATCAGATTAAAAATAGTACAATTAGTTCCAAAGTTGTATTTGTAGTAGAAGCACAGTAAAAACAACACTTACCATGCTTTTACCACAGTAACATTAGTTTTACTGTGATAAGTGTAGTAAAAAGACAGTAATCACAAAACTTACCATGCTTTTACCACACTATTTGTAGTTTTAATGTGGTACTTATTGTAAATGCACAGTAACCACAACACTTACCATGCTTTTACCACAGTAACCATAGTTTTACTGTGATAGGTGTGGTAAAAGGACAGTAACCACAAAACTTACCATGCTTTAAACCTCAGTAACCTTAGTTTTACTGTGATTGGTTTAGTAAGGACAGTAATCACAAAACTTACCATGCTTTTACCTCAGTATTGATAGTTTTAAAGTGATATTTGTTGTAAATGCATATTAACCACAACACTTGCCATGCTTGTAAGGCTTTATAATGTAACATCCAATATTTGTAAGGTAAATCAGTACTTTTCCCTTTAAATAATCCTATATATTATACATAATGATATTTTCTTTTCTCTTTTTTCAGCTGAAAAGACCAAAAGGGCCTTTCGGACTCAGTCATTCCATTATTGTTTGAGGAGAAGTAAACGGAGAAGACGGACAGCTGCAAAGGCAAATATTCGCAATGGTATGTATGTGTTGGTTTTAACCCTAAATCAAATATTTTATCAAGCATTTGTTGTTTCTTAAAACTTTTCTCACAAATCCCATAGCCCAATCAGTACAAACATAGTCTGAAAGTCTTAATAATTCACAAGATTTAACAAGTTGTCAAATTCGTACGATACTCGTACATATTTGTATACTCGTACACAATCCTGCAGCTTTTACTCCTACTGCTGTCATTGGCTACTGCCTCAATTCCTGTACATATTTATCGCGATATTTGTAAATCAGTTGCGCCACTTCTTGGAAAGTTGTCGGATGTCAGAAAGTTTATATTAATTGCAAATTGGTCTCCGTCTGTTTATGTTCCAGTGATACATGATGTCTCTCCACACCTCATAACCTACCTCTGTTTGCAAGAGTGGAAAAGCTTATCTGACTTGTCACATGACATCAGATACTCGATTATTTATATAACTGTCCCGTTTGCATGTAAATCATTTTCATGATTATTGCTTGCTATTAAAGACATACTTTTATTCATAGAAATGCCCACATATCAGTGAACTTATTACATAAAAATGCTTTTAACATTTAATTATGCAACACTCTTTACAGAAAACATATCCTACAGTTATAAACTGACTATTTGCAAGTAATGTATTAAAATGACCTTCCTTTCTGTTTTGCAGGATTACTTAGTCCTTTTTTTTAAAGCTCTACCAATATCAAACTCAACAGCTCTTTTAAGAGCCAACCATTACCAGAGCTACTAGTGAGTCGCAGCGAATCTTGCCGTGATCAGCCCTTCCCAGGTGAAGTTTCTAGAATATTGCAATCAGTATTTACTCATCAAATGTTCTCTCCTGAATCATATGGTAAATTAACTTATTTATAACTGTCTTAATTTGTGTTTCAAGAACATAGAGTAAGTCGAGACTATCTTGTTTTACAGCAGAGAAGGAAGACCAGTCCTTACTGTATATCAACGCGAGCTAATCGAATAAGTCCTTTGTTTCGGGTGAGGAAGGAACATCTGATGCCCAAAGAAGGCAGAAAAGTGCGCGAGTCCATTGGTATGTCTTGTATTGAAACAATGCTGTAATATGTAATAAATAATTTGATGTTGACAATTTTACATTGTACAGGTAATCACTTGGTTTTTGACCAAGTGAAGCTCTTGAAACAATTGACAGAAGATTATGTTGTCTGGAAAGAAATCAAGCATCACTGGCAAAGGCTCAAAAGAGACCATGCCTTTCTTAAAAATCTTTTAAAATATGTTGCTGTTGATATGGGTAAAACTGTTTTTGTTCAGTACTTAGCTTAGCAATTAGCAATATTTTATATATATATATATATATATATTTATATATGTATATGTGTGTGTATATATATGTGTGTATATATATGTGTGTGTGTATGTATATATATATATATATATATATATATATATATATATATATGTATGTGTGTGTGTATATATATATATATATATATATATATATATATATATATATATATATATATATACTTCAATGTGTATATTATATAACGTACTGACTGCTGCTTTGTAAATTTATGTAAGGAACAGGCAACTCTGGCCCTTTGCATTCTACTTTTTGAGGTTAGTTAAGAGTTAACCTCCAACCCTAATCGAGCACATCTGAAAATTTTAACCCAAGTCTTCAGGTTTACTTCTAGACAATAGGCAGGAGGGTTTGAGGTCGGAGCTAAATGTGCAGGACAGTGGACGCTGAGGGCCAGAGTAAACCATCACTGCTTTAAATAACGCAGAACATAAGCTGACCCGACTGTCCATTAAACAACTTTATTTGAATGGTTTCTGTCTTTTGTTTTACTTTCAGACCAGGACTGGAGAACGCCTGACAATGGGATGTTGAGACTTCTTCCTCTGGTTGAGAAAAAGCTACTCCACATCAGTGATCACATCTTCTGTTCTTCTGTTCTTCAACTGAACAAACTGTTTAGACGAGGATGAAGAACACTAACACGATAGAGACGTACAGGGAAGAGCAAGAAACCAGTTTAGCTGTGATAATGAATCATTATTTTCCAACACAATATCAAATCTGTTTTCTGTATCATATGTGACTGAATATGATTATCTGGCACTCGTTTTGTGGCTTCAGCAGCTGTGAATGGATTCATATGATGTTAACGTGTTTTTGAAGACACATTTTTATTTATCTTGAATCTCATTTGTCTTTATGCTACTTTATCAACTTTATGCTTTGTTCTCCAATAAAGTGTTGTTTAATAAAGTATGATGACTATTGTGTATTGAAAGTGGTGTTTGGTACAGTAAATAGAAATTTTCTTTTGAGAAATTTTAATTTCTTATTTCTTTAAAAATAACTACATATAATTAATAACTTATAAATAACTAAATATAATTAATTACCATGATTCTTTTACTTGGGACATAACAATTTAGATCTGGTTAATGATATTTGGGACAACAATGCAACAAAAGTTGCACATACTTGCATGTATGCCAGTTTCCAGTGAAATAAAAGGAAGCTATGTGAATAACAAGAGGCTGCAGTGGCTATCTTGCTATAAATACTTAAAGCTTAATTGAAGATGATCCATGTTGATCATTCTAGTATACTCTATATATCACTGATGTCAGGAATATAAGCAGCAATCAGAGGGGGTAAAAAGGAAATGTTGGCACTGTTTTTTTGTTGTTTTACTGAATGGTGCATTATCCTTGTGTAATAGTAATAGTATGTGTAGATCTGTGTAGATTATACTCTCCTTCCACCCCCAGGGCCCAGCAACGGCCCCCAGAAGAGCAAACAAATGCACATTTCAAATGGCTGTAACTCAAAGTCTGATTAGTGTATCAAAGAGAAAATCGGCTGGACAACTGCTTATACTATGTTTAATAAATAATGTTGGCCACAGTTTTCAGACATATATGGAAAGCTGGCATAAAGGTTATTTTTAAAGTGCTCACAGTAAAATATCAAATTTCAGCCTGTCCCTCATATATGTCATAAAGGTTTGCACAGTGAACAAATTTAGATATCCAGTTGTCCATTAAATATATTATTTATTTAACATTTATTGTTTTATTACTAAACGTTTTAAACTACATTACCCACATATCTCTGTCATTCTATCAGTGGAGCAGGAAGCATTGTGCTGTAGTTCATTGAAATGTGCAGACATGCTTAGGGTTAGGGTTAGGATCTCGGTAAAGGAGTAATTTCTCACAACATAGAGACACTTTATAGTTAGCTTAATGTATAACTAACGTAATAATAACACCAAAACATACTTTGTAACATGAAGCGCCGTTTTATATGGGTTAAACGATTGTCCAATCACAGCGAGTTCTGCGATAAAGTCACAGCCAATAACAACCCAGCTGAACAGATGCGTCACACTTACATGCCCTGGTTTATGGTAAACGATGACAGATCTCTTCTGGTTCCGGCTGCGGGGATAGATACCTTAAATATTTTATATTTAGGCTGTTAAACATGCATTCCTTCTAATTAAATTATAAAACTCATATTTAAAAACAAAAGACTCCTTTGTGTGGTTACCATCCAAAGATGAGGTCACATGATCAATGACACAAATTTGCTTAGACTGATGCATAAATAAATTTGAAAGAGAAACTTTTTTCTAAGCAATGTCCTACAGCAGGGGTAGTTTTGCAGTATTTTAATTAAAGATAATTACATGTACTAAAGTGCTTCTAACATTTACAGTGTATGTATAGTATATTAAAGGTATATCAATTATATTCAAATAAATGTAACAAAAGCACAATGAATGGACACCATTTTGAAAGCGTATTCCAATATTTAATGTCAAACTGTTTAAAGACAAATGTAGTGCCAAAACTACTGCACAACAGTATAAAAATCAGTTAATTAAAAATATCCAGATACAGGAGCAATCTATTATAGTGACACATACATTAACGTTAAAAAAATTGCTATGATGAAGTTGAATATATTTACAAACCAAGAGATGAGATTCAAGTTTGTTGTGTGAACATACATTTGTTTCTTCGCTTTAAATAACAAATAGGCAAAAACATAAGCACAACATTTTACATTCTCAACTTTCATTCTATATCCTTGTGATTATTGGTCACTTTTATTGTAACTATGCAATGAATATGTCCTTTAGCAAAACACCTGATGAACACTGACACTTTTTTGATAAAGGCATTAGGCAGAAATCAAGTACAGTTTATGAAGCTGAAAAGAGAAAACAAAATGCTTTAACAATATGGAAAAAGATAAATCACTATTTTCAATATTGGTTCTGCATATATCAAAGAGATCCTGAGGAGGAGTGGGACTCCACATGATGACTTTCAGAAACTGAGACAGAGCAAAGGGTGCACCTCGCTGGACACATCCTACGCATGCCCAAACAACAACACCCAAACACAGTGATGAAGTGGACACCACCAGGAGGATGCAGGAGACAGGGAAGACCAAGGAAGACATGGAGACAGATGTTTCACGAAGACCTGAAGAATGTCAGTGTCCCATGGGAAGATGTGAAGAACCTGGCCACGGATCAAATACGTTGGAGGACAGTTGTTGCCCAATGTGCCCAGCACAGGACTTGATGATGCCGTTGTGAGTTTATAACTGTAGGATATGTTTTCTGTAAAGAGTGTTGCATAATTAAATGTTAAAAGCATTTTTATGTAATAAGTTCACTGATATGTGGGCATTTCTATGAATAAAAGTATGTCTTTAATAGCAAGCAATAATCATGAAAATGATTTACATGCAAACGGGACAGTTATATAAATAATCGAGTATCTGATGTCATGTGACAAGTCAGATAAGCTTTTCCACTCTTGCAAACAGAGGTAGGTTATGAGGTGTGGAGAGACATCATGTATCACTGGAACATAAACAGACGGAGACCAATTTGCAATTAATATAAACTTTCTGACAGTGTGTGTGACATCCGACAACTTTCCAAGAAGTGGCGCAACTGATTTACAAATATCGCGATAAATATGTACAGGAATTGAGGCAGTAGCCAATGACAGCAGTAGGAGTAAAAGCTGCAGGATTGTGTACGAGTATACAAATATGTACGAGTATCGTACGAATTTGACAACTTGTTAAATCTTGTGAATTATTAAGACTTTCAGACTATGTTTGTACTGATTGGGCTATGGGATTTGTGAGAAAAGTTTTAAGAAACAACAAATGCTTGATAAAATATTTGATTTAGGGTTAAAACCAACACATACATACCATTGCGAATATTTGCCTTTGCAGCTGTCCGTCTTCTCCGTTTACTTCTCCTCAAACAATAATGGAATGACTGAGTCCGAAAGGCCCTTTTGGTCTTTTCAGCTGAAAAAAGAGAAAAGAAAATATCATTATGTATAATATATAGGATTATTTAAAGGGAAAAGTACTGATTTACCTTACAAATATTGGATGTTACATTATAAAGCCTTACAAGCATGGCAAGTGTTGTGGTTAATATGCATTTACAACAAATATCACTTTAAAACTATCAATACTGAGGTAAAAGCATGGTAAGTTTTGTGATTACTGTCCTTACTAAACCAATCACAGTAAAACTAAGGTTACTGAGGTTTAAAGCATGGTAAGTTTTGTGGTTACTGTCCTTTTACCACACCTATCACAGTAAAACTATGGTTACTGTGGTAAAAGCATGGTAAGTGTTGTGGTTACTGTGCATTTACAATAAGTACCACATTAAAACTACAAATAGTGTGGTAAAAGCATGGTAAGTTTTGTGATTACTGTCTTTTTACTACACTTATCACAGTAAAACTAATGTTACTGTGGTAAAAGCATGGTAAGTGTTGTTTTTACTGTGCTTCTACTACAAATACAACTTTGGAACTAATTGTACTATTTTTAATCTGATATGAATATCTAGGCCTATAGCACGTCACGTGACAGGCAGTGTTAATCACCCTGTTTTGAATTAGAAAGCAATGAAACGCAAAGTCTCCGTGGAGATGGCAGATATAATGGCAGATTAATATCGACAAACAGAAAAGACATGATATCACACATTAGGATAGCGTATTTAGGTATTTACTTACCAACATCTGACACACGTGAACTGATGCCAAATATCGCGATGTGTTCGGAACGAGACTTCTTCAGCGCGATTTCCTACTGATAAAATATAATTTTAGAAAATCAATAAACAGCAAAGCAAACCAGCTTCCCTGGCAATAAGACCGAAATAATAACATTAAAAAATACATAAAAATACATAAGATCTCGTGAATAAATGTTGATTAAACAGCTTCTCTGCTGCAGCCGACAGCCAGGCAGAAAGAATCGTGCTGTTATTATCACGAAAGACGCTTCCCATTGAAAATACATTAGTTTAAAAAACGTGCTGGTATTACGAAAATAACGCAATAAACGTGTCCGTGGCACGAATCAATAGATTAAATTACGTGACCATATCACGAACTGCCGTGAGATCACGTGCGTTGTTAAACTCACCGCTGAATGATCACGTGCGTTGTTAAACTCACCGCTGAACGCGCTAAACCTTTGCGGGGACTTTGATATCAGATTGCGAGGGGTTTTAAACATCAAAAACCAGTTGGAGGGCCAGATAAAAATGATCTGGGTGCCGCCATTTGACTCGCCCTGGCATAGATAATATTTTGTAGCCCAATGAGAAAAAAGGGAGTAAATAATTAAAACAAAATGAACAGCATTAGCTGCTACGTGTGAAAAGAAACCTGCTTTGGATGTATTATGTTCAGGACAAACGTAATAGCACTGCAATAGATTGGCTATATTAGGTTAAGGACCAACGTAATAGCACTGCTTATATTAGGTTAAGGACCAACGTAATAGCACTGCTTATATGTTGGCATGTAACGTAATTGCGATTTGCAAAATAGTTTCCTCAGAACGTATTTCATGTGATACAGGGTTGCAGTATCTAGCAGTAATGTTAATCTAGTGCTAGTAATTTTTCCTGCATTAGTTATTAAGTTTTGCATGAATTGTGAATTTTTTTCATTATTTCTCTGGGAAGTATTAAAAAATTGTAGTTATTGATTAGTTATTAGGGAACTACCACTTAAATCTGTAAAAAAATTCAGTAGTTCTCTGTGAAGTATTAAAAAATAGTAGTTATTGATTAGTTAATAGTGAACTACCACTTAAATCTGTGTGCTATTACTTACTAATTCGTTAATCAGAGTTACTTGTTAGTTAACTGTAGTTACTAGATTGTTAATATTGTGTTACTCATTTGTTCCTGTGTAGTTATTCATTAACGAAGGATCCGTATTTTAAAGTGTTACCCAGTAGCCTTCTCATTGTTTTTTATTTTGTAATATTCTATTGATGTAATATTAAGCCTTCTAAACAGAACTCACTAAATGTTATTTTAAGACTATCATTGTTATCATAGAAATGTTTTTATAGAGTGATAAAAGTCAAAATGGTCAATAAATTAGAAGTTAAGGTACTTTGCCTTTGTATGAGCCATTATTGTTTTGCAGATAATGCAAAGGCAGAATGCAGTAACTTCCGAATAAGGGTTAAAGGTCAAGTTTGAGCTCAAATTTTTTTTATGTAGATAAATATATTCATTATGACAACTACTTGGCAAATTTTCAGTGTCCTACCTATCATACAATTGGCAGGACAACAAAAAAACTTTAAAGTCGTTTTTCTCAGTTTCACACTCTGGTGAGTTAAGGTCTTTTGCCTTTGTAGGGCAGTATGTGTATGATGTTAACATCTGATAATTTAAGAAACAGTTGCTTAGTTAAGAAATGATTTGTGTATGATATATATATTCTTGTATGGGTTTTTTTTTTTTTTTTTAAAGTTGGTCCATAGGGTGTGGAACTTTGTTTAACAGCCTCAAGCTTTGATGAGTATGCATCTCTCGGTGCAATAGTCAGATGTGATTATGTTGTAATAGTTTAAGTGTAACTTTGTTACTCATACTTTGTGTGATTCGTAGATAGAGGGAAAGTTAAGCTAAGCAAAGTATCAATGTAGTCAAACAGAAAGACTATCACTTAAATTCTTAATCGTCATTTATTTCTATAAACACTGAATGTTGACGGCTCTCAAAGAAACGTCTTCACCTAAAACACATACAGTCCAACATACAAAATGTGAAACAGTGTCGTCTGCTATCTGAACAAGATGACTAAATCTAGTGGAGTAATAAAACCATAATTTTGAAACGTTTGTGTATTTATTTGTGTATCACAAATTCTTAGTGATTTGGTTTTTTGAATCTTACATGGATTGTAAGGACGTGTGATTCCTGTATAAAGATTATGTTTTAAAGTTAGTCCATAGGCTTTACAAGAGTGTGGAACTTTGCATCACTATGGTGTGTAAAAATACATCCAAAGATTTAAGCACAACTACTTACACACATACTAAGCAGGAGAATATCTAACTTTATATTGTAGATTGTGAACATTCCATTATCTATTTATTTGGGGTCAAAGAACATCCTTAGCTCATACATCTCTTTACTTTTGTGCTGGATGTTGAAGTGTTAGTTAATAACAAACAAATAAAAAACTTTAAATCAACATGAAGCCATAATATTAATAAATAAAATACCTCATTGGTGTAAAATGACCTCTGCCAATGATCTGACTTATCCTTGTAAGCGAAAAATATCTTTACTTACATGGGACGGGTAAGTCCATGGAAGCTTCCATGTCATTCCGCCATCTTGAAAAACTATAATGACAGAGAGGGACAAAAAAAAAAGCACTAGCTACCTCAACACGTTTCATCATCAACGCGTGTTCGTTCAGAGCCGGCTGCCTGAGACCAGCTAAAGTGGACAAGGAGATCAGTGAGAGGCGCTTGTCACTGCCCCGGCACATTTGAAAGGCTGCACTGCACGGGACAATATAATGCAGGATCATACTTATGCAGAGCCACAGGAGAAGGAATCCTCGTGGCCAAAAAGCAAAAATGTAATTTACCGGGATGTAAATAAATATCGGGATAGCTTTTCCCAGGTGGAAAGAGCTAATGAAGGAGAAAGACTTTGAAAGGGAAGTTGCCTGCTTTCTTCTCGACAGGTAAGTCAAAGTTACGGTCTAAATGACAAGCTTTTTTCATTGCTTGGTTGTGTAAAATATTTTTTAGGCAGCATAACAGTAGAACATGAACAGTTAAACTCGATGAAGCGCAATTGGAAGACATGTTGTCATAGCTTCTTGGCACATAATGGTTACCGTAGTTGCAATACGGATTTGAAAAGCGAGGCGCTAGAGAGCACTATTCGTTAAAATGCAAAATACAATGTCACCACTAGATGGGAGAAATTCTTTTGGGAGAACTAACTTGTAGGGTCTTTAACAAAAAAGTCTCCAAAATCAAGGAGGTCAAAGGGCATGCTTCCTGCTATAGTATCATCAACTCTCCCCAAAGTCTATTCATACGGCCACCAGACAGATTTTAAACACCGGATTTAAACTTCTACATATATTTTGAGTAGATAACCGATAGTATATTCTCAGTAAAGGGTTTCACCTTGTGTGTTTCCACACTGATTAAGGATAGTTTGGGAGTTACAAGTAAAAATGATCTTATACGTGTAATAGATCATAGCTACCAGTAAGATCATGATTTGAATTAAGACGAGTAAAATTAAATATTCGCCAACTTGACTTATGCCGCGTCATGGACCACAGAGGCACATCGCGTCTCTGAAATTGTGTGGTGATTTTCCAAATGATACAGACTTAGTGTAAATAAGAGCAATGTAGAGTCCTCGGATTTCTTAAAAACAACACAACATCAAAACATTGTGACAAACTTTGACAACATGTTGTATGGACAAAAATACTGTTTGAAATATTTTTGTATAAATAAGATCTAAGATGCCTAAGCATACTTTTTGCTTTATTTATTTATTTCATTTATGAAAAATGTACAAATGTAGTTCCATTTCGTAAAGGGAACTCCCGCTGCATCGATACTCGATACTTTGGGGAATGCCTTCGGCATGAAGCGTCTGAAGTCAACTATGGAACTATTCCAATCTTGATTGGTGCAACGTCACCCGTGACGTCGCATGTGACGGTGATCCGGAAGCTACAAAAGGGTCACAGGAACCAGGAAATGTTAGCATCTGGTCTTCAGCAAGCGCTCTATGTCATCTTGTCTGTTCTATTTGGTGTTGTTTGTCCCGTGAAAAGAGTATTATTTATGGCGAATAAAGAGAAGCTATTCAGGCAGTGTGCGTCCCCTTGCCCACGTTATTTAAGCAAGGGTGACACACACTCGCTTTGTGTAGTTTGTCTGGGAGTGGAGCATGCACGGGCGGTGCTCGAGGGCGCTGTCTGTGCAAACTGTTTTCAATGAAAAAGCTCCGCTCCCGTTTGAGCTTGTTCGATCAATTAGATCAGGCTCGCGTTTCCAGTGCATCAGGTCCCGCGTCTGTTGAGGCATCGCGCCGCTTGTGTGCATGGGATTCGCACGTGGGGCTGGCATATGATACTGAGACGGTTGCGACCCTTTCTCAGTGTTTATTAACCAGCTCCACTGGTCTCGCGCACGGTTCGGAAGCCCGCGCTGCGGCTTCTTCCGACCATGTTAAAGACACAGCGTTTCATTTATCTGGCTCCGAGGAGTTAGATATTATCTATCAACACTGAATCACGTGGATATGGGGATTTGCCACCCCATATTCCCGTTAGTGAGGAGTTGCTGGAGGTTGTAATCAGGGCAGTGGTTAAATTAAATGTTTAATGGCCATATAATAAGCAGGAAGCGACTAAGAAAAATAAAATGAATGAGCGCTTCCTGCAGACCCAGTCACAATCTTCGTGTCAGAGCCTTCCCTTTTTCACTGATCTCCATACTGAGGTATCAAGATCGTGGAAAAATACATTTTCATCTCAATTATTTTCCCCCCATGTATATATTTAACATCCATTAGGGAATCTAATGAAAATGGTTATGAGGTGATGGCTCGGGTTGAGGAATATTTTGTGAAATATTTTCTCCCCGACATTGCGTCACCCCTGATAGCTCAGACACTTCCCTCCAAATCTCATACATCGAATTTGTTAGGGAAAGCATATATGGCGGTGGTCGAGCCAGTGCATGCCCACACATGATGGGGTTATTACAGGCATACCTGGCTGACCTCCTCAAGCAGGTGGATGATAACTGGGAGGTCTCACTCAATGGTATTTCTGAATTTCGTAGAGTAGCTGACTTTTCTCTCCATATTATTAAAGAGAAGGCCTGTGCTATTGGCCGTTCTATGGCAGCACTAGTCGTCTCAGAGAGACATTTATGGCTTAATCGCTTGGGGATCGGGGAGAAAGACAAAAAGACTCTCAGGTCTGTAGAGAGCATATTTCGGTTAGTTCCTGCCAGTTAGCTGCTTCAGGTCACCGAAGCCATTTAGAAATTTATAGCCGAGGCCAGTCTTGAGGGACTGGTCCCCATAATGGCATATTTAGACACCCCGAGGAGTTTTCAAAATATAGCCTAGGGGGTCCTGCTTAAAGTGGAGCTAATATACAAATATTATCTACTAAGGGTGGTTCACATGTTGGCCAGCCCCGAGCAGGGTCGGTTCTTGGAACAGGAAGTCTAGTCCCTCTTAACACAGGAAACCTCAAAGTGGGCTCTTCCTTGGTTACGGGAGCCCGGGTTCTACAGCCGGTACTTCATAGTTCCTGTGAGGGGAGGGGAGTTAAGCCTTGATCTCAAGGTACTGTATCGACCTCTGAGGGGGTTCAGATTCAAGATACCGACTGTCAGTCAGACCAGCTCCGAGGACTGGTCTGTCGTGATAGATCCACAAGCTCCTTAACTCCTCGTTCCCTTCTAACCCCATCACAGGAAGTTTCCGAGATCCGCTTTTGGGGGAAAAGCGCATCAGATCCGGACTCTTCCAGTCGGCCTAGCCTTATCCCCTCGCACCTTCACTAAATGTACGGATGCGGCCCTTGCTCCATTGAGACTTCAGGGGGTCCGTATCTTAAATTATATAGATGACTGGCTCATTTTAGCTCAGTCAAAAGAACTGGCAATTCAACATCGAGATGTTGTTTTGTGTCATCTGAGGTGCTTGGGATTGAGACTCAATGTGAAGAAAAGTTCCTTAACTCCTCTTCAGAGGACTATGTTCCTGGGAGTAGAGTGGGACTCAATTACGATGCGGGCACAATTGTCTCCTGCTCGTATTAATACTATCTTAAACACAATGAGGAGTATTAGGTTAGGCCAGGCTATCACTGTCAAACACTTTCAAGAGTTTTGGGTCATATGGCTGCAGCTTCCACGGTATTACCCTTTGGTCTGCTCCATATGAGGGCCTTGCAGTGGTGGCTCAGGAACAAGGGGTTTCTCCTCTGGGAAACCCTTTTCGCATGATCAGAGTTACGCGCAGATGCCTTCGTTCTCTTGTCATGTGGAAGAAACCATGGTTCCTGTCTCAAGGCCCAGTTTTGGGAGCACCATGTCAGAGAAGGACTTTGACTACGGATGCGTCCCTCACGGGCTGGGGTGCGGTTATGGAGGGCCGTTACACCCGAGGTACTTGGAAGGACCATCATCTCTCATGGCATATTAATCGCTTGGAGATGTTGGCTGTATTTTTTGCCCTGAGGCACTTCCTTGTGGACCTCAGAGGCCATCATGTTCTTGTTAGGACAGACAATATGTCGGTGGTCTCTTATATCAACCGCCAAGGAGGTTTGAGATCTCGCCCTCTTTGTAGACTGGCGCATCAGATTCTTCTTTGGTCCCAGGTTAAATTTCTCTCTGTAGCAGATCTATTTATATTCCTGGGGTTGAAAATTTGGGAGCAGACATCCTGTCGAGGCAGGGGCTGAGGCCCAGGGAATGGCGGCTCCACACCGAAGAGGTTGAGCTTATATGGAGAGAGTTTGGCCTGGCGGAGGTTGACCTGTTCGCTTCTCATGAGAACTCTCATTGCCCGCTCTGGTACTCTCTCTCACATCCAGCTCCTTTGGGCTTGGATGCCATGGTACAGATGTGGCCGAGGTCACGTCTGTACGCTTTCCCCCCAATCGCTCTGCTCCCTGGGGTTCTAGTAAGGGTCAGGAGGTATGGTGTGAGATTACTCCTTGTAGCTCCGTACTGGCCGGCCCGAATTTGGTTTTCGGACCTTATTAGTCTCTTGGAGAGTCCTCCATGGAAAATTCCTGTTAGGAGAGATCTTCTGTCTCAGGCTGATGGTACATTATTTCATCCCCGACCAGAGTTATGGAGACTATGGGTCTGGCCCCTGAGGGGGTCCCACCCATAATTAGGTTGCCCTTTCCACCGAGGTGGTCAGGACATCCATACTAGAACCCCACTCTACTAGGAACTAAACAATTAAGTTAGGGAGGGCATTGAACCCAGTTTATCACTGCCCACTGGCTTCAGTACTGGTGTTCCATCCCGCTCTCTAACAGGATCTCCTGTTCATGCTTAGGGCCTCTGTGGCGGCCTCAGTGCCCTCTGCAAGCCTCTAAGGGTGTTCTCGAAAGGACGTTCCCACTGAAACTCCATGTTCCTGTAGATTGGAGGATGAATCCTTTTCATCCAGCCTACTGGCATCAGGCTGATGGGTTATCCCTGGCACCCATCATGTCCTGTGGATGAGGTATACGAATATATATTTGAGATATATAAGTATATATAGGAGAATCTATTGAGTCTGCTTCCTGCTCGTCTTACTCCCTGGAAGAGCGGTGGTGCTGCCCCCTCTTACTTGCTAGCGTGGGAGCCACTCAACATTATTTTTGCCCGGTACTGAAGTACCTTTAGGCAATGTTAAGATTCTTCGGGTATTCCATCCTCCATCGCATGTGTCGGATGGTCAAGGTCGTAGCCTTTGAGGTTCCTACATTAGGCCTCAGGCTGAGAGGAGTCAGCCCATCTAGTTATGCATCAAGGGTTAGGAGCTATTCCCTTTATTAAGAGTACAGTTGGATATCTAAAACCACTCATATTTGAAGTACAAGGTGCGCTTTTGCCTTCACCTCTCATCTAATATTTTCTACTGTCTGGGGCTCCCATCCATGAGGTCAGTCGAGCCTCCTGCTCCAGACCTCCCCTTCTTGCACCAGATCTTATGACAAGCTAGTTTGGATCTGCCCTCTACTCATTCTATCGTCCGTGAGTGTACCAGATGCTTTATACCAGGGCGTTTTTTCTCTCAGTGTGGCGGCGTGGGTATTCGTTCCCCAAAGTATCGAGTATCGATGCAGCGGGAGTTCCCTTTACGAAAGGGAATGTCTCAGGTTACGTATGTAACCCTCGGCCACACTTTTCGCGCCCCTGAGAACGACTTGCTTTGACCAATTAGAAGCTAACATTTCCTGGTTCCTGTGACCCTTTTGTAGCTTCCGGATCACCGTCACATGCGACGTCACGGGTGACGTTGCACCAATCCAGATTGAAATAGTTGTAAAGTAGACTTCAGACGCTTCATGCCGAAGGCATTCCCCAAAGTATCGAGTATCGATGCAGCGTCTCGTTCCCTACTCAGGGAACGAGGGTTACATACGTAACCCGAGACGTTTTTTGTGATGGTCGTGTTTAGGTGTACATGATCGAATATGCAGTTACGGTACAAAAATCATTATGGCTATGGAAAGCCACCACCATAAAAATTGAAACCCCAGCATGGACAAAAAATCCTGATTGAATCTTTTCATATAAATGAGATTTAAGACGACTAAGTACCGTTTTTCAACCATCTAAAGTTTTTGAACAGACATTGTTTAATAACAATTATACTTTAGGGTCACTGTTAAACAAAATCATTACAGTAATCTTCTAAAAGATAAATAGAAGATATGAATGTATTCAAACTTTAAAGACTTTTTTAAGAAAGAAAGTTAAGAACTTTAAACTTCAGACTAAAACAATCTTTCATTTTAAAAGATCACATTTAAACTTTTACGATTATGCTTTGAAATAAATTTAGTGTGAACAAAACTTTGACTCTGGAAAGGCGTTAGCAGACTAACATTACATACGATGTGACACGATCTGTCACCCTATTTCCTGAAGCTAACATTATTGTCAAGTTACTTCTTCCTCAGAAGACGCAGCGCTGATCGGAAGGACCTTATAAGCAGCCTACCAATAAGACAGCCTGAGGCTTCACAGTTTCTAAATGTTTTCATTGTTGCTCTCTCTCTCTGAAGATAGGCCTATGTGGTCATTTTCTCACAGATACATCTTAAGGAATTATTGAACATTTCACAGGTGTGAGATGACTTTTGTGACTCTCTAAAAATGATTTTGTTTTTATTTTTGTTTATCTAAAACTAAAATAATTAGTTCAATAAGATATTTATATTATACAATTTATATACTTTTAAATAACAGAATGGGTTTCAACTTTTGTGTGAAATATAAAACATGATTAGGACAACTCTCTTTCTCACTTTCACTGTTACCTCAGGAATGTGGAGGGGGTTCATGTCAGAGGGCGCTTGCACAGACACACACACACACACACACACAGACAGAGACACACGCACCGCGCTAGAGAGGCATTCAGGAAAAAACTAAATAAAGTCTTTTGTATTACAACTTTTAATAATTTATTGAATTTAATTTAAAACATTTTTAAAAAGAACAGAATGTTTTATCATATGTAAGATGATTTTATTTTTTCAGCTAAAACAATTGGATCAATAAGATATTTATATTATAAACATTTCATTTATACACTTTTAAAGAATGTTTTTCAACTTTAGTTAGTCTGATATATACAACATGATTAGGAAAACCCCTTTCTCACTGTGCTCTGGAGGAGCAGCACGTTTCAGATGTCAGAGGTCAAATATTACACACAAACACACACACACACACACACACACACACACACACACACACACACACACACACACACTATCTCTTCTGGCTCAGATACAGCCGGTGCTGAGAGAGGGAGAGCGAGAAAGAGAGAGAGAGAGAACCACTATGTGATTTTATATTTAATGCATTTTTGTGAACCCATTCATAAACTTGTTTAACTCTCTAAACATTTAACTGATTGTAATTTTTTGACATTGTTTAATCACAGTGCCTTGATGCTCTCTGGAATACGATGTGCTCTGGCTTTTACTTTGGGAAGCATTATGGTCGGTCAAGGTCAAACGCTGGTGTAAAGAGAGGCCAGAGGGCCATGATTTCTAAACATGTAAGATGAATTTTTTTTTTTTTTGTGAACCCGTTTCATACATTGCGTTGTTTCATGAGCTGTATGTTTTTTCTTCAACTCTCTATAAACATTTAACTCATTGCAATTTTTGGTAACCCTTTATTTTACAGTCCCCTAATTACTAGGTATTTACCTGGTAAATACATGGTAAGTTATAGTTGTTTATTGGTAATTACCACAGGTAACAAGTATGTAAATGCAGAGAAACTACAAACTAATTACTAGGTATTTACCTGGTAAGCATATGGTAAATTATAGTATTTTAGTGTGTAATTACTTAAGGTGATTAGTATGCAATTACAGAGAAACTACCAGGGAAAAAAACACCACTGTTAAATATCAACTCAACAAAGTACTGTGTACTTGTTACCTGTTTAGGTTGGTAATAACTCCGATTTAATTGTGTACTTCCTCAGAATGTAGGCAGACTATTTTTAGAAACACCTCCAGTATTACTCATCAATTCAAGTTAGGTTTGTAGTTATCCTAGGGTTATGTTGGTAACAGTCCATGTTTATTTATTACTATCTTGAAATTAAGACGTAGTTTCCAATAAATTACCTTGTCTTACATAGTTGTTGTTCATTGCTACACCCATTTATAGAGGGTTTATCAAATAATTTACCTTACACTTACCTGGTAACTACCCCGCAGGAACAGTTTTCCCTAATGTCATGGCACATCTTAAATACTGGGTATGTTCTTGCAGATGTTTTTACAATTTACTCAGTAAGTAAAGTGCAACTGTACTGTAAAATGAAGCCTTGTTTATTTCCATGGTATTACCGGAATTGTACCATATAACTTGATCATTCCCTTTTCCATATAGTCAATTTTTTTTACCTCATATGTCCTGCAACGTTACCAAGGAAAACATGACAATTTACTCAGTAAGTAAAGTGAAACTGTACTGTATAATGAAGCCTTGTTTATTTCCATGGTATTACCGGAATTGTACCATATCATTCCCTTTTCCATAGTCACATTTTTATTTTTATTTTACCTCATATGTCCTGCAACGTTACCAAGGAAAACATGACAATTTACTCAGTAAGTAAAGTGAAACTGTAAAATGAAGCCTTGTTTATTTCCATGGTATTACCGGAATTGTACCATATCATTCCCTTTTCCATATAGTCAAATTTTTTACCTCATATGTCCTGCAACGTTACCAAGGAAAACATGACAATTTACTCAGTAAGTAAAGTGAAACTGTACTGTAAAAGGAAGCCTTGTTTATTTCCATGGTATTACCGGAATTGTACCATATCATTCCCTTTTCCATATAGTCAAAATTTTTTACCTCATATGTCCTGCAACGTTACCAAGGAAAACATGACAATTTACTCAGTAAGTAAAGTGAAACTGTAAAATGAAGCCTTGTTTATTTCCATGGTATTACCGGAATTGTACCATATCATTCCCTTTTCCATATAGTCAAATTTTTTACCTCATATGTCCTGCAACGTTACCAAGGAAAACATGACAATTTACTCAGTAAGTAAAGTGCAACTGTACTGTAAAAGGAAGCCTTGTTTATTTCCATGGTATTACCAGACTCTTACCACATCCTTTGCTACTGCTTAAACATTTTTGAAATCACAAACTTTTACCGTGTGTTCTGCAACTTAACTAAAACATTCCAGCCTGGTCTCATTGTTAATACGTAGTATTAACACGTAATTTTCAAAGATAGAACACTACATAGGCTACAGTTATGAAGAAAAACAACATACGTGTAATCACAATAATTTATTTATTGCGAAAATGTCAAAACCGGTACCAAAAGTCGTTCACATGACGATGTGTTGCAGTCACAGCCCTCTCTTTCAGTATATAATAATTTTGAATGAGGTAATTTACAGAGCAGAATTTAAATGATTAATCCATGAAAATGTTAATCCGGCTTCGCTCTGTGTGAAGGCGCGCGCGCTTCTCCATTTCAAATATAGTTTACATAGACAGTAAAAGAAATGGACACAGCGACCCCATTGGATTCAACGGAGACAAAGTGAAGCCAATTAGAAAATCTTACTTCCTGGGGGTCCAGCGTACTGCGCAGACTCAAACTGAGCTCGACGACGTAGATGTGACGTGAGCAAACCGTCTGTCTTCTAGTAGCTGTGCCAAGATCAATCTGAATCATTACCTTCCGAAACTCGCAGAGACGGAGAGTGTGAGTAGGAGCTGTCCATGATCTTGGAGCAGGAGAAACTTTTTGTAGGTATTCTGATTAATTACTTTGTCATTTTGCCTCAACGTCCTCCCGATTGCCCGCGAGCTTCTCCTCCTGTCCATACGGTAATTTCTCTACTGTGCGACAGAGAGTCGCGTGGCTGTGACGCAATCGTTAGCCTACTTTTACAAAAACTGCTTCTACAGGGCCATAACGTAAGATACAAGGTAATGGAGCATTTTATACATTGTCGTGTTTCTTTGGAAATAAATAATGGACAAATGGAGTCTTTAAACGCCTCAGATGTGAAGTTATTCGCTGTCAAAGTGACGCCAAAATGAATGGGAGTCAATGGGATGCTAACTGCAGGTGGGGTTCCGTTAGCCAATGGCGGCGTCCGGGGGTACTTCAAAATAATACAAATCCCTGCACCCTTGCAGAGCCCGTCTACGGAGAGCCTTGGCACTCCCTATTCAGCCCCATTGTATTGATTTTGGTTGCAGTTCCATTAGAATTCCACTGGGGGTGATCGCGAGCGAGTGCAGAATGAATGGGAGTCAATGGGGCTATACGGCTAAATGTGTCTCTTTCACCCGATTGCCGTTGAGAAATCTCAGATTTTATTGTAGGCTTTGCAAGTTCAACATAGGTTATAGATCGAAAGTTGAATGAACAAGTACTTATTTCTTTTCGATTTCTTACAGGTTGAGTTGTTGTTGCCCATAACACGCTAGCATTCTGCTAATGACGTCAGCATTCTGACGTCATTGACATTTTAAAAGACTTTTTAAACCAAATAAGTGGCTCTAAAAAATCTAACACCCAGCAATGTGTAATTTCTTTGCATCTCCTTTCGAATACAACATTCAAATTACTAGACAAAAAATTATATCCTGAGAAAAGTGGATTTTGAGGGTTTTTCGCCATAGACCTCCATTCATTCTGCACTCGCGAGCGAGCGCCCCCGCATGGACAGAGACGTGTTACTGCAACCAATCCAGAACCCGGAAGTAAGCAGAGAGTGCCAATTCTCTTCCTATTAGACGTTAGCTGTGTCCCAATGTTGAAGGCTGCATCCTTCGAAGGACGCAGACTTCAAGGATGCAGCCTATGCGTCCTCTGAAGGACGCACCATGTAGCCTTCCTAGGATTTCCTAATTGTGCAACCAGGTGTTCCCGATCACCGCTCCTGGCGCCAAGCAACGGTGCGAGAGGACAGCTGCTATCCTGATCATTCATTTTGATAACTGAGTAAACAGCTATGGAGCCAGAATTGGCTATTGTCATTTTTATGTTTTATATTTTACTGGAGGTCATGGTGTGCCCCGGCGCTGCCGGATCATGTATTTTCGGTTTAGCCCTGTTTGAATACAAAACCCAATTTAATATAAAAAGTCCAGTATTTCTCGCGCTCGTCATCTGCAGCTGTCACGGTTGCCAGGCGACAAGAACAATCCTCCGTAGGCTAGACCGGTCCGAACGCTTCAGATGCGCCCTTTGATATGGGACGCTGCTGTAGTTAGCAACAATTTGTCAATATTGTGACAATAAGCCTACATTTTGTTACTTTAATTTTCGGAACTGCATATTTCGTTTTCGTATTCACTTACAAATGTGAAGTAACCTTAAGTACTTTTTTCCCTCACATCACAATGTGATTACATTACACTACACAAAAGTATATAATGTAACAACCAGATATTACTGTATATTGAAAATATACAGAAGTAAACTGCAACATAGCCTACGCAGTAATAGCCTAATATAAATGCAGTAGTTATTAAAAGTACTTTTTTCAGAAAGCCGTCGATTGAATCAGCCCTGCAAACCTGTTGGTAGACAGCTTAGTGGATAGTGGAAATATGCACTTTAAAGGGATACTCCACTTTTTTCGGAAATATGCTCATTTTACATCTCCCCCAGAGTTAAACAGTTGAGTTTTACCGTTTTAGAATCCATTCAGCCGAACTCCGGGTCTGACGGTACCACTTTTAGCATAGCTTAGCAAAGATCATTGATTCTGATGAGTCCAGTAGCATTTCTTTCAAAATGACCAAAGAGTTTCAATATTTTTCCTATTTAAAACTTGACTCTTCTGTAGTTAAACCGTGTACTAAGATCGACGGAAAATGAAAAGTTGCGATTTTCTAAGCCTATATGGCTAGGAACTACTCTCATTCCAGCGTAATAATCAAGGAACTATGTGGCTGTACCATGGGTGCAGCAGGCGTAATGATATGACGCAGCGCCTGAAAATAGGTCTAATAGGTTAGACAAACTTAGTCCCGGTCACGTTGGAAGAAGTTACCGAGCTGGGGACTATTTTCAGGCGCTGCGTCATATCATTACGCCTGCTGCACCCATGGTACAGCCACATAGTTCCTTGATTATTACGCTGGAATGAGAGTAGTTCCTAGCCATATAGGCTTAGAAAATCGCAACTTTTCATTTTCCGTCGATCTTAGTACACGGTTTAACTACAGAAGAGTCAAGTTTTAAATAGGAAAAATATTGAAACTCTTTGGTCATTTTGAAAGAAATGCTACTGGACTCATCAGAATCAATGATCTATGCTAAGCTATGCTAAAAGTGGTACCGTCAGACCCGGAGTTCGGCTGAATGGATTCTAAAACGGTAAAACTCAACTGTTTAGCTCTGGGGGAGATGTAAAATGAGCTTATTTCCGAAAAAAGTGGAGTATCCCTTTAACACTCTGGAGACCATCCCAGATGATGTCCCACCAGCAGGAGGCCTTAGGGGCAGCCCATCCCGGTCCAGCAGCTCAGCTCAATAGAGTCTACATCAATTTTTTCTTATTTTATGTATTGTAAAATTAAATGTTTATGTTGATTTTGATATGTTTAACGTATTTTGTAAATAGTTGGAAAAAGTACTTTAATGTAGCCTAAAGAACAAATGATTTTCATTTACCAATTTTATTTGAAAAAATAAAAAGGTATAGAATTTGTTTCATGCAGAAAGTATTACTGTCATTACAAAAATAAATAATGTCCAGAACAATTCATTCTCTTTTATTTACACAATTAAAGTTGCATAAAAATAAATGTACATAATTTTTCTTTTAAAAAATAAAAGTGAAAAAAGTTAAACAAGAATATGTAGAAAATATATATATTTTTCAATCATTCTCTCAAGAAGAGAAAACAGCCTGTCCATCCTCTTCCTTCTTTCCTGTGCACTCCTCGCCTCTGCCTCCCTCTGTAGTTGCATTTCTTCTCTGATCAAGTCCAAAAACTCGTCCTGTCTCGCCGCCTTCGTGCTGGTGCTGCTGCCCCTGGCTCCTCCTCACCGTGGGCACCCACTACTGAACTCGGCCCTGGTGTGTCCTCAGGGATTGAGGCGATGAGGACAGGGGGGTTGGTGCAATGCATCTGTCCCAACACCTCATCCATAAGGACAAACCAGGGCCAAGTTGCAGCAGTGGGTTTCCCACTCACACCCTCTCCTGTCCCAGGACACTTGCAATCCTAAAGGCAGAGCAAATGAACCATGGCTTGTTAACAACAACAGGACAATACATTTCAGCAAAGATGTGTGTATTACTGTTCTTTATATATAGACCCATTTTTTCCTGAATTGTTCTA
Organism: Rutilus rutilus; assembly: GCF_951802725.1. Lineage (NCBI taxonomy): Eukaryota > Metazoa > Chordata > Actinopteri > Cypriniformes > Leuciscidae > Rutilus > Rutilus rutilus. The sequence continues at coordinate 37,162,312 of NC_140216.1, read as the reverse complement.
AAAAAGCAGAAAAGGGTACTTAACACAGAGGAGCAATCTTAAGTGTATTGTTAACAGTGCAAAATATGACACATCAAGACATGCATACAAAATACTAAAGAAATCATATTTCTGTATACTAAAATTTGGTTAAAACCACATAGCTTGCATGACAGCACTACAAAAACACATAAAAGTGAAACCCCATTGCCTTATCTACTGCTTTTCTTATTGTTTTGGGCTTTATTGGGTGAGTGATATTTCTTATAATACACAAGTGCAAATATTACAAATAGGTCGTTAAACTAATAACGTTATTACCACAAGTTTTGCCTAAAACTACCTGATAAATGAAGCCATGCAATGGTGACGAAGGAGTTAAGAAGTTTATAAGAAAATTTAACTCTGGTTTCGCTAGCTATTTAAGTAAATGAAAACATAATACTTACATTTAAATGTGAATTTGCTGTCCACCACCGATCTCTAGTCTCGGCCGCCTTTAAAAATAAATAAATAAATGCTGTCGTCAACGGCACGCAATGACTTATGGGGTAGAACAGGCCGCTAAGTGTCCATTTATGTATCCTTCTTTTCACGGGGAAACGAAGGGTGCATTTGGCGTCGCTTTTGAATCAGGGAAGCCTTCGTCGCGGCGCGATGACGCAACCGGCCTTCGAATACGGCCTTTGGAGGATGGAGAATTGGAGGTTCCGGCTAAGATGGCGGCTGAACACATGCGTTTTTACCGAGCTGCCTAGTTAGTCTCCATTCTGTTTTAAAAAGTACACAAATCTCATTTACACCTACCTAAAATACAATTTAATTACTCCTCGTGCGCTTGCTGTCCTCAAAATGCGGAAATCTTCTCAGCAAGCTACTCACCCGAAGATTATCATCCCTCCAGCTCATGGCTCGAATCCAGCTCCAGTCTCGGTCGTTTCAGAGATGGAGGTACAGACCGACCCTGAAGGTAAACGTCGTGACTCGTCTCACTTAACCCCTACTAAAGCAAACACCTTGAAAAAATTAAGGTCCTGCGACGAAGACATCACTAATGCAACGCTGCTAAAAGCTATCACTTCACTGACCGCTCGGTTTGACGCACAAGATGAAAAACTAGAAGAAATGGCGACGCAAATGCGGAGAAACAGTGTCATGATCGCAGAGATTTCCAAGGCTGTTGAGTTTAATGCCGCTGAAATTAAAGAATGCAAAGAAAAGTGCCTAGAGACGAGTAAATCAACATTTCAGATTGTTAGTCATGGTAGGCTTAACCATATCATATTAGTCATATTAGTTAACAAATGACTAAAAATAGTCGTTTTTAGTTCTGTTTTTTTAAACATTATGTTAGTATTACATATGTGAGATGTTAGTAGGCTATTACAAGTCAAAAACGTTACATGAATACTGAACATACAGATAACTTAAACTTCAACTAACTTACAACTTAACTTACAACTTAACACACAAACTTAAATTATAATACATAACAGCCGTCACAACCAGTTCCTGGAGTTTTCATGTGGGCTAGGTTAGATATTTGAGTGCTACTTTCTGCCGAATTTACTGATACAGAACCTATCCTAGCGACACAAAATCCCCAGGACATGGTTGGAGCAGAACTGGCTGGAACAACTGAACTATCTTTGATCCTACTCTGAGGTCGTGAGGTTTCTCATTCTTCCTCAGTGACCTATGGCAGGTAGCGCGGACACTCACTCTCCCTGTCTCTGGCTCTTTGTTTGACACTGAGTTAAGAATAATGTCATGTTCAAAACACTTAAAACAAGATAATATTCGTCAGGCTCATTCAATGTTTAACGTTACCGGTTAGCAAGATAGCTCATAGGCTAGACTAATACAAAGCATAGTAAATTAACTTACCTTCGTAATTGTCAATGTAGCTGGAAATATACATTTTAAACCCCTTCTCCCGCTTGCTCTTTGGGGCTGATGTTGAGGATTGTATAATCCTATGTACATCGTTTACGGTTATCCTTGGCAGGTCCTGCAAGCATCGTGTGTAAAATTCCATCTTCCTCGTTGACTAAAGTTGACGTTAACGTTCTCGCTCTGACAAGCAGCTGCTCGCTGTCAGACTCGCTCTGACAGGAGTAACCGGAAGTCGTGCGGCCTACCGTGACAACCCGGAAATATCGAACGTTCTATTTATGCAACAAGCCTATTGGGACAGCCTTCATCGAGCCGCGGTGACGCAATCGGCCTTCAAATGCGACCTTCCAAGGATGCAGCCTTTGAATTGGGACGTCCTTCGTCGCGCCGCGGTGACGCAATCGGCCTTCAAATACGGCCATCCGGCCTTCAAATACGGCCTTCGAAGGACGCAGCCTTCACTTTGGGACACAGATGGGCTGCGTCCGAAATCGCGTACTTTGTGAGTAGGTACTACATTTAAATTAGAACGTACTTCGCGACCGTTAAAAAAGTACGTTCTATATAGTATGAATACGGGTAGTATGAATGGAGTCCGGACGTACTACATGCGCCATGTTGGTATTGTCACGTAACATCATAGCATAACATGCGTGGTCACATCTGCGCGAAAATTTAAAGAGCCCGTTCCACTGACTGCAATGTTTTTAGTTCTTCTCTCCGCTTTCGTCTGCGTTTTTACGTCGTTCGTGCTCACAATTCAGAGTCGTCGGTCAGTTGCTCGCACACACACAAACCTGTGAACAATGACAGAGGTTGATTTTTGGTAAGGAAAAAGTAATTTATTTGCTTGTGATATTACCATCAGTGAATAAACATGAATGAATCAATAGTATGCGTGTGTTTATCTCTGTCGATTCATTCATGGATGGCAATATCACAGTGTGTGTGTGTGTGTGTGTGTGTATATATGTATGTATATATATATATATATATATATATATATATATATATATATATATTATATATTATATATATATATATATATACACACACACACAGTGAACTGTAGGGTAACACACTGAGGTCAGATACAATACACACACACACACACATTCATTCGTGTATATATGAAGACTTAAGACGTAAAAGAAAAAAAATCTTCTAAAATGAGCATTTTTATCAAGCTTGTATTATTTAGGTTCAGTAATTTCACTTCAATGACAATTAATAGGTCCTTTTCATTGCCATTAAAGTGAAATAACTGAACATAAACATACAAGCTTGATAAAAATAATCAAACTAGAAGAAAATTCCAGATGGCACTTAGAGGCTTTTACATCTTAAGTATTCATATATATATATATATATATACACACACACACACACATACATAAGAAATGGATCATATACATATAATACATACATACATATTATATTTATAAATAATCCAACACTGAAAACAAGTGTCTTGTCGATTCAAATTGTATTCTAAAATAAACTATGAACACGTTTACAGATTGTGAGCCCTACAACCTACTGCTCCAATTCTTCATATATATTTTAAAGATGGAGCTGACCTCCACCCCGACCTCTGACTTTCACGGTAGTCCATCCAGTCACTGATTGCGACCATGGGTGGAAAAAAAGGCCATTGAGGTGCTGGTGTTCTAGCTACATATCACATATTTGAGCTTAATTTTTTACAAATTATTTACTTTAAATTTGGGTAGGAAAAATACAAGTGGAAATTCAAAAATTACCCAAGGTGTAAAGTTCTCATCTTGTACACATGCTTTTAAAGACACAGATTTTAAATTATTTTAAAGTGATGCCAAACAAATGAGATTGTTAGTAAGAAAGTCCCTTTAGATATTTTAGAAACCTGTGAAGGTTACCTTACTGAAGCTGCTGAAGTTCATTTTCTTCCATCAAGATGATACTTTAATAAAAAAAGTTTTAAAACTTTTGCTTTTGGTGGTGCTTTAAGCTCTATTATACTACTTTGTGCCAAAGTTTTGTGATTTTGTTTTAAACTTTTGTATTCTGTATCCATTTAAAAGTTAAATAATATACAAAAATAAAGCAAATACATTTTAAAGGTGTCTGGGGTGTGTGGGTATTTCTCTTCAGTGTGGCACTCATATTTTTCAATTTGCTTTTCAAAAAAAACATCTGGAATCTGCCACAAAATAAGTGCACACATAACACCCTTTAAAAACATTAATTACTCCATGCCACATATTAAACACTTTACAACTGACAATCTAACTACTGTAAATCCCTGGGAATTAAGTGTTTTGTAATAAAACTTGCTAAAACAGCATTACAAAATGAACTTACTAACAAATAAATGGAAAGAGAGTGTGCAACATTTGTTTTCTTTATTATAATTAGTTTTTTAGCAATTATTTCTAAAAGCTGAAGGAATCTTTCCTCTCTCTCGTCGCTCTTTCTTTTCTTTCCTCCCTTTCATTAGCCACTCTCCAGGTGTGGTCATCAGCCCCCTGCAAAATCAACACAGAATTTAACATTAGTGATGAACCATGGTCAATCTATATTATTAAATTAATATTAATGTTACATGGACAAGTTGAGGTACACTTGATAACAGTAGCTTGCTACGTAGCCAACACATACTACATCAACACTGGTAAAAGAAATAAAATCGTTGTAAAATTAAAAAATAAAAGTTTTGTAACCCTCTCATTTAACTGAGAAACAACGTCGTTGTTCAAATAAAACAGTGTTAACTAATGTTAACTTAGCTGACAGGCATTAGCTCGTTCTGTTCGGTAATAACATAGACAGTAAAAGAAATGGACACAGCGACCCCATTGGAACTCAATTGAGACAAGTGAAGCCCATTTTTAGCGATTTCTTAGCACTTCCTTTCCTGACGCGCAGACTCAAACCGAGCAAAGCTTTACACGGACCACGTGAGCAACCCGTCTGTCTTCTAGTAGCTGTGCCAAGAGAAATCTGAATCACTCCCTTCCGAATCTTGCAGAGACTGAGAGTGTGAGTAGGAGCTGTCCATAAGCTTGGAGCAGGAGCAACTTTTGCTAGGTATTCTGATTAATTATATTGTCATTTTGCCTCCACGTCCCCCCGATTGCCCGTGAGCTTCTCCTCCTGTCCATACGGTAATCTCTCTACTGTGCGACAGAGAGTCGCGTGGCTGTGACGCAATCGTTAGCCTACTTTTACAAAAACTGCTTCTACGGGGCCTTAACATAAGCTACAAGGTAATGGAGCATTTTATACATTGTCGTGTTTCTTTAGAAATAAATAATGGACAAATGGAGTCTTTAAACGCCTCAGATGTAAAGTTATTCGCTGTCAAAGTGACGCCAAAATGAATGGGACTCAATGGGATGCTAACTGCAGGTGAAGTTCTGCTACAAGATGGCGGAACGCGGCCGACTTCAACTTCCGGTCGACTTCCTTCCCCCCTGGGTAATAATAATAATGATAAAATTGTCATTTTGCAGCCAATTCACAAACTTGTACCCTCGATTTACATTATTTAAACTTTTAACAAGTCAATCGTTTACTTATATGATGTTAAACGAATACAATTTAACCACAAATAAACAAAAAGTGTGTTGTAAAGTACTTACACTTGAAAACAGCCGCGTCTCCGTTTTCCGCCATTTTCAAATATAACGACGACAACTCCTCTCCCGTGGCATCATGGGATAGTAAAGTGTCCATCGTATGCGCACTTCGGAATCTCGCCGGATGTAGTAGGTCATCCGGGTACTTCTCGCCTACTGTTTTTCGAATTCTATGATTTCGGACATACTACTCCGCTCGCGTACTGTTTTTCGCATACTATATAGTAGGGAAGTATTCGATTTCGGACGCAGCCCTAAGCTGTGTCTGAAACCGCTCACTCGTTCACTCATTCACTAATCCCTACATAGTGAATGGCAGTTGAGTGCACTACATCAGCAAAGAGTGAACGAAAACGAGTGAGCGAATTCGGACGCTGACATAATTATCACGCGCCAGAGAGCTCGGACAATTTCGTCATAAACATTACCTACCCATCTTTAATATTTCCTTTTTTGGCTGTATGAATTGTATCTAACAATTGTATGTATGTATTTTTCACGTTTATTGCGTTATTTGATAAAAAAAGATAATAAAAACACAATTTATTTACTTTTTACATTTATATGTGAAAATAATATTTATTCAAATATAGATATAAAGGTATATATATAAATAAATAACCAGGCGTCTGGTCTTATAAATGATTGTTTTCTATCTCGCGTGCGCCGTTGCCATGGTGACATTTTTGTTTATTTTTCATTCGCGCTCTATCGCCTTATCGTGTTGGATTGTGGGAAATAGTGTCTCAGCAAGTGTACATCGGATGTACACTCGAATTCAGAGAGGATTGTGGGTAAAAGTAGTGAACGAATGTAGGGAATGATGTCGTTCACTCAGAATTCGGACACCACTACAAAATGGCCGACACCCTAAATAGTGCACTATATAGTGGATAGGGAGCGATTTCAGACACAGCTCTAGTCTCTGACCCTTGATAGTTTACCGACTGAAATACGACATGTCGCAATCTGTGACGAACATAGACGAACAGGCGAGAGCCAATGAGCGTTTGATATCACTGCCGTAAAACATGTCGTAACGCTTCTTGAGGGCGCAATTTTTGAATTTGAATTCATCAACGACGAGCGCGGGTCCGCGGGATTTGACAGTTACAGACTGCGCTCTGTTGTTAAAGCCTATGGAATGGAGATGAAGATCACTCACTGGATAAAGGGCTGAGTTTGGATCTCGATCTTTCTTGCAAACGTATGGATTCTAAAGATTTGGATTATATCAAGTAGGCTATAATAAAATTGATGTCTTTTGTGAATTTATGTTGGGTTTTGGTGTATTATTGTTCTATTGGAAAAAACGCATTTTGTGTCTCACTGTAAATAAACTAAATATTAAAATGGTTAAAGGGACACTTCACCCATGGGAACATTGATCTTTATTGAAAGTGGGTCATATATGTAGTCGAAATGTAAAATTAATTTTGAATTTGGTGCCTTCTTGGCCGAGGAAAGAAAGAAAGTAACTTCAGGACGCATTTGTATGAAAGACACCAACTCCCACAATGCACCACATTGCACAGCTGCGCAAGCCACTCCCACTAATCCAGAAAGCGCATATCTGCCTAAGAGAAATAACTCTTCCGTCTACAAGGCTAGCTACCACCAGAGCTTGAAATTAATTTCACACAAAATGTCTAGTTAGTTGGCGAACTCATTAGTGAATTACTCTTCATTTGTATTTCTTTCGAAGTGGTGAATTATTGCATTGTAACGTTACCTGGATGTTCAGTCAGATGCGGTGCGAAACTAGGATAGTTCACAACACAAACGTCCGTGTCCTCGTCTGATTCACAACACAAACGTCCGTGTCCTCGTCTGATTCAGAGATTTCATTCAGGAGAAGTTGTCATTGTTGAAATTCTTTGCCACAGTCGGACTCTCTCTCTGTGTTCGTAGCGGTTCGTAGTTGCATAGTGAGATCACCGGCGCCACCAGTCCGCCCTAACCCGAGCCAGTCCGGGCTCCTCGTCCGCGGCAGGCAGGTCTTCTGCCTCGGCTGCTCTTCGCTATAATGCGGCTTGAAAAGGTAGCCACAAACACCTGATTCAAGCATCAGACTTCTGAAATCCTCTTCCTCTATATCATATTGAGCACTCTCCTCCGCTATTGTCATAACTTTACATCTGTCTCCACAGCGCCTGTTAGCTTAGCTTCCAAACAAGATGGAGGATATTGCTTTTAGTTTTCAGAAAGTCAAGTCCCACCCACTGATCTGTAATAGGCCTGTAGCGTGAGCGGTTCCCGCCCCCTGGGAAAGATGAGGAACGAGTGTCTGTAGTCTCTACACTTTTCAATGAAATGTGACTTCCTGCTTATTATGACGCAAAATGATGATTTTTACGTCATAATAAGCAGGAAGTAAAACACTTAAATCCTTATTTCTCCCATCTCAGGGAAAAATGGATGAAAAATCCACATTTATTATAATATATGACTGGGTTTCTAACAATACAAAGCTTAATGCAAATGGGTGAAGTGTCCCTTTAAATAAGGTTTAAAACGATTAAATAAGGTACTTTTAAGGTTTTAAAGTGTATTCTTGTTTAACTGCATGCTAATCCTCCAAAACGAGTTTGCAGCAGAAGGCACGAACAGAGCGAAATGTTATTAGTCTATTTCTTGAGTAAACTGCATAAATGCGACTGAAAACGTAATTGATAAGACATTTGAATGCAATGAATAGAGTCAAAACATTAATGCCACGATTTTAATATGCATAAATAAGAATGCGTACAAATACGTCGGTATAGAGTTGTTCATATGTAAATAATTTATGTTTTTGTGCTGTTAATGCAAACATTTTACGTTTTAGTGCTGTAAATACTATACGTTTCTGTGTGTATAAAACGTAAGTAAATGTACGTATGGTAGAATTACACTTTACGTAAAAATGCACACGTATTCTCATGAGATCACGTTGAACATTCTCAGTAAGTAAAGTGAAACTGGAACGTTACTGTAAAAGGAAGCCTTTTTATTTCCATGGAATTACTGGGATCTTACCCTATAATCTGTAATAGCTACAGTTACGTAGCTATAACAGATTATGGGGTAAGATCCCAGTAATTCCATGGAAATAAAAAGGCTTCCTTATACAGTACAGTTTCACTTTACTTACTGAGTAAATTGTCATGTTTTCCTTGGTAACGTTGCAGGACATACGAGGTAAAAAATTGTGACTATATGGAAAAGGGGAATGATCAGGTTATATGGTACAATTCTGGTAATACCATGGAAATAAACAAGGCTTCATTTTACAGTACAGTTACACTTTACTTACCAAGAAAATTGTCATGTTTTCCTTGGTAACGTTGCAGGACATACTAGGAAAACAAATAAATAAAAATGTGACTATGGAAAAGGGAATGATATGGTACAATTCCGGTAATACCATGGAAATAATCAAGGCTTCATTTTACAGTACAGTTTCACTTTACTTACTGAGTAAATTGTCATGTTTTCCTTGGTAACGTTGCAGGACATATGAGGTAAAAAAGTGTGACTATATGGAAAAGGGAATGATCAAGTTATATGGTACAATTCCGGTAATACCATGGAAATAAACAAGGCTTAATTTTACAGTACAGTTGCACTTTACTTACTGAGTAAATTGTAAAAACATCTGCAAGAACATACCCAGTATTTAAGATGTGCCATGACATTAGGGAAAACTGTTCCTGCGGGGTAGTTACCAGGTAAGTGTAAGGTAAATTATTTGATAAACCCTCTATAAATGGGTGTAGCAATGAACAACAACTATGTAAGACAATGTAATTTATTGGAAACTACGTCTTAATTTCAAGATAGTAATAAATAAACATGGACTGTTACCAACATAACCCTAGGATAACTACAAACCTAACTTGAATTGATGAGTAATACTGGAGGTTTTTCTAAAAATAGTCTGCCTACATTCTGAGGAAGTACACAATTAAATCGGAGTTATTACCAACCTAAACAGGTAACAAGTACACAGGACTTTGTTGTGTTGATATTTAACAGTGGTGTTTTTTTCCCTGGTAGTTTCTCTGTAATTGCATACCAATCACCTTAAGTAATTACACACTAAAATACTATAATTTACCATATGCTTACCAGGTAAATACTTAGTAGTTAGTTTGTAGTTTCTCTGCATTTACATACTTGTTACCTGTGGTAATTACCAATAACCAACTATAACTTACCATGTATTTACTAGGTAAATTATGGAAGCTTGTTTCCGCCACAAAAAAAAAAAAAAAAAAAGATAATTGCGACTTTTTATCTCACAATTGCGAGTTTACATCTCGCAATTCTGACTTTATTTCTCACAATTGCGAGATATAAAGTCACAATTGTGTGTTATAAAGTCAGAATTCTAAGATATAAAGTCAGAATTCGTCACAATTGCGTGTTATAAAGTCTGAATTCTGACTTTTTTTCTCGCAATTGCGACTTTATATCACGCAATTCTGACTTTATATCTCAGAATTCTGACTTTATATCTCAGAATTCTGACTTTATATCTCAGAACTCTGACTTTATATCACGCAATTGGGAGATATAAAGTCAGAATTGCATGATATAAAGTCGCAATTGCGTGTTATAAAGTCAGAATTCTGAGATATAAACTATTCTGAAAAATAAAAAAAAGTCCGTCTTTTTTTTTCCCCCTTAGAATTGGACTTTATATCTCACAATTCCGAGAAAAGATGTCAGAATTGCGAGATATAAACTCGCAATTATGTGTTATAAAGTCAGAATTGCGTGATATAAAGTCAGAATTCTGAGATATAAAGTCAGAATTGCGTGATATAAAGTCGCAATTGCGAGAAAAAAAGTCAGAATTCTGACTTTATAAGACGCAATTGCGACTTTATATCTCGCAATTCTGAGAAATAAAGTCAGAATTGCGAGATGTAAACTCGCAATTGTGAGATAAAAAGTCGCAATTATCTTTTAAAATGTTTTATTCAGTGGCGGAAACAAGCTTCCATAGTAATACCTAATTAGGGGACTGTAAAATAAAGGGTTACCCAATTTGGTTGTGAATCCATTTTATTTAAACTGAAATGCTTGGTTCAGTGGATAGTTCTACATTTATTTCAACTTTTTGATAGAGGTTTTAGTAAGATCTTTATTTTATAATCATTTAAATTATTTTAAAAGAACAGAATGTTTTTCAACATTTGTGTGAGATAAACTTCCAGTTTTTTCAACCTTATAGTTAAATTAGCATGAGAACAGTATGTTTTTTCAACTTTAGTTTAATTGGCACGATAATTATTTTAAAGGATAGAATGTTTTTTTTTTTTTTTTGTATGAAATTGTTTAATCACAGTGTCTGAACAGTACGTTTCAGATGTCAGAGCTCAAAAAGGGTGGGAGGGGAATCCCGTGACACACACACACACACACACACACACACACACACATATGGTCACATCTCCTCTGATGTCTGATCTCCACACACACACACACACACACACACACACACACACACAGCTGTATATTATCAGTATCTTTCTTTCTGTCAGATACCATGAATTATTATTATAACACCTTCTGTCAATATCAAAAGGCTTCAAACAATCAGACTTTCTGTCAGATACCATGTCAGATTGTTATAACAGTGGCGATTAAAACCTTCTGTCAATATCAAAAGGCATCAAAACCCGAAACTAACTGTCAATAACCACATGATCAAGGGCTAGGAGGGGACAACCTGTCAATACTAACTGTCAAAACTAACTGTCAAAAACATGATCAAGGGCTAACCGGGTCAAAGATTAACCCTTTGATCTCATTTGATCTTCTTTGATCCCTTTGATCATATGCCAAAAGGGGCGGGCACCTGTCACCGGAAGGGGTGGGACATGTCACCGGAAGGGGCGTGGCACCTGTCAATCAATCATTTTTGACAGGTGGTGGGACCTATTCACTATTGACTGTTTTCTCTTCTTGAGAGATTGGTAGAGAAATATAATTTTGGTTATGTAAATTAAAATTTGTAAATGAAACAAACTCGTTCTATATGTACATTATTTATTTTTGTTATGCCAGTTATAATTTGTTAATGAAACAAAAAAGCAATCTCTGTGTACATTGTTTATTTTTTGTAATGCAAGTTAAAATTCAAAATGAAACAAAGAAATTGTTTTATACATTATTTTTGTAATTCAAGTTATAATTTGTAAATGAAATAAAATATATTATTCTGTATATTTATTTTTGTCATGTCAATTAATTTGTAAATGAAACAAAATAAATTGTTCTATACATTTTTAATTACAGTACTTTAAATACAGAACTATTTACAAGAGTTATTATTTCAGTTTCGCTATCAGAGACGCTGCTGACGAACACTGTTGAGAAATGCACAGACGGGTAAATCACACACACTTGAACGCCTCGGTTATAAATGTAACCCTCGTTCCCTTTCAGTCGGTCACGTTCGACGTCACGTCGATGCACCAAAGAATTGGGATCTCAATTCGTCAGTATGTCGATGTGACGTCCAACTTGATAAACTGAAAGGGAACTCTCTCTCTCGCTCTATAAATGCATTGATAACTGCATTAAGCCCTAAAATTACGTTTTGAAATTAGCAACAGAGCGTTTTAAGGACAAAAAACTGACAAATGTCTTTAAATACATCATATGAACAGTGTTTGAAGGCGTGGTAACCGTAGTTTTAGCGGTATAATTGACTCAGGGCCGTTGAATTACTGAAATATAATGTAAAAATAATTATTGAAAAATAATGTAAAAATAATGAGGGACTTTTGTACCTATTAATTTAATGGCATTCGTCAATTATTCCTTTCTTATACCCGTAATTCTTTTGTCTTTTATGAGTTAAATAAAGAACTCTGTCTCATCTTCTGTCCAAACACACCATTGTTACCGGCCTCAGACTATAGGGGATATCAGGGCTGGCAGCAAAGGACACACAGGCAGTGAAGCACTGTGTACTTGTAAAACAATAAAAGACAAAATGAGAGTCGTTCCCTTGGCGCGTCAGTTTACTTCTAAGATCGCACCTGGGAGAAAGCTTGTCTCTATAGTGTGCTTCACAGGAGCGCTCAGGCGCCATGCAGATATGGTGGTGAACTGACAATTCTATTGGTGTTCATGTCACGGTGTGACAAATGAGAGGGCGGAACTAAAGTTCGCCGCAATTGTGTCCCCTCCGGTACAATAACAAGGACACACCACCCCCCGTGTAAATGTGTATCTGTTGCCTTGCCAACTGGGATGAGGAAATCGACATCAGGTGTGGGGAATTAATCTAGAGCCATGACGAAGCCATGTGGGCATTGAGAAGGATATAAAAAGCCAGTGAAGAGAGACTGTTGCGTGGTTCTCCCCCGTGAGAAGTCGTTCTATAGGGTATATGTCGAACGTCGCATTACGAAACCGGAAAACAGAACGCATCGCTTCCGGTTCAGGTCTTTTGTATGTGCTTCTTGCATTTTTTTACTGTTTTACTCAAGATAACTTAAAAGGAGCGAGCAAAGATGATCATAACCAATGTCCCTCGCATGTGAAGATCGATATTTAAAAGTAAAAAAAAAAAAAAATCTTCACACTAACGTTTAGATATTTAAATAGAATAAAACGCCAATAACAAAGTGAGATGGGTAGGTTAGCTGATTACCTTAAAATTCCATAGATATCGGCGTCAGTTCATACGGCTGTTAACACTTTCTATGACAAGCGGATGCGATGAGACCAGGTTTCCGGTTTCGTCATGCGACGTTCGACATATACCCTATTTGAGTGTTGCAGAGAAGAATTGTGGTGTGCAAGGGAAAGTGTTGTTGGAGGGGACTCGAGGAGCGTGGAAGAGTTGTGAAAACACCCCGTTTGTTTGGAAGGGAGAGAGATAAGTAATCGACCATTGGATCTCTTACCTGCATGTTTCAACACTGAATTTAAGGTGGATTGGAGTGTTTTGATTGTGCTATTTAAACGTCACTGAGTAAATTACACTGATTCATGTTCGATCTCTTACCCTCTTCCCCCGTGTTGGAACGGTGATGTGAATCCTGTCTATGTCTGTGGAGGAAAACCCCGAAACATCCTTTCTCAACATTGAAGCTCGTTGCTTGTGACACGGAGACCTCTGGGTGAGTGCTGGCCTTATCTGCACTTATTGAAGTGGATTGCAGTGCTTAAATTGACGTTTCCCCCCTCACGTTGCATGTTTGGAGTGAAATTGCCGTGTGTGTGTGGAAGATTTATTCTCTCTTGCAGTGCACTCCCCACGTGCCATGCTGGTCTACTGTCAGTAACTGGAGCTTAATAATGTCGATCGGCCCCATCTGTTGAGGACTAGAAGGAATAGCATCTGTGAGTCAAACTAACCTCTCTGTTTTGAAGTAGTGATTCTGACTGTCTTAGAAGAAGCTCTGTCCAGCCTGTTGACTTAAGTTCGCTACTTGCCTGTCAACCCACCTGTATGGTGAGAAGGTTCGCCCCCCCCCTTGCAACACACGTGAGACTGCACCTCGATCTGCAATCTTGATTCTGTTTGTCTTAGCAGGAGCTCCGCTCAGCCTGTTGACTTTGAGTCTGCTGCAGCCCTAAGCCCACCTGCACGGTGTGAAGTTATCTGTCCCCTGCAACACGTGAGAACTGTATACTGTTGTTGAAGTTGATTCTGTCTGTCTTAGAGAAGTTCCGCTCAGCCTGCGACTTTGAGTTTGCTACAACCCCAAGCCCATCTGCATGGCGTGAAGTTATCTGTCCCCTGCAACACACGTGAGAATTGTATATTGCTGTTGAAGTTGATTCTGTCTGTCTTAGAGAAGTTCTGCTCAGCCTGCGACTTTGAGTTTGCTACAACCCCAAGCCCATCTGCATGGTGTGAAGTTATCTGTCCCCTGCAACACGTGTGAGAACTGTATATTGCTGTTGAAGTTGATTCTGTTTGTCTTAGAGGAGTTCCGCTCAGCCCGCGACTTGAGCCTGCTACAACCCCAAGTCCATCTGCATGGTGTGAAGTTATCTGTCCCCTGCAACACACGTGAGAACTGTATACTGCTGTTGAAGTTGATTCTGTCTGTCCTAGAGAAGCTCCGCTCAGCCTGCGACTTTGAGTCTGCTGTAGCCCCATAGCCCACCTGTCTGGCGCGAAGTGTTCATCCCTCTGTATTACATGTGAGGACTGCATCCTCTGCTTGAAGTATTGACTCTGTCTGTCTTAGAAGACTTTGCTCCGCCTGTTGGCTTCGAGTCTGCTGCAGCCTTATAGTCCACCTGTCTGAGGTAAAGTGTTCATCTCCCGGCAACACACGTGAAACCTGTATCCTCTGCTCCCAGTGTCGATACTGCCTGTCCAGAAGAAGGCCCGCTTAGCCTGTGGACTTCGAGTCTGCTGCAGCTCCAGAGCCCTGACCATCCCTGTGAACCCTGCATCAGTGTGGGAAGAGGAACAGCCCCGACCGCATACTCACCCGTGGAAACTCACCTGTCCCTCACAGGCCACTGCGAACCTTGCACCGGTGTGAGAAGAGGAAGAGCCCTGACCATCTACTCACTTGTGGAAACTCACCTGTCCATCGCATACCATTGTGAACCCTACATCGGCGTGGGAAGAGGAAAGGCCCCGACCGTCTACTCACCTGTGGAAATTCACCTGTTCGTCGTAGGTCCCTGTGAACCTTGCACCGGCGTGGGAGTGGGCCCCGGAGACTACTGCATTGCCTCGATTCCTGGGAAGAAGAAAGGAAGATTTAGTTTAGGTTATTCAAATTACTTTTAACTTTAATAAAAAGAACTGTTATTCTTTTAAAGTCTGTCTCCGTCTCGTCTCTGACACGCTCCTCAGGGTGGTCCTGGTTCAGGGGTGGGCGCAGTCCGGCTTGGCCCATCCCGACCTGTGACATTCACATTAAAAAATTCAATGTTTTATAACATTAAAGATGTAAAGGGTGTTATAATTTTAAAGAATGATCTACTTTTACGTACACCAGGTGACCTGTGAATGACCTGTTTCCATTGTAGTGTTGCAAACTAAACCTTTTTCGATTTGCCTGAAAAACCACATCATCAGTAGCCTACTGTTGAACACTTTCAAAATCAGATCTGAATGATTTCAGTCCTCAAAGGCTTTTTCAGTAAAAACCTCACTGAACCAAGAAATATCTCTTTCGATCACAATGATCCTGGTTAAACGCTCTTTAGACTTTGAACTGCTTCATTACATTCACAGCATTATTTGCGTTGTGCATAAACATTATATTGAACACTTATTGAACTTTTGTTATAATTTTATCGAGGAAAATTATATTGCAGAAATATTGTTATCGTTCTATCGCCCAGACCTATATAAGAGCGCTTTGTCAAGGGATTTTGGTGTTCACTTTTGTTTGAAACTATTCAACAAATTGCATCCCCTTCCTAAAGTCTCCTGCAAGGGCGCAAAAACACGGTTTAGAATTTACCTTACAAGTCTCCCATGTGAGCATTAATTGTGTTGCACATGCTGCCTATAGTGTTCCAAATGAGTTACTTAGGAGCTTCCATGACAATAAGGATGCTATGTAGACAGTGAGACAGTTCAGTAGGTTTTGGATCAGAGCCTTGCCTGTGCAAAAGTTCTGACAGCTGCCCTGAAGCTTAATAAGCAGAGGTGAAATGTTTCATGCCCTCATGATAAAAATGGATATATTTTAATTTAGAGACTGATTATGAATTAAAAAATAAGGACACTGTCACACCACTTGTTTACCCCAAAATGTAAATGATATAATGAAGAAGAAGTGACACATTTGAATCTCCAGAAAAGCCATGTTCAAAAGCTGGTAAGTTCTGTTCTCATTTCTGTCACTGTACAAATCAGAAGTGAAAATATTTTGCAGTTTTGCCACTATTCCTTCACCTGCATTGTGGCTTTAAAAAGGCAACAGTAAAACGGCACTGTTTAAATTCAGGCATGAGATGAAGGCAAATGAAGGGGTTATCAGTGATTAATTGAAAGTGCTGTTGAGTTAAAATACCTATGTAATCTATTGATATATAACTAATGAGACGTTTAAATGTTCGTCCCACTTGTCGCTGAATTTCTTTTATAATTTCCTAGACACAGGCTGTAGTTTTAAACATCACAATGTTTTTGTTCTAACTTTAAAATGTTTATTTCTTACAGTTATTTTAGATACATACTCAAAACAGATCTTGTCAATATATATATTTTTATTTATTTATAGGCTACTTATAGCTAGCACATACAGTAGGAACGTCTCAGAAGTACAATGCCATCTGCTGACCACAGCACAGTTTCACACAGAATATTAAAGAACTTTATAAGAACATCTCATCTTATGCAGAAGCATCATCCCCATTTGAAAATGTTTTGAAAAAAAAGTTGTTTTAGGTAAAAAGGTATTTGTCTAAAATGTGACAGAAATCATATGCTTCACTCCTGCTCTTAAGAGCATAACAATTTCTACAAGATGGGATATAAGTGCACTCAATATAAAAAGCTGCTTGTGCATTTATGCATTTGGCAAACGCTTTTATCCAAAGCAACATACATTGCATTCAACGTAATACATTTTATCAGTTCATGCATTTGCTGGGAATCAAACCCATAAACTTTGTGTTGCTAGCGCCATGCTTTACAGTTTGAGCTACAGAAATGCGGTTGCTTTGACAGTTTAGAGATTCTAGGTTTTAAAAATACATTTTTCAGCATTTCAACTTAAGCAAGAAAATCCAAATCAAGACATAATGTTTTTCTTTTCTCTAAACTAGACCTCTTTCATTACACATCACTGAAGGAGGTAAATTAAAATGTCTTTTCACAGATAAACTTATACGTATAATCGCAAGAAACATCAGACCAATTGTTTAAATAGTTGGAATAAATTGTCACAACAGCACAGTTCTCTCCATTGGGATCGTCTACTCTCCAGTTATCAGGTTCACTTTTCTGAGACTTCCTCTGGATCCAAAACCTTCAATAGCAGAAACAGATGGTCAGTGTTAAAACCATATTCTTCCTTTCGAGAATATTTTAAAGAAAACCTAGTTTATGTAAAACAGGAGTTTTCAAAGTTTTTGGGGCCAGGGACCCTTTATAGGGTAGAAAATGTTCCAAGGATCCCCTCAGTTAATGTGGGTGGGAGTAGTGTTGGGTAAGTTAATCTATAAAAAGTAATTGGGCGTTTCTTCAACTAGGGGCACTTTTAGGCTTGTGAAGTTGAATAAAAAAAACTTGTTCAAAAGTCACGTAACACAGTCTCATAAGTTTAAATAATTTGTCTAGTTTTAAGGTCTGTAAGAGGACAAACTTAGATTACAAGAGAAATTGTTAATATTTTAAATTTTTTCCGACCTGCAATGAACAAATGTCATTTCCACCACATCTCTATATACAGCTGTTATTTAAAAACAGAATAACTTATGCCACTCAAGAATAATCTAAGATCATTTTTGTAACTAGTTTTATCAGTTTTTCCACAATGTACAATAATTATACATTTGTCAATGAGATAAATTGACTGCCCTAAGGACCAAATGGTGAACTGTACACCTGTCACACTCTGAAATTTAATATTGGTTTGGGCAAGAGCTTATTAGAAAATAAATAACTTGAATGTTTATATTAAGTAGAGCATGATCTTGTAAATTGTGGATACAGTTTTAATGTGTGATGAGAACTTTTTAAATGTTTTTAAAAAATGTGTGTGGTGATGGAAATGACGGTGGTGGTGGAAATGACAATGAATTAACGTGAATGTAGAGAAACAGAAACATTTAGAGAAATATTTATCTGAAAAACTCTTAAACTCATCACACTCAGTAAACTCAATTTACAAAGTCAATCTACTCTTGCAATCCATATCAATTGTACTTTGTACTCATAAATGTCATTTCCACCACATGCTGTCATTTCCATCACAGAGGGCAGTGTGGTGGAAATGACATTTCTGTAGTTTTTTGTGAAAAATACTTTTTAAAAACACCCTTGAAGGTACAGCATGTTTCCACCACATGCTGTCATTTCCACCACAAAGGGCAGTGTGGTGGAAATGACTGTGATGGAAATGACATTTCTGTAGTTTTTTGTGAAAAAATGGAAGATAGCTTCACTGATTAGCTTTGAATTAATACTTAGCATTTCATGTATGCAAAATACTCTTATTTAACTTAAAATTTGTAACTTTTTAAAAACACCCTTGAAGGTACAGCATGTTTGGAAATGACGTAGAATAAATATATTAACTGATCAAGCAACATTTACCTTGATTTTTCTTATTTTGTTCTTGATGAAAATTTAAAATTGCCTCCATGTCCAACATGTGCTCTGATGTCTCTGAACATTTCCATAGAAACCACCTAAACAATCTTTCACACAAACTTTTTAAAGGGACATTACAGTGTTGTGGTGGAAATGACACCAATACTGTGCGACAGCTATATTTTGTATAAAAAGTAATACTGATGGTGGTCTCACATTAAATACTATAATGTATTTTAATTATTTTACTAGTGCTTAATTTAGGTATATTAATAGTTACCAGATAAGTCATACTTTTAAACTGTATTTTCATTGTTGAAGTTAAAAAGTCTGGGTGTGCGACAAGGATAAAACAGTGATTTTGACACCTATAAGGAGGTTGAAAAGTATGAAAAAATCATAATAGAAAGGTAGTAAAAAGTTTTTAAGGAGGTTTTATTGTTAGTTTGGAAAAGAAAGAGGATTTTGTCCAAAATGTTATGTATTTTAAAAAATATGACCAAAGTACATAAAAGTGCCCATAGTCTAAGAATCACCCAATTACTAGTTACTAATTACATCTTCAACAGTGTAATTAGATTACTGTACTAATTACTCTCTCTAAAAAGTATTGAATTACTTATTACTAAATACTTTCTAAATCCCATATCAACCTTGACCAGTTGAACAATGCAAGGATAGACACAAAACTGCTCTTTTAATTCTTTCAAATAAATACTATAAAATTGCATGAATTACGCTTAAATTGACAAAGCAATTTAAGGGGAGAAGGTTACTGTCACAATGTCAGTTTGTTCTGATTTCTGTACTGTGTTTAGTTTATCTGTTATCTGTCCTCAGCCTCTGTTTGTCTCTAGTGTTTGATTGATAATTAGTTTAGTTCAGGTGTGTCTTGTTAATTTACTAATCAGTTCTGTCTGTTTAAACCCTGTGTTCTGTCTTGTTCTTTGTCAGTTCTTATTGTTGCTTTAGGTTGGTTGTTCTGTCCTTGTTTCAGTTTTGGAGAATCCTGAGGTTTTTTTTTTGTATGATTTCGCTAAATAAAAAAACTGCTGCACTTAGATCCTGCTTCCTCTGTTGCTGCAACCAATCGTAACAGTTAGGACTACATAAAAAAAACATACTTTTTTAACATCAGACAATACATTTTGATGTTAATCCCACTATTGTTTTATATAGAACTGTTCTAGTTTATACTAGTGGTTCTCAACTCCAGTCCTCGGGACCCACTCCTCTGTATATTTTGTATGTCTCCCTTATTTAACACACCTGAATCAGATCATCAGCTAGTTAGAAGAGACTCCATGAACTGACTGTGTCAGATTAGAGACATACAAAATGTGCAGAGCAGTGGGTCCCGAAGACTGGAGTTGAGAACCACTGGTTTATACCAGTCCGATCTCGTGGCATTTCGTACGTATTTTACAAGGTGGCTAATACGTACGAATTTGTACGAGTGAGGTTGTACGATTTAGCCACCTCATAAAATGCATACGAATTGCCGTGAGATCGGATTGGTCACAGTATTTGGCTTAATTACATCACACTGAGGCAAAGCCTACATATTGTACAACAGACTATTTAAATTGAGCCAAATAAGTTTTTCTATGTTTGGATGACATCAATTTTGTTTGAGGATGGATGAATGGCCTGTGATATACAGCTAGAAATGCTAGAACTTATATGTTGTTTGTGTGAGGCGCTGGCGTGATCATTTGGATTTTATAGAAAAAAAAAAAAATGTTTTACTTATAGTAGCTGAAACAACTCCGTCATTTATGGTCATACAGATAATAGTAAGACATCATTTAAAACTGTGTTCTATTTTAGTGAACATTCAAAATAACAACAAAATGTTTGCTTTCATAAAATAAAGAAATTATATACGTTCTGTGTATAATTTCGGTTTGGACGCTCTTGCTTACTGCTCCGCACTTTGCTCTATTGCTTTTATATTTTATCTCCTAATTTTAAATTCAGCAAATCAGCACAGTGCTAAATCACTTGGCATCAACGTTAAAACTAGAAACTTTTGTGACTGGAAGATTACTACAAAAAAGTAGATTTCCTATCCGACCAGCCTCCCAATCAGCTTACATTCCGGAGAAGGGAAAACACAGCTGCTAACATTCAAAAGGATAAGAAAGAAAATGCCTCTTCTAGTTCAAGAATCTATTGCTGCACAAATTGCCATAGACTTTTACAAAGGATTGCAGTTCTTGAAACAAAGTTACTTGCGGGACTACCAAACCAGACGGACCACACAACAAAGCTTTGTCATGGACGCCCTCAGCATACAGTTTCCTACCACTGCCTACACATCTTAAGAACAGATTTGAAGTACCAGTGAATGTAGATGAGGAATCCCCAAACGAAATGAATGTGATTGAACACAGACCGAGTCAGCCAGTAGCTAAAACTGATGGTAACTGGCGCTCAAGGTTGAGCAGACAGCGGCTCTCAGCTCAGAGCGCAGCCGAGCACAGGAGGACTCTGATAGTGGGGGACTCCATAATCAGAAACATTAGTAGCAGGGACACAACTGCGTGCTGCCTTCCACAAGCAACAATTTATGATGTAAAGAGGGAACTTCAAAACATTCTGATGAAACTTGAGTCTGCAAATCAACTTATCATTCATGTGGGGAAGAATGATACACAGAAAGAGCAGTCAGAACTGCTCAAGTGTGACTTCAATTAACTTTTTGAAACAATTAGAAGACTGAAAGTTCAGACGTTTATCAGTGGACCAATTCCAGCAAGAGGAACAAATCGGTTTTCACAGTTGCTTGAGCTTAATACTTGGCTGCAAAAAACCTGCAACATAAAACAAGTAAACTTCATTGACAACTTCAATCTTTTCTGAAGTCAGAGACAACTGTTTCATCAGGATGGCCTCCACCCAAAAAAACTTGGTGCAAGAGTGCTAAAGGACAACATTTACTTCTCCCTCCATCATCCTTCAGCAGTGCCAATCCACTAAACCTGAATGTCACACGCACACCTGGAAAGAGTATAAATGAACAAAGGACTTCACTTGAGCACCTGAATGGACATGCGGTTGACATATCACACAAGGACAATGATAACACCACGCAGCCACAACAACCTCTGCTCACGGACGCAATCTCTGGGGTCTAAGGTGTTTTTGGGGTCCTTGAGATGTTCTGACATGCCCTGACATTTGTGTTTTTTTCAGTTGCTTATAAACATATTAATGGCAAAAAATAACCAAAACTACCATAATATGTGAGCAACAAGAATGTACATGTCTGCATTTTTGAGAGAATAATGTTTATGCGTGGTTATTGAAAAAACTAAAAACTAAAGTATCTGAAATAAGGCCATAAAACACATACTTAATATGTGCCAATAAGACTTTTGTCTAATAGATGTCATTGCCTAGTGTTTTTTCTTCAAAATGATGTGAAAATCACCCTGCCTAATCATTCACATAACACAATACATTGATTTGAATTTTGCAAAGCACTTTCTGTTTGGAAAGGCAATATGCGGAGTGGGCGTCACAGATCATGCATATTTAGTGGTTCACACCTTAGGAGACAATGGGGCCTGCATACTTAATTAGCCATTCATTCAGGTGAGTCACTGAGCCACAAGAATGCAAGAGCAACAGTTGGAAGCATCTCAATTTTTGTTTTATTTTTCCACATATTGTGCTTGCAATTTGGCCTATAATATCCAAGGAAAACATGTCTAGTAATTGTGTAGTTAATTCTCATACTGTATTTTCAGTTTTGGAATATTTATCCTCTCCCCAAATTTGTCACTAATAAAACACAATAAAAATTATTTAAAGAAAAGGCTTATATTTACCTTTTAATAGTTTGTTTACATCTACCTTGTAAATATATTTTTTTATTAAAAAGGTTACAATTACAACAACAATTCAAGTGTAATCTTTCTTTGTAAAAACGAAAGTATACATTTTATCATACATATTTCAAAGTTAAGGATTTGATTGATTATTTGATTACTTTATTTTTGACAAAACATACTATATTTAACATGAGCAAATATTGGCAAACAAAAGCTTATTTGAGTTGGCAGATATTTTATGTCTTATATGTCTGTAACATAGGTCTTTCATTTTTATTATAAGAAATATAAATGTTAATTTGCAGTTTAATACGTTGCTTATACAAATACATTTTATTTCAACATATTTCAGTCGATTTTTACTCAGTATAGCAATACAGTTTGCTAAAACCGAAACATTCATTCACAAACAGAAACGCCTGACTGTAACGTTGTTTTTATGAAATATTAGGGCATATAAATGTTAATTTTCAGTTTAATACGTTGCTTATACAAATAGCCTACATTTTATTTCAACATATTTCTGTCGATTTTTACTCAGCTCAGTATAGCAATACAGTTTGCTAAAACATCATCATTCATTCACAAAGAGACGCAATTTAAATTTAAACTGTCTTTTTGCGAGCTGTGATAAACAGCGTGCATCTCTGCGGCTGCCATTCATTCATTCACAGAAACGCGATTAACTTGAGAAGGAAAAAAAAACTTACTACATATTCGGATCCTCTCTCCTGCAATACCCGCACTCTGAGGTAGATTTTCCGTTATTATTATTCCTCACAGCGCTGCCAGATGGTGTAAACACGTAGGCTACAATGATCTGAATAAACTTGTGTTTTCTCGAGCTGATATGGGGGCGTTCACAGGTTTGCGTGGATTGCCTCAGTAATTTGCGTTTGAATAGCACGCGCTCTCCGTGGGCGGGTTCACATTACATTTGAATGAGCTCTAATTAGCTCGACTGGAATCGCTCTCTTTTAATACAGATTTCACAAGATGAGAATATTTGTTTTTTATATAAATTACCTCATTTTAAAGAAGAGAATTCAAGCTTCATGCCTGTGTGTCTGTATGTCTGTTTGACTCAGTATTTGCTGAGTTATTGTTCATTTTCGGACGCGTTTCAGAATGGTCTTCACTGACAGAGAGAAGGCAGAACTAGCATCACGTTTATTTTTCTTTATTTGGCAAAAAGCACAACAGTTTGTTTTTATTGTGAGTATACACAAAAATAATACACATTTAACAGAATCGATTGATGTATGAAATTTGCTTGTAATATCAAAGTCAACAGAGCAAAATTAATTTCTTTTGAACTGAACTGAAAAAAATCCAGCACAACGCGCGGGCGCGTTTGTCGACCTCAGAGGGTTAACACCAAGCATATCTGCGGACTCTGTTGATTCTCTCCTTGAGTCCTTTAACTCAAAAGTACAGAGTGTAATTGATGATATTGCTCCTGTGAAAGTCAGGAAGAAGTGGCAGACAAAAAGCACCTTGGAGAAACTCAACAGCAGTGCAAAATATGAAAAGACAATGCAGAAAAGCTGAGCGCATGTGGCAGAAGACAAAACTTGTAGTTTATTATAACATCTATACAGACAGCCTTCATGCTTTCAATGTGGAACTAAGCAAAGCTAGACAGATTTTCTTCTCAAATATTATAAACAGAAATATAAATAACACACACACTCTTTTTGCTACTGTAGAGAGTTGCTTCCTTCTCTGAGAAAATCAATAATATCAGAAAGGAGATCAGCACATCCTCGTGTGGCACGGAGGTCAGACAGATCAGACCACATCCTCAGAAAGTTACTATGGAGACTTCCAGT
Organism: Rutilus rutilus; assembly: GCF_951802725.1. Taxonomy (NCBI): domain Eukaryota; kingdom Metazoa; phylum Chordata; class Actinopteri; order Cypriniformes; family Leuciscidae; genus Rutilus; species Rutilus rutilus. Next base: position 37,137,900 of record NC_140216.1, on the reverse strand, counting down.
TATGGCGGCAAGGTGAGCAGACGCGTTTTTCTCGTGCTCAATTGCTTTTCAATAAATCCTGCATAATATTCCAGAGAGAGGTCATATAAAGAGACAAAATTGTAAGCATAAGAGTAAATTACTTCAAACATGCCAAAAAAAGTGGCTAAGGAGAAGAAAACGATGGAGAGCTGTGAGGATGCAGGCCAGGAGCTACTTGAAGGGGAGCCATGCTCACCGGAGCAGGCACACGCTGATGTTTCCGCGGACGCCGAACAAGTCATAAACATGGATAATCCATCAACAAAGGACCTCATGTTTGCCATGACCTCATTCAAACAAGACTTTAACACAAAAATTTACGGTGTACTGACGGAAATAAGAATTGTCCAAACGGACGTGAAAAACTGTAGTGGGCGTATCATGGAGGCCGAAATGCGGATATCTACGGCAGAAGACGAGATACAAACCCTGAAAGAAACTATCGAAAAACTTGAGAGCAAGACAAAAAACCTCAATAACAAAGTCGAAGCCTTAGAAGGGAGGAGTAGACGTAATAACCTGCGTGTACTGGGCATACCTGAGAAAGTAGAAGGCAATGAATGATACCTGTTCCTTTATGGAAAAGTGGATAGCGGATACTCTGAAGATAACGCCACCGGTTTTGGAGAGAGCGCACCGGATAACAGCGAGCCAAAGTTCCACCACGTATCTGAGAACCATCATTATCAAGTGTTTAAACTACAAGGACAGAGAAAACATCTTGAAAGCTGCGCGGATACAGAAAGAGGTGATGTACCAAAACAACAAAATAAGGTTTCTTCCTGACCTGCCAACGGAGGTGTATAAGCAACAGAGGAGTTACGACGGCGTGAGGAAGCGGTTACGGGAACTCGGTCTGGACAAGCATCGGGTAATATACCCCGCACGGCTCCTGTTGACAAACGATGACCGCACTGTCGTCTTCAATACACCAGCGGACGTGAACAAGTACATCAAGAAACTGGAGCCAGTGACTGAGGATGACTAAATTAAGTGTGTTTTGATGAGAAATGGAAGCGTCAGCGTAAGTTCTACCAGAAAGACTCTATTGCCACGTCACTAATATGTAATTTCGCACTACCAATCACAGTTCAACATCAGATATAAAAGACTGACCTTACCTCCCCCTTTCGTTGCTGTAGGTGTCGTAGAAAAGTTTTCCCCCATCCTCCCCACCACCACCAGGTATAGGCTCCTGTCCAACCGTCAGGGGGTTTAGGTTCCGCCCCTGTCCAGACCATCAGGCAGGACCTACCGGCTAACTCACCGACCCAGACGGAGGACAGAGCCCACGCCAAAGAACCGAGACGGAGCTTGTCGAGCATCAATTTTATTCCGTCTGTAATCTTTCACAAATAAATCTATTGCATTCAATAATTCTCTCCTGAGTCTTTTTGGTAGAACTCTTGTTAAGCTTACAATCTCTTTAGAAGTGGCTGCTGGAAACTAAGAGGTATGTAGGGCCTAATTCTGCTGGAAAATTGACACCGTACTACTTACAGACTTGATTCTTTTAAAATACTAGTATAAAGTATTAATAAGCCTTGTTTAAAGCTATATTTTCTTTTGATTTTTTTTCTTTTGGTTTCTTCTTAAAAGTGCAATTAGGTATGTGAGTGTTGAAAAGTACGTGCATGTAGTATGGCGCACATTTTATTTTCAGTTGATAGATAAACTAGCTTATCTGGATTATTTTTTTGTACATAGACAAGCAATTGAGCTGAGTTTTGGTTTACAGGAGAATAGTTCCTCAGTATAGCGTGGACCTATTCCCGATAATGGAGGGAAGTTATTTAGGGGTTTGGGGGAGCTTGTATGTTCTAGTGAGTCAGGCCTGGGTTTTGGGTGGGTCGCACTAAGGTTTCGCATTCTTGCACTAAGGTTATTTACCTCTCTTTATGTTAATTATGACATTACAATTCCAAGATACACATTCAGTCAAATGTCTGTCATTTGTTGAGGCCTACGTAAACTTACTAAAATAAAACGAGTAATAGGCAGAATAAAACAGCTAAGAGCCAAAATTGTGTTCCTGCAGGAAACACACGTTAGATCATGAGATAATCAAAATTAAGCGTAGATGGCCAGGTCAGGTACTATCTTCAGCTTACTGTTCTAATTCCAGAGGAGTTATAACTATGATACATAAGTCTATTCCTTTGCGCATTGATAAAATAACTAAAGACCCCAAAGGTAGATTTTTGATTGTACAGGGAAACATTCTATCAACTCGGATTAATCTGGTTAATGTATATGGACCTAACGATGATAACGCAGATTTTTCTAATGATTTATTTTTGAGAATCTCCACAGTGCCCGGAAAACACATTGTGGCAGGTGATTTCAATTGTGTTTTGCAGCCCAGTAAGGACCGGTCATCTGGTATCGATAACACTCATGTAAGGTCTAGAAAAGCTTTACAACATTTTATAAAGGAACTCAACCTGGTGGATATATGGAGGGCTCAAAACCCAATAAAAAGGGAATATTCATGTTGGTCGAGTACTTCTAAAGGATACTCAAGAATATATTACTTTTTGATATCAGCTGAACTAATTTCATGTATCAGAAATTGTCAATACAGTAGTATTCTTATATCAGATCACGCTCCTGTGTCTCTGACATACGTTGAACCAAAGTTTACTCATAATCGTACTAAATGGAGATTTCAAATACACTGGATGCAAGACAAAAGATTTCTTGAGTTCTTAGGGGAACAAATTGATTACTATTTTGAACATAACACCACCCCAAACATCAGCTATAATCAGATGGGAAGCCTTTAAGCTATACGAGGACAAATTATAAGATATACGAGTAGGAAGACAAAAGAGAAACAGGAGAAATTTAAAACACTTGAAACAAAAATGCACTTTCTCGAGGAAAAAAAGTTTACAAGCAGGCCAAAATACTGATAATGTTTTAAAAGAATTGCTATTGTTAAGAACCCAATATAATGAAAAAACACATGAAAAAGCAGCGGCCAATTTATTAAGATTAAAGCAACAATTTTACGATCAGGGAGAAAAAACAGGCAGACTTCTTGCTTGGCATATAAAACAACAGGAATCAGAAAGAGCAATTACAAGTATTGAAGATGAAAATGGAAATATGACTGTAGATCCGATGGAAATTAATAAAGCGTTTAGAAATTTCTACGAAAAGCCATACTGCTCTGAATATAAGGACACGACTGATGCCCACTCCGCGTTTTTTGATAATCTCAACATTCCTAAAATATCTAAGGAACTAAAAATTAAATTAGATGGTGAGATTACTGCAGCTGAAATTATGGAGGCTATAAATACATTAAAAGGCGGTAAAACAGCAGGGCCTGATGGCCTGCCCATCGACCTATATAAATATTTCAGTGATAAAATGGTTAAGCCACTCCATATAGAATGTTATAATAGTGCCTGTCTTCCTACTTCTATGAGAGAGGCTTTGGTCATTTTACCAAAACCAGGAAAACCGAACACAAAGTGTGGAAATATGCGACCTATTAGCCTAATAAACACAGATACCAAAATAATATGTAAAATCTTGGCAAAAAGGTTAGAGATGGTGCTTCCGGGCATTGTGGGTGATGAAAGGGTTCATTAAGAACAGACAGGGATTTCATAACGTAAGACGGGTTTTAAATATTTTGCATAGCCAAAAAGAGGAAAAGGATACTGCTCTTCTCTCGCTCGACACGGAGAAGGCATTCGATAGAATCAAATGGGCTTATCTCTTTGACGTTATCGTAAAATTCGGATTTGGAAACTCCTTTTTATATTGGATCAAATTATTACATTTCAACCCAATGGCTGAAGTTTTAACCAATGAGATGATTTCTGAGCCATTTAATATTTCAAGAGGTTTCCCTCAAGGCTCACCATTGTCCCCACTTTTACTCATTTTGGCTATCGAACCAGCAATAGCTGTAAGATCTAACAATCACATACAAGGGATTACGATGGGTGGCAAGGAACATAAAATAGCTTTATTCACTGACGATGTAGTGTTATTCCTAAAACAATTAAACACCTCTATACCAGCACTTTTAGATCTGATCAATCAATTCGGAAATATATCTGGATATAAAGTGAACACATCAAAGTCATCGTTATTGCTGCTTAATAAAGATAGCTGTCCAAATACATCACATTTATTTACCTTGAAAATATCACCCTACTTTACATATTTGGGTATCAAAATTGTTCCCCAATTAGAAAATATAATTTCTACAAATTATAATGATATAATGGAATCAACATCTAAAGACCTAGAGAGATGGTTATCTTTACCAATTTCATTGATAGGAAGGATAAATATATTGAAGATGAATATTTTGCCTAAATTTATGTATTTATTCCAAAATATCCCCTTGGCGCCACCAGCTGGAGTGTTCTCGAATAACTCACTATTCAGGAAATTTATTTGGAACAAGAAATGCCCTCGAGTTCGTCTCTCTTCTTTATCTTCCATTTGACACTGGAGGGTTAAAATGTCCCAACCTGCACTGGTACTATTTAGCTGTACAATTAAGAACAATAATGTTTTATTTTTCCTCTGGAAATAAACCATCCTGGGTGGATATGGAGTCATGTGGTTTTGCGTTGCCATTAAACTTTTATATATATTCAAATAAGTTTAAACAACTGAAAACAGTCACCACGCACCCCATTGTTTGTAATATGATTAGAGTATGGTATGAAGTTAGAGAGTACATGAAAATAGCTGACTCTTTATTCCAGTATAGGCCCATTTGGGGCAACACATTATTCAAACCAGGCACGAAGGACTCAGGATTCCGGCTGTGGGTTGAAAAAGGATTCTGTCCTTGTGAACCATAATCGGCAGTGGGTGGTCATCTCTGAAGCAAAAAGATCCACCTCTGCTCTTCCAAATCGTAGCCAGATCTCCTGCACTACATCTGGATGAAGCCTCCATTCCCCTGGATGTACTTGATCCCTGGAAAGAGCATCCGCTGTCTTGTTGCACGCTCCTGGAATATGAGCTGCCCCTTAGTGAAGCGAGTCGTGGCTGACACCATGTCAGGATCTCGTGAGTCAGCCATAGAGACCTGCGGGATCTCGTGCCGCCCTGGTGGTTCGGATGGAACACTGTTGAGGTATTGTCGGACCGAACGAGAACATGGCGGCCTGCCAGAACCGACATGAAGTACTTTAGAGCCAAGAACACTGCCCGTAGTTCCAGCAGGTTGATATGTTCTGTAGCCTGGATCGGTGTCCAGCGCCCGCAAATTCCTCTCCGATTCCACATTGCCCCCCATCCTGTGAGGGAAGCGTCTGTCGTGACCAACTCCCGACGAGAGGGAACAACACCCAGAGGCACTCCTGCCTTCAGAAACTCTAACTGTCCTCCCCGCCTCAACGCACATATGCAACGGTGAGAAATTATAACCAGTCGATGGTGATGCCTGGTGGGATCTAGCCGCAAACTGTTGTTTCATAACTGGAGTGGTCTGAGGTGGAGTAAACCCAGGGGGATCACCACTGTAGCTGCGGTTAACATCCCTATCAGTCGTAGGACCACCTCGTACTGCAAAGACACCCCCGGGCGAAAGCGAGCCAAAAGTTGCAGAATGTTCGTCACACGTTCCTGAGACAGGGAGGCAGACATTAGACAGGAATTCAGGGTCATTCCTATGCATGTAGTGGTCTGTGATGGAATCAGACGGCTCTTTTTCTTGTTTATAGAAAACCCCAGATTCTGCACATGTCTCAAAAGCAGTCTGGAGTCTTGTACAGCCTGCTGCTCTGTTGGGGCACAGAGAAGCCAGTCGTCCAAATAAGGAAGAATACACATACCTCTCATCCAAAGAGGAGACAGAGCTCTAACAGTGAACAAATTTCCAGAGAGAGAGCCACTGCGCGAACCGCGTCTCTGACAATCGTAGGAACAATTCTTGAAAATCTGTGAGGCCGGCGTCGAAACTGTAGAGTATATCCCCTGCTCAGAGTCGCCAACACCCAGGGGTCTGCTGTGTTGGATCTCCAGTACTCCAGTTGATCTATTGAAAAACGATCTACCGCCGGCCAGGCCGGCGACTGTCTCAGGCTTTATGTGTAAGACTTTTAGTGTTCACGGGGGGACGCTGACGGGGTCCTCCTGGAAACTGTCGATGAGGTGGGCGAAAAACTCTCGCATCTTCAGGAACATGAGGTCTTTGAGGGGGCTGTGACTGAGGTGTAGCGTGCCGGCAGAAACTTTACTCTGATGTGGCATAGTGATGTCGGGTCTAAACCGCTGGCATCCTAAAGGTAGGGTTGCGCTGCACCTGTGTCAGTTGACGAGTGGCTTTAGACAGCTTTACCCTCTTTTCCAATAGTTCCAGGAACATTTGGACCAAAAAGATGCCCGGGAACAAATGGAAGATCTCTCAAGGTTTTCTTACAGTCCTCCGGCAGTCGTGCTTGGGCAAGCCACACTTGGCGGCGGGCTGCCAGAAGCGTGGCTGTATGACTACCCAGCTCGAGGGTCACATGGCCTGTTGCCAACAGAGCAGTTTGCAGAAATTGTGAAATAGAGGGATCCACATTTGCAGGTTCCAGCGTACTGGTGGCAGCAAGAAGTAACTGGCAGATTGTGTTTTCTGCTCGAGTAATGTAGGCAACAGACTCATATGCCTTTTTTAGCAAGGAATCTGTATGACCGCATTGCGCACTGGGACATCGCACATTCCCTAGTAGAGCCTCATCAGGAGACACCACCAAAGCTGCCACAGGCTGCTCTAATTCCGGAGCACGACCCACCCCGATAGAATCTGCCATAGATGCTAGTGTTCGATCAATCTTTGAGCGCTGCTTAGGCGGACCAGAACCAGTGAGAGCATTTGAGAATTCAGCCACAAAATCCTTACATGGTGGCATGACAAAAGAAGTTGCAGCTGTGGTCTGTCTAAAAAACACATTTGTTTGGGCAGATTGGACAGGTGACTCATCAAGTCCTAGACGAGCAACTGCCATTTGAAGCACAGCCAAAGTATCATCGGATGAGGACTGGGCTTGTCCAGACAACTGAACTGACACCCCACTAGACCCCTCCGCTGCTGGGTAACCAGTGAAAACAGCCTGAGGTGATGGTTGTGCAGCAACATCCATAGTATCCCCATGATCATGAAAAAAGGAATCTGAAGCACTTATAGAAAGCACATCAAACTCTGAACGATGAGAAAAAAAAGGGGAATCAAGAGACTCTTCCCCAGCTCCCTGATTCTGAACATTCTCATCCTCCTGTGTCATCTTCACAGGTGTAGCAGATGTGACAGGCTGAAGTGAGTGAAGCAGGCGTTTCAGCTCTGCCATCTCTGAAGAAAGCGCCGACACCGTCATAGAAAGTTAACTTTTCTCAACATGTGAATGTTCATCACCTCGCGATTTGGCCTTCTTAGATGATAATAATAATAATTTGTTACATTTATATAGCGCTTTTTCTGAGACCTCAAAGCGCTTTACATATGGAACGGGGGAATCTCCTCAACCACCACCAATGTGCAGCATCCACTTGGATGATGCGACGGCAGCCATATTGCGCCAGAACGCCCACCACACACCAACTTACTGGTGGAGAGGAGACAGTGATGAAGCCAATCAGTGTATGAGGATGATTAGGAGGCCATGATGGACAGGGGCCAATGGGCAAATGCCAATGGACAGGGGCCAATGGCCCTACTCTTTTTCGAAGGACATCCTGGGATTTTTAATGACCACAGAGAGTCAGGACCTCGGTTTTACGTCTCATCCGAAGGACAGATAGGGGAGCACCAGCTGCCGCCGACGTCCTGCGCTTCCGAGTGCGCGAAGGGGCTACATCTAACTGCCCAAGTTTCACTGTTGAATTAGGGTCTAACTCGGCAAGACGGAGCCATTGTTCCGACATAGGTAAAAGGCTGCAGTGCATGCACGGGTCCGTGAGAGCCTCTTGCAGATGTTGAACACCCAAACACGATGGGCAGATATCATGACCGTCATCAGGGAGGAGATTATTAGGGCACAGCTTACAAGTTAGTGGAAAACCAGAGGCGATCGAGCTGTGAGACATAGTTACTCGATAAAAACACCCTCGGATAGCACCGTAAGGTTAAGTTAAGCGGGATGAAAAATTAATACAAATAAAATAAAACAATTACCTCGGGTGAACCGACAGGTAATACCAACAAATATCTCACGAAAAAGAGAAAATGTCTAAAATGGACGGCGGATTGAACCGAGGGACAAAAAATGTGAGTAGATATGTCAACGGGAGACCGTTAACTCATAGGCGCGGAAAAACACAAGCCACCGGATTGCACCGAGATGCACAGAGTGTTACCGACAAAGCAATAGAACTCAAATAGAAAAACAAAACTCACCAAGCACTGTTAATTTAATCCAAATCCTTTGAAATCCTCGTAGACGCGTGCTGTCACAGCTTGTGAGGACGAATCTCGCTGCTCTTGTAAGCTGCACTTGACAGCGCGAATAATCACTCAACCAAATACAACCGCTCTCAACCAGGCGAGAAAGCGAAAGAGGTAGAGTGCTGAGATAGTGTAGCCTATAAACCTCCAGGGCTCAGCATACGTCACGCCACGTGACTTTGTTGGAATATTCTCTCGACCTATCTACCTGGCGCTGCGATAATCCATAGTGTTTACACTGCCTCTGGAGGTCAGTAAAAATGAAGCAGAACCTACAGTACAATGCCAAAAGCCATGGCTGAGCAGAGTCTGTCGCCATGGACACTCGAAGCGGTCGAGACGCAGCCTGGTGTAACCCCAGCCTGCGAGGGGCGATGGGGGTATGTGGCGAGCAAGACGAGGCCGAGGGCCTTGGGAGAACGGCACGAGGCCGGTGGCGTGATTGGTAATGTGCGACACCTGTGCGACGCACCGGTCTCGTATCTCTCACAGAGGAACGGAAGCATAAAAGGAGGAGTGATGATCGTGAAGGACGAGAGAGGACCAGGCCTGGACTATTTTATTTAATGTTTTGTTTTATTATGTGTGGCGGTAGTCGACCTTGAGTGACTGCCGTCTTTACTTTTGTTTTTGTATTTGTTTATTTATTTTATTAAAATCTTTTGAACGTTCACCAGTTCCCACCTCCCCCTTCCCATAACATCTAACTTTGCTACAACATTGTTTCTGTGACATACTGTGCATCAAGGTATTGTGTAACGTGAGTTTATTGAACAAGAGAGTTTCACTTTGATTTCAACACACTGTGAAACAAAAAATTAATTTCTTGTTGTGTTTGTTGATTTTGCAGAGTGTGACAAATAAAATACTGTATGTGCCACCAGAAAACACTGCCTCTTCTGTGTGTTCAACATCTAGGTATAATAATTGTAGCGACTGCGAGGATGAACCAAACACAGACTAATCGTCTTCCAGAAGATTAATTCAAACTCTCCACTTCTCGCGAATGAAGGGGGGGAAGATTTGTTCAGAACGTCTCATGATCATCATCATTCTGGCTATTTAAAAGAGCCCCCCAGCCCTAATGAATGGACAATGCTAGATTTGTTGCTGAACACTGACTGGTTAAGAGAATGACAGAGACCAAGGTCCCACGAGAGATGGTACTGCTCAGGGGTCTCATTTATAAAACTGTGCGTAGGAACCTTACTAAAAGTGTACGTGCGCCCGAAAGCCAAAAATGGCGTACGCAAATTTTTTTCCGGATTTATAAAACCGTTCGTACGCCAGAACCTGCGCAGAATTCACTTTATAAATCCCAGTCAGCGGAAGATTGTGCGCACATGCGTCTCCACCCCGAAATGACCATATATGGAGCTTACAACGCCTAGTTTTACTATGCAGATCCTCATCTGCATATCATTTGCATATGATTATTCAGCCACGTGATAACGTTTAACGGTACAAGACACATTACATTAATAAAAATCAAGTAGTTGCCTATCCTTGCCTTGTTTTTGAATACATAAATCAAATAGTGTAAAATACATTTCAGAGAAAGTTTTTCTCACTCTTTTCCACTGGCCGAATTGTATTTTTAATTGATATTTTTAATGGAAACAGATAGGCCTTGGGCATTATTTGCATGAAACTATTTTCTTAGACAATCTGGTATTATCATGATAAGCAATTATCTGTGGTTAAAACATTAAAACACAGCACGCCACAGGAAAAGTGTTCAAAAACACCGCATCCACAACAAATATTTCTATTGACTGAATTTGAATATAAAAATGTTGTAACTTCTCAGTAATGATTTCATGTTTAAGTGCTTAACTCCATTAATTTGAATGGCATATTTAATCTAAATGTTTATATCAAAAGTAAAACATAGTTTAAATCATTATTTTATTTATTTAAACTGTTATTTGCATCAGTTTCACTAAACGGCGCGGACATTTAAGAAGGGATGGATATTTGCTTCAAGTGACAGGCTTGGTGAGTGAAATTATATTTGTATTATCTTTCTGTAGGCCTATATGTTAAATTTTCTTTAGATTTTCTGTCTACAAGTGACCAAAAAGACACTTAACTCCAGCTCACCATCGGTGTCGCCAATTCCCTGTCTCCAGAATGTGCGTACGCACGGCTCAAAGTTTGCTTAAAGGTGCGCACATTCTCCCGTCAAGTTTGTTTTTTATAGATCACAACCTTTGCGTGGGAACTGGCGTACGTACGTTTCCAGCCCCGTTTTGTGCGTACGCACGCTTTATAAATGAGACCCCAGGGCCCTACCAAGAGGTCACCTGACCCCTGCAACAAAACAGACCCCATCTTTAAGGACCTCTGAATGACACAGAGAGTAAAATCTCTTCAAACCACGAGAACTGAGGTTTTACCTATAACTATACATAAAATCATTCAAGAACAATTTTCAATGGACTTATAATCAAACATCATGCAACTACATCATTCTATGTTGTTTCTACAATATTTGTGTGCATCTAATATACTTAGATGCCATATAATTCATGTAATTGTTATAACTATTAGGTGTGTGAATGAAAGTGTGTCGTGCTTCCTGTCAGCATGATAGTATGTTCTTAATTCAAAAGATGGCTGGAATTAAATCTGTGTAAAATGTTTCGTATTCTGATAATTAGAAATCATGCCTAAACTGTTGTATCTGGTCTCCACTTAAAGCTATAGAACTGAAACCCCCAGTACAGGGAACACATGACTTTGAAAACAAAGCAGCAGTCAGAACTCCCATTTGTAGGAGTAACAATCTTTTTTTTGTTAAAAAAACCCCAGCGCAGAGCGTTCGTTAAGTTGGGCAGAACAAAGACGGAGACGGCAGACGATGGTTATAGTAACCATGTAGGTGCGCAGAACAAAAATGCAGCGGGAGATGAAGATCTAAATCAGACTAGTAACCATGTAGATGCGAAGAGACAACGAACCCAAATTAAGATCAGAAGAACGGGTTCAACAGCTTTATTCAAGCCATCTTACTACTCTCGTCTCAATTTTCTTTCTTTTCTGAGTTTTCCTTTCTTTTCCATTGAAAGTCTCGGTTTTAAGTTAAGTTTTGCTGCAAAGTTCCGGTCCACGATTCACGGCTGCAACGCACGCTTTCAACTTCAAAGACGCTTCAACCATCCGCCAGCACACCACGTGACTGGTTCTCCCTGAACTAGCAGGAGGAGACCAGCCAACGAACGGGAAACCCCCTTTTACCACGACAGAAGGGAATCCCCAAAAGCAAAGATGCAAGTACCTCCAGACTCTTAAACTGAACTGATGCATTGATATAAATTTAATAACCTGCCTAAAACGATAGAAAGGTTGAATTAATGCTTGATGGTTCGTTCAGGTTATGTCATATAAGTGCATAGAATCTTGAGATTTCATCATCTCACTCTTAAACTCATTCTTTCCAAACACTTTCTTTCTTTCTTTCAGCAACTTGTATGAATGTGTGTGTATGCGTGTTTGTGTTAGATATTAGTTTTATGTGTTAGTAGGCTATATAATCAATAAAGTATTGTTTGTGTTTGAAAAGAGAAGTATTACTTGTGTTATGTGCTTACGAATTTATTGTCTTGAACTGCGATCTAAGTTACCTATGCTTTTACCCTTGATTTATTTCTTAATTTACTGTTAGCTGGGGATTATTCTTTCTTGGCCAGGAAGATATTATATTTCCTAGAGTTAATAATTGTTTATGCTTTCTGTTCATTGGATAAACTGATAAAATGATCTATTAATTCTGCTACAGTAAATTCTGAAAATAATTAAATTATTAATTATTGCTCATAATCCGTTATGAATAATAATTAATTATATTTATACGGGCGTATAAACGCTACATAATGATAATATTTTTTGCTAATACTATAACATTAAATCTGATTGGTTTGCATTGGTGGTCAAATGTACTGTAAATGATATGCGGCCCATGAGACTTGCACTTGGACCATAGTGCAGCCCAGTGGAAAAAAAGGTTGAGAACTGGTTGAGACACCTGTTACGGTGACGCTAGAGTGAGGTGTGGTGTACTTAACTCCCTAATAATTCCATCTAAATAATTTCCTCTAAATGTATTCAATACGACGTAAGCACCTTCTTTAATATAAAAAAATAACGTTTTTGTCAACAATCTGATGATCATGCCGGACATAAAAAGAAAATGGTTTCACGCAGAAATGGAAAAGGGTTTGAGAATCTAGGAGTTAATTTAGTGAATTTCACAACGGAATTTAGGAAGGGAGTGAACCTATCTAATCTTTCAATTAACTGCCGGAGCACATAAGCAGCCGCTCACCTTAATCTGGCATCAGCTGTTTTGGCATCCCTCCACCAACAAAATTAAGGCATCTTGCTACCATACTCCTCATCCTAGCATTAGTAGTCCCACTAGGGGGTATATCTAATCTTGAGTTGAAGCTGCTTCCTTGAGCCCCTCCATTGCAGACAGCAAGCCAAATACGCTTAACCTTATAAGCTTAAAGATTATATGGGCAAAGGAACTTGTGAATGGACATCTGAAATCGCAGAATCCATAGAAAAAATTTAAAAAGAACAGCAATCAATGAAACTGAAAATGGTGGAGGTGGAATCAAAACAGATGGAGATTGAAAAAGCGAGTAACGAGCCTTCATTAAGATATTGTGGATGTCAGTTTGGCTAATGACGAAGAGATTAAACAACTGAAAGGCAAAATTGATGAGCTGGAAAAGTTTCCAACGCCTTGTCGGATTTCCAGAGGGAGTGGAATGTAGAAAACCAGTGGAGCGCATTGTACTCTGCAGCGACGACTGGCAGAAACGTAGAGCTAGTCTACTCCGGCATCGGGACACAGTCAAAATCTTCAACGCGTCTAAAGAAAAGGGCAAGCTCACCTATGGTAACTCCACCATAATGATATTCCGTGACATGTCATCAACTTTGTTCAGAAAACGGCAAGAATTTTGTGCACTCAAAAGACAACTTCGCAATAACAATATCATTTGGGTTATGTTTTTAATCCTGTGACACTGAAGATCCAGCTACCAGAGAGACCTTTCTAGAGAGCTTTTAGTTCCAAAACTCAGCAGAGACTTATCTTCGACAGCATCATGCTCATCTGGTTGTGTTTTAAGATACCAGCATATGACATACCCAAAGAACTCTGTGGACTTATAATGGACTCTATTAGGGTGATCACCCAGGGCTGGCTCAAACCTTTATGGGGCCCTATTTTATTTATTTTGGGCCCCGTGGAGGAGGAGGAGGAGGAGGAGGAGGAGGAGGAGGAGGAGGAGGAGGAGGAGGAGGAGGATGATGATGATGATGATGATGATGATGATGACACCCCAAATGATGATTTGGCACCAGCCAATATGATTAACTATTGTCGAAGCTTGATTATTCGCAGACTACAAAACACCCATTATCAATTTTATTAGTTGTAGCTGTGTTGCTTACATCAATGTCTGCCTGGCATGTTTTACCCTTCTACGGTTTTAAATTGTTACAGTAGCAAGTGTGACCGGGTGTTAATTTGCACTTTAATATTCAAAGTCTTACAGTAGTGGTAATTACAAGTGTATATTTAATGTGGTGTACTGAAAGTAGATAAATAAACCATTTATAAAAAATTAATTTAATTGAACAAAACGGGCAATATTAAATAAATAAGACATAAAATGAACAGATCAGATAACAATAATAAATGTATTAAGATTAAAAGGATAGTTCAAATTATGTCATTATTTACTCTATGTCAAGTTGTTTTAAACCTGAATGAGTTTCTTCTGTTGAACATAAAATTTATTTTGAAGAATGTGGGTAACCAGACAGTTGCTGATCCCCAGGGACTTCCATAGTATATATTTCCTACCATGGAAGTCAATGGGGACCAGAAACTTTATGGTTAGCCACATTCTTCAAAATATCTTATTTTGTGTTCAGCAGAAGAAAGAAATTGATAAATGGAGAGTGAGTACAGAATGAACAGGACAGAATGTTCATTTTTGGAACTATCCCTTTAAGAACAAGCGGCAGCATGTTTATTATTAGGCTACTGACCATTTAAGACAGTCTAGGTTACAACTGTAACCTCTGTTCCCTGGGAACGAGACACAGTGTTGATTTACGCTAAGGGGGAATGCCTCAGGCGTGACGGGTGTCTGAAATCACAATCAAATCACGGCAATCATATTGACCGGCGACAGCTGCTGACTTCATTAACGTGCAACCTGGAAGTATATAAGGGCACCTTGCACAAATGACAATCACCTTTTCGTCTGAATGGACCATTTGGCAGGCAGGCCCAGAGGCATGGTGAAAGACGCAGTGTCTCGTTCCCTGTTCTCAGAGAACGGAGGTTACAGTCGTAACCTAGTCGTTCCCTTTCGAAAGGGAACTCACACTACGTCGATTGACGCTAAGGGGAACGATATACCAATGCCACCATGCTAAGGGGAGTGCATGCCATTTGGCAGTGACAACTGTCAGAACCAGCAAGTTCAAATGAAATGCCAGAACCACTCACCCTCAGGTCACACTGAGCTGTCAGTGACAGCATTCCCTGTGGTCACAGCCCAAAATACAAGCTTCACAGGAAAACCTTAAAGGGACACTTCACCCATTTGCATTAAGCTTTGTATTGTTAGAAACCCAGTCATATATTATAATAAACGTGGATTTTTCGTTCATTTTTCCCTGAGATGGGAGAAATGAGGATTTAAGTGTTTTACTTCCTGCTTATTATGACGTAAAAATCATCATTTTGCGTCATAATAAGCAGGAAGTCACATTTCATTGAAAAGTGTAGAGACTACAAACACTAGCTCCTCATTATTCCAGGGGGCGGGACCCGCTCACGCTACAGACCTATTACAGATCAGTGGGTGGGACTTCACTTTCTGAAACTGAAAGCAATATCCTCCATCTTGTTTGGAAGCTAAGCTAACAGGCACTGTGGAGCCAGCTGTGAAGATATGACAATAGCGGAGGGTAACGTTACTCAATATGATGTAGAAGAAGAGGATTTCGGAAGTCTGCTGCTCGAATCGGGTGTTTGTGGCTACCTTTACAAGCCACATTATAGCGAAGAGCAGCCGAGGCGGAAGACCTGCCTGTCGCGGACGAGAAGCCCAGACTGGCTCGAGTTAGGGCGGACTGGTGGCGCCGGTGATCTCACTATGCAACTACGAACCGCTACGAACACAGAGATAGAGTCCGTCTGCGGCAAAGAATTTCTCCTAGACGAAATCTCTGAATCAGACGAGGACACGGACGTTTGTGTTGTGAACCATCCTAGTTTCGCACGGTCGCACCGCATCTGACTGAACATCCCGGTAACGTTACCATGCAATAATTCACCATTTCGAAAGAAATACAAATGAGGAGTAATTCATTAATGAGTTCGCCAAATAACTAACGTTAGACATTTTGTGTGAAATGAATTTCAAGCTCCGGTTGTAGGTAGCTAGCCTTATGGACGGATGAGTGATTCATATGCTGTTCTGGATTAGTGGGAGTGGCTTGCGCAGCTGTGCAATGTGGTGCATTGTGGGAGTTGTTGTCTTTCATACAAATGCGTCCTGAAGTTACTTTCTTTCTTTCCTCGGTCAAGAAGGCACCAAATTCAAAATTTATTTTACATTTCGACTACATATATGACCCACTTTCAATGAAGATCAATGTTCCCATGGGTGAAGTGTCCCTTTAATAAACATGGTTTGATTAGAGGCCTACCTGGGCCTGCTCAATGGCCTAGGACCATAGCTTCAAATTAGAAGGGGTCCCGAGAGAACCCCAGCCAGTCAATTTTCAGGGGAACGTACCACCCAAAATGCCACCAGGAAGGCCTGACCTGGTGTCACTTACATTGGACACTTCAGTCTGGGCAACTTCCTGTCTGTCTGGAGACAGAGCCTCTGGACACTTGCCTTTAGGTAGGTGCTCGAAAAAAACGCACGTTAGAACAGCAGGCGAATTACATGTTTAACCGGCAAGGTTTTAAGGTTTTACTTTTGTGATTGCGAATAAGTGCAGTGTCCCGTGAGTGTAACTCTACCTCTGCGTTAGCAGGTGATGCGAACGTACGTCGAGTTACAGGTCACGGTCTATGGTTGGACCATATTTTGGGGGCCATAAGCAGCCGCTTAGTTCCCGTATAGGGAGGGTCGGCCCTGTGATCACCCAAAGACAGTGCAATAGAGTAAAATAGGTGTGTTTCTGGTTGAGCATTAATGATACAATTTTGTTCCCTTTCAGTCGGGGAACAGACTGGATTTATTAAAAATAGGTCCTCTTTTGACAACATACAGAGAGGCTTATGAATATATTCTTTGCCAAACAAGTAGACTCCCCGGTGATTGCACTTTCTCTAGATGCAGAAAAAGCTATGAGTAGAATGGCTTTACTTGTTGGCAGTTCTGCAAAAAATTTATTTCGGTCCACAATTTCTTGACATGATTCATATGTTATTTAAAAATCCATCTACAGCTCTCCAAACTAATTCCGATTTGTCTTCACAATTTTATCAAGAGGAACCAGGCAGGGGTGTCCTTGGCCTCCGCTACTTTTTGCATCAGCAGTGAAACCCCTGGACATTACAATACAGACACATGAGTCAATTGTATTCTAATTCTGAATTAGAAAAGGTTGTTAGAAAAGATTAACTTCTATAGTGAACCACTTCTGTACACTGTATCTGGAAAAACAATAAATATATTAATAAAAAAATAATATAATAATAATAATAATAATAATAATAATACGGAAACTACGGTGTAGCAAATTATTTCACGGACCCCCTGGCTATTGGTCACGGACCTCAATTTGAGAACCGCTGTTGTAAAATATACCATTATTGCAAATAGTTTAATATTCTTTCCTGTAGTAGAACAGTGTATTACATTGTTTAACAAACAATTGCAGACAGAGTTCTTACTGTACTCCAGTTTCAGTGAGACTTTGGTTATTCACCCAAACCCAGCGTCCTTCAGTGTCCAGATCATTGAGACCAATCCAGTAATCGGCTTCAAGTTCAGAAAGCAGAAACATCTAATAGAGAAAAGGCACATAATTCACAATTATATAAAGCTAAAAATTCAGTGGTGAGATGAGATTTTGTAATAAAACATTTTTGTATATTGTACCTGTTTATTTGGTGCAAAATCACATTATGCAGTATAGTTGTCTTACCTGTTCTGATTGGCTGCTTATGGTCACCAGATCAGTTCCTTTTGAAACACAGAAAGCACGACTGCTTGACCAGGTGAGCTGATCAGAGCTGAAGAAGTACAACTTTCCACCCCAATCTCTCAACTTCATGTCACTGTTCAAAAACTGAGCTGTGAATGCTGAAATAATAATAATAAAAAAACATGAAAATGAAACATTCTTCAGATCATAACAATCTTGTTAATCAAAGTTTGGCTTAATGTGCAAAAATTTTCAAACAATTTGTCTAAGCCTGTGTCATGTGTCTAGAAGAGAAATAGCTCACCTTTGTAAGATAACAGTTGGTCTCTAACTCTGGTGTAGTTGTCTGTGAGCTCTTTCACCATGACTGATACAGAAAGTTATGAATAACATAATATATAAATAAAATAAAAATAAATAAAAAAAGACAAAATCACTAAGTAGTGATTTCTCTTTAAAAACTGTTAATGAAATGTTGTAGGCCTACTGGGTGCATTGAATATATTTTACTCACTTGTGCTGTTGGTCTCCAGGGCAGACGGTGGCATTGAAACACTGACATCTGATTAGATAAAAACAATTGCAGATGTATTTAGAATTCAGAAACCCCTGTTTTTAGCAAAGTTAAGTGAACTGAAGCCAGCAACTGCACGATTTCCTCTCAATAATCAGTGGTAAGAAGCAGCAGTTAAGAAAGCATCTGATTATAGCAATGTGGATATATTTGCAATAAAAAAGTGATTAATACATGAAAATTCTTACATATAGCCCCTTTAAGACTATAAACAAGAGCCAGTGAGAAACAATGATTACTGAGAGCTAGGGGTGTGACGATACACTTTGCTCACGAGATGAGATGATACACTATATTGGGTTCATGGGAACAAGACGACATTAAGAACACTTTATTTAAAAAAGCTTCAGTGACAAAATATGACTGGAAAAATAATATTTGTTTTGGACTTAGTTACAAAAAGCAAAACAATGCAGGTGCATTTTCCTTATCTAGGGCTGTCACTAACGATTAACGAGTAATCAGATAATATTTTTTTGTGATAAAAGTGAATACCTTTTAAAATGACTTAAAATACATAACAATGACGCATAATAATTGGTTTACATAGAGGATCAAAAACAGGCATTTTATGGTTTTATTGAACACCGATAAAAAACAACAACAATTTAATACAAACAAACGACTTTTAAATGTACTGTCATAAATAGAAGAGGACAGACGAGGCAATTAGTAAATATAAAGCTTTATTGCAGGAGAGAATGAAGAAGAGCGGGGAGGCGACACAGGCGAGTCAAAAGGCAAATGATGATCTGGTGTAAACAGCTGGTGTTTCTCTGTGCAGGTGAAGACTTGTGATGGTGGCGGACAAACAAGAGAACACAACAGGATACAAGTAACAGATGGCAGACGTAGGCTAGTTCAGGTAGGGTCTGCAGAGATTGTCATAGACAAGACCAGTCAATGAGGTGAAGGGAATGACGGTTTATACATGGTGTGTTGATGAGGGCGTGCAGGTGATCAGAACTCGGGTGATTGAGAACGAGTGGGCGGAGTGTGGTAATCTGGTGCTAATGGCTGGAGTGATGTGCTGCATCTCAGTTCGCCTACTTGTACTACGCCCTAAAAGTATTTACTCTTTTTGTGAAGAAAAGGTAGATACTTTTGAGTGTGTAGCAGAAAGTAAGCTTTGGGACATACTACCACGTCATACAATTGCGTCTTTAACGGTTGCTCCTGACACAGTAAACTGGCCTGTCAATCATCTTGTCAAAGATAAAATCCTCCACATTTAATGTAATTTCCTACCATATCGGAGAGAAATGCAGTAGCACGTTGATCTGCTGTCGGGGTATTTCATGCAGAGACTATCATCATATTAATGCATAATGATTCATTTAAAAGTTAATGGCCAAACGGATCTTGATGAAAGTCCACATTGTTATTGCATATGAAATATAACACGAATAACACTGAATATTTTTTTTTTTTATCAGGTTAAACTTTGATTAGTCACTCAAACCTTTATCCAAACCTCCCACCGTCGTCGCGCACATCAGCCATGTTCTGTAGTTTTTTACCACTTTTTACTCATGTTGTAGTTCCTCCTCCAAAGCACAATGGGTTGTGGGCAATATTAGACTTCAGATTGAGCATGGATCCACACTTCGAAAATCAACCGGAAATAGTAAACCATCCGGGGACTTCTGGCATACACTTTTCAACATACTATGCTTTGGGACACTCTTATTTTAATCTCACCTACTGTTTAGGATGGATAGTATGGACATTGAGACGCAGGGATGGTGTTGTTGAATCCGTGATGGATTATAAAATCCGCCAGCGGCCTGGTGATTGTTGTTACACTTTACAGCAAGATCAAATACTTGTTTCTTATTGGCCAAACAATATTTAATTCAAGTTCATCTTTACTATTTGACGACTTATTTATGATAGAGATGCTACAGTCACTGTAATTTCTTGAACAAGAACATGTGGACATCAAAACATGCAAACTCAGAGCGAGGGTTTAAACCTTTATTTTGAACAACAGTTCACATATTTAGAATAAATACAGATAAATATAGATACTGATGTTTTATCATGTGTTAGTGTAGGTTTATAAATGTTTGCACTATGATATGCTATATTATAATTGTTTTAATATACAGTATTGAGCAGCCTTAGAAAACGATCTAATAATGCGGTTCATGGATTATCGTTCGTGGGATGCACTATTTAAATATTTAATTTAACTCGAATTTAAACGATTATGACAGTGCCAGTTTTTAACTCTCTGGTACTAAGAGCTCTCTCTCAGAGTCTGATACAGAAGACATTAACAAACAAAGCAACAAATTAAAAATGAGAGGTTGTTTTAGTACAGTCCATGAAAGTCTGTTTGTTCCTCAGGGTATTTTTTTAGCAGATTTATATCTGTCAAGTGTTAACAATTGCAACCCACAGGAAATAAATCAATAAGCTGTACCATAACTCTTGTATAAGTGTATAACTGCCTTAAATGTGGCTGTTTTCATCAGAGCAAAGATCAAATAGAGCAAGAATTATACTCACACATGAACCCCAGAACACACAGACCTCCAAGAGCCAAAACAAGAGAGACACCGAGGACGATCAGAAGAACTTTAGTCCACTTTGAGGAAGTAACTTGATTCCCTGTGGTTAGAAATCAAATGTGATGACTGAATTCCAGCATGATTCAATAGTACAACGCTGATTATTTTATTAAATATTTAATTGGCAGAATAGTTTGGCTTGAAAAGCCAACTACAGATCCTTTTAACATTAAAACAAACATTGTTATTTTTCTGTATTTAAAAAAAAGCTGAATAAGCAATCTTTATTAGGCCTGGGGGGCACCTAAAACAAATTATTATAATTTTGGCCACAATATATATATATATATTTTCATCTACTTATTTGATGGGCTCCGTACAAATTGTTGAAGTAATTAAAAAGATTTATACATTATACCAATAGAACATAAATATATCTATAGTAAAACAAATACACACACACACACACACATACATACACATATATATATATATATATATATATATATATATATATATTATATACTTGTCAGTGCTTGTCATTTTCTGGGCTCCATTTGAGTTTTTGACAGAGGGCGGAGCTTCAAGAGCTTGGCTCTGCCTTTTATGTTTAAACTGGAGTCGGACAATGATGGAGAGACGATGTGATAACATGTAGAATTGCAACAGGACGTTTGATGAATTTGTTGCTGATGTGGACCAGGTGAAAAAGAATTCTATTAAAAATATACTTTAATTAAGTGTACTAAGTATATTTTCAACATTTTGTACTATTTGTATACTTAAGTATAGTTAAGTGTATTCAATTATGTATTAACTTCAAATTAACATCTATTTGACTACACTTCAAGTGTAAATATACTAAAATGGAACAACTTTTTTTAATCTTCAAGTGCACTAAAATACACTAATGAAAATCAAGATTCATGTGCAATTAAGCACACTTACAGTACAATTGCATTGTATCATCATTCTAATGGAAATACACTTAAAAAGGCATTGCAGCGCAAATTATAGTTGTGTTTAAGTACATTTTGTGCATACTGCTATCATACTTATAATTACTATAAATTGTGTTTTACAAACACACAGTTAAAGCAGTCAAAGAAAAGTTAAAGTAAAAGTAACGGGGACCAAGAGCCCAACTAAAGCAAACACTAATCACCACAATGGTGACACTTCAAATTAAACAAATATCAACATGTAAACCTCTGTTAATTCTCACTAAGATCATCTGACAGCAATAGTCAAAGAAATTATGTCTAAATGAGACCATAAATTATGTTGAAATATGTCCACAATGGCCACATCTGAACTAGTTTTAACCTTGTACGAAGGTTCGATGAACGTCTAGATATCGGACGTGCAGAACACGTCAAAAAAAGACGTAATTAAAACTTTCATTCTGGCTCCTCAGTGGACGTCTTTTCAACGTCCGACTTTTGTGACAAAGACGTTGAAAAGACGTGTTTTGGACATCATTTTGCTTAGTGGGAAATGGCCTTTAAAAATAAAAATCTGCCTGCCTCTATGGGAATTTAACATAGGGGTGTCCAGACTTATGCACCCTGTATTTTAAGGAAGAACATTTATTTATTTACGATACATTATTCATTCACAAAGAAAATTGGTGTCCTTAAAGGTTGGATTTTTGGTTGAAGTTTTTTAATTAAGGCATTAAGTTCAATTTCCAAAAGATGATTTTTTATTCCTCATTTTTGTCAACTTTAGCATAGGTGTCTAAACTTATGCATAGCACTGTAGTCCTTAAAAAACGATTTCTTTAAGAGCAAATATCTTCCTTTGCTTTGAACTTTGAGCGTTGTAACTTTGCAGATGTTTTAAACTGGACTCATGAATTTTCTGTAAAGCTGCATTGAAACGATGTGTATTGTGAAAAGCGCTATACAAATAAACGTGAATTGAAATTAATTGAACGCCAAAGATGCCAAAATGTGCTTAAAAAGTTTTTCCTCTCTACCCTTGATGGTGGGGTGGTCAGTAGGTTCGTGGGGAATCCCCAGGTGGAGTGTGCAGTTGCTGTCCATGCCCCCAATGTGCTGCCACCTGGTGGGGTCATCCACAGTTCACATCCAGCACTTGTGAGACAACAGCAGTTCGCTGCTAGGGCTTATAGTGCTGCTGGTTAGGCCACCTCTGCCCTGCATGCAATGGCGCCCTGCAAGTCTAAGGACTCAAATACACGAGGGTAGTTATTATTGCCTGGTAAAATAAAGGTAAATAAATAAATAACGTTCTGAGCCGGGTTGATGCAGGAACTGCGCATGATGACCGACCGTGATCAAGTCACAGCACAGTCATCTGGTTGGACG
This sequence comes from Rutilus rutilus, assembly GCF_951802725.1. Taxonomy (NCBI): domain Eukaryota; kingdom Metazoa; phylum Chordata; class Actinopteri; order Cypriniformes; family Leuciscidae; genus Rutilus; species Rutilus rutilus. The sequence goes on along the minus strand of NC_140216.1, from coordinate 37,114,848 downwards.
ATGTCCACCTTGGTGGCCCAGAAATAACCCATGGCTAAACATTGTAAGGGTGTGAGTTGTCGACAAAACACACTTTCTCGATGCTCCCATCTCACAAGGTGGCCTTTTTGGCGACGCTGCTGAGGAGTGTGCCCAGCAATTCTTGGCAGTCCAGAAGCAGACTGAGGCAATCAAGAGCCCGCACCGAAATGCTACTAGGACATCGTGAGCTGCCCCTCAGTCTGTTCCACTGCGGAAAAAAAATAAAGCACTCGGCATGGCCAGCTCAGCCGTGACGTTAAGCCTCCGCAGGAAGACAATGCCACCCGTCTCCGCTGCTAATCCTCTAAGCGGTCGGTGAAACACCACCCCTGAGACGTGTGACCCAGAGATGGGCGGAGCTGCTCTTCCCCCAGAGGAAGGCTGATTGGAGAATCTTTTTTTCAGTTTTGTTTCTGTTCCGCCACTGGCTGCCAGCGGTACCCAAATTTTCAATCAAAGAGCAGTTTCCTCTATCTCTGCGTCCCCAAGAGGGTGCGCGATGTGTGACACTATCCCTTGCCACCCTTAGTCCCCCTTTTGTCGCCAGTCCATATATGTAATTTCCACATGATAGTAGAAACTCGGATTCAGGAGGAACAGTGCGGTTTTCATCCCGGTTGTGGAACACTGGACAAGTTCTATACCCTCTCCAGCGTGCTGGAGGGTTCATGGGAGTTTGCCCAACCAATCTACATGTGCTTTGTGGATTTGGAGAAGGCATTCGACTGTGTCCCCCGTGGCGTCCTGTGGAGGGTGCTCTGGGAGTATGGGGTCGGCTGTCAAATCGTGAGAGTCAATGATTCATTCATAATTACAGCCACTTGCTTGATCATTACTGAATGAATGACTCGATGACTCACTCACGAAGACTGTGATTTGCCGCCACTTACTGGTGGTTTTAATTTAAAGGGGTGGTTGATTATGATTTCACTTTCCTAACTTTAGTTAGTGTGTAGTGTTGCTGTTTTAGCATAAACAACATATGCAAATTTACAAAGCTCAAAGTTCAAAGCAAAGGGAGATATTTTCTTTTAAAGAAATTGCTTTTTAAGGACTACAACAAAAATGGCTGGTAGGGACTACACAATCTTCCTCTAAAATGTACATAGACCTCGCCCCCGGGAATGCTATTTTTAGATTATCAGGACAGAATATGCTAACCAATGACTAGAAGATAACTACACATAAGCTACATAAATTCATCAACTAACCATTCAGAAATGTCTTGTTGCATTCTACATTTTGTCACTTCTTCTTCAGTCTCTCCAACATTGTCTGACTCCGGTTTGAACATAAAAGGCTAAAAGTTCTTGACATTTTCAGTGCATGTATGTGTGAGGGAAAATGACACAAGCTGTTGAAGCTACGCCCTCTGTGCCAGGAGCAGCAGCTCATTTGCTTTTAAAGGGACATACACAAAAACTGTTCATTTTTGCTCACCCTCAAAAAGTGACAATTTTAACATGCTATATAAAAATATCGGTGGAGTATTTTGATCTAAAACTTCACATACACACTCTGGGGACATCAGAGACTTATTTTACATCTTGTGAAAATGGCATTATACTATCCCTTTAAAAGCATCACTTTGTTTTTACCATCATTGCATATTTCTCTAATGAATTTTTTTATTTTTTTAAAGCATTATTTATTTTATAAAGGTATTTGTAAAGGTAAAAAATGCACTGGAAAATCGATTTAAGGGGGCAAATCATTTCATTTCATTTTCATTTTTTATTTATTTGACAGGGACAATGGACAGTAAGAAACTGTCCCAGAATTAGCCACAGAGCTAAATTTCATCTGCAATATTGTCAAAGGTGAGACTGAGGAGTGGGGGTACGCAGGATGTTAAGAGCCTTAGAGGGCATGCCAGTCTAAAAAGTTTGAGAACCACTGATCTATATGATATCCATTTAAACAACATAGACTAAACAATATATAGACTGAAATCGCAAAATGGCCTTAAATTATATTAAATTGTGAGCAAGACTTATCAGCAATGAACAGGGTAAGTGATTTTAAACCATATTGCAAGAAAACACAATTTGAAAATTGTCAGTTAATTTTCTCTTGTGCTATCTTACAAAATGGTTATGCAAGTTTGTTTCTATTTCATATCAAAACTGACATATGAAATAAACTTCAAGGAGAGCACCTGCATGCTTAAGGATTAGTATAAACGGACTTACCCCTGAAGCTATCAGGCAGGCCTTAGAAAGTTTTTTTTTTTTTTCAAAGCAGAGAAAAATGTATTGCTCAGACAGAAACGGTCAACTTTGTAAATAGTTTTGGAAATCTGAAGATTTCATTATGAAAATATTTGTTCATGCGTAGTAAAATTTTACAAATATAAATTTATGCGTAATATGAATTCCTACAGTATTTCTAAATTATTTGTTAATGGTATTGAGTATTTTCTGCTGAAAAAAAATGATTCGTTGAATTTAATATTTTTTTTATCATAAGTGGTTGCACACAATTGATTTTAGCTACATTTAAACAAATGCATTAAGTTGACCTCAAATTGATTAAGTTCAACTTAATGCATTTGTTTAAATGTAGCTAAAATCAATTGTGTGCAACCACTTACGATCTTTTTTTTTTAATTAAATTCAACGAATCCTTTTTTCAGTGATGTAATAAACAGAGTTCATAAACCTTTGTTTGACTAGTTTATTCTGGACCCACTCAATAAGCGTCGCGCCACACCACCCTGCCCACCACAAGTAAATTCTCAACCTATGGGAAACACTGGTTTGATATGTCATATTTCATGAAGGTTGACAGGCTGAAAGGTTCTGTCATTGTCTTTGTTTTTTACAAAACATTTACTGCTAATAATATTATGATCCATGTGGAGACATTCCCCCAAAATAGGGAATACCAGGACAAAACACACACACACACACGCACACACACACACACACACACACACACACACACACACACACACACACACACTGCATAGATACTTCATTATTTAATCACACGGTCTTCACAGCAGGTTGTGTTGGCTGTAGTCAGATGAATAGAGCTGTTTTTTTTTTTATGTACCAGTGTTCATACTGCTATAGCTGAAAAAAAGTAAACTAGGCATGTTTAACAAGATTTCATCTTTAATATGAATTTGTCTGAAATTTTTACTTACTTTTTAGTTGTATTTATTTGGTGCTTTGTTCAATTTCATATGATTATTTTATTTTTATTATTAAGATGTGCACAAAAGTTAACTGTAATCTGTGCAAACATTAAAGCAACACTATGTAAGTTTTGCTCTCGGGGTCCCCCTACAGTTGGGAAACAGTTTTGTCTTCTACTACTGTTGTAAAATCTGTCATGGTTACACCAGGGGATACACGTGCATTTGTTGACAAGCCGATAACCCCGAACTCTGCAGAATGAGTTCTCATGTCTTGGGCAGACTGCCTGCGTTGTGTGTGAAATGTCTTCATCCCAGGTACAGTGGAATATATTTCAGCATGTCATATGAATATAATTTCATGGGTTTTATTTTTTTCAAACACCAAAAGATCGCGTAGTGCACATCTCACGTTTACAAGCCAGCGTCATTATAGTAGCCTATGGCAAGACACTTTCACCAGAAAAATAAATAAACAAACATGACTATCAGCCTGCAGTCATTAGGCTACTAAGCCTAAAATATGATTTTGTCCGTCTAATCATGTATTATCTACTTGCAAGATTTTGTCACTCTCCCTTTTTCTCTTCCTAGTCTCCTCCGACAAAAACTTTGCCTTCTTCGGTTTCGTTGCTGCTTCGGCCATGACAACAACATACACGCTTTACCAACCGGCAAACAAACGCTAGTTTGGCTCTCACGTCCGAATTTGAGGAAATGTGGGGTGGTGGCTGGTGGTGAAGTGAAGTATCCCATAAAGCAGTCGAATTTTGTAGTTCTTTTTGTGCTCGGGTTACTACCCGAACCCCGAAGTTCCATAGTGCCATGCAGTAAAAGCAATACAGACCCCGTCAGGCTATGGCAGACGTGTCATTCAACCTATTGTAAGTCGATGTACCATCACAAGGGTCTTGGAAATATATTATGAAGGTTGAAAAACTCCATGGTGTTGCTTTAAATTTAGCTTAAATTAAACGTCTTGCTTTGGTCTACACTGGAAGTGTTCTGTTTGCTCTGCTAAACTATAATTAAAACTGGAGCTAAATAAATAAAAAACTAAATAGAAATGTGTTTACAAAATAAAACTAACAAAACCATTAATGAAACTAACTAAAACTAAACTGAAATTGAAAGCAAAATTGAAAATGATATTAAAATAAAAACTAATTTAAAAATGCAAAACCATAATAACCTTGGTGTGTATAGATAATGTAGAAAAAGTCACAAAATATTATGCTGAGATGAAGGGAATCCTGTTATTTTAACTAAGGAATAGTCGATCGGGATCATATTGACTCCACACACAATATGAGGGTTAAATGATAGAGTTGATTCCCAGGGAACACATGAATGGATAAAATACCCTGAATGCAGTGTAAGCCGCTTTGGACAAAAACATCTGACAAATGTGTAATTGTTGAATGAACATAAAAAAATAAAAAAACTTACACTGTAACTGCAGTGCTAAATCTTAGAAATAGAAATTCTAATGCATACTGATGATATTCCCAGCCTTACCTTTGTATTGAGATCGGTTTTCATCTGAAGAAACTGTTTTAAGTTTGAAATCAGTATTTTCATAGATTGAATCCATTTCATGAGCCTGACAGAAGATGTGTCCGCTGAGACTTCAGTTCTGCTCGAGTTTGTTCAGAATAAGGAAGTCACATACAATGCCATTCATATTTATACAGACAGGAAATAATGAAGTAATGAGTCTGAAGAACACATCTAGCAACTAATATTTAGACAGGCGAAACGTTTGGATCAGTTTTTATCTCCTGCTTTAACTTAATAAATAATTTTAGAGTGCAGAACACTTACAACTTTTGATTATAGATATATAGGTCTTGGCACCTAATTAGCTGGAAGAGAGAAGTGAGTGCATTGATCTGAATAATTAAAGGATTAAAAGGGATTCAAGAGAATAAAGAAATAAGATTGGTAAAAAGTTCTCGGTGTAATTGTAGTTATGAAGAAGCTTGCATGATCCCTCCTGTTTGTTCAGAGACTCAGTATTTTGAAATGAAATATATAAATTTGATGGGAAAAAAAAGCATTTGAAAGTGAGGGGACATTTCTTTTTTGCTGAGACTATATTATACTTACTTATTCCCAAGGTTGTATTTAAGAAGGTTCCTGTAGTAACATTTAAGTTTTTTATTTTAATTTTTTTAAACTGACTTAATGTGTGAATTTTAGCCTTCAAAAATAATTTTAAAATACTTTTTTTAAAATAGATTTTAGAATATATTTAATAATACTGAAAAATGATAATAATACTGAAGTGCACAAATATTACAACAAACTCTCACTGAAGATAACATAAAAAGTAAACAAATCATATATTTGATTCAGTGATTCTGAACTGGATATATGAGAATGTGCGGTAACACTTTAGAATAAGGTTCCTTCGTTAATGAATAACTACACAGGAACAAATGAGTAGCAAAATATTAACAATCTAGTAACTACTATTAACTAACAAGAAACTCTGATTAATGAATTAGTAAGTAATAGCACACAGATTAGTTCACTATTAACTAATCAATAACTACTATTTTTCTAATGCTTCTCAGAGAACTACTGAAAAAGTTTCATAATTCATGCAAAACTAATCAATAACTAATGCAGGACAAATGTCTAGCACTACATTAAAATTTTAACTGCTATTGTAAACGAATATACAAGGTTATTTACATTATCAATATGTAATAGCATAACAGCAGACTTATGATTTGAGAAAGCTGTCAGTAAAAAGCCTATGCTGTCATATAGCAATAATTAGCTAGCTCATATATATGTATGTGTGTGTGTGAGTGTGTGTGTGTGTGTGTGTGTGTGTGTGTGTGTGTGTGTGTGTGTGTGTGTGTGTGTGTGTGTGTGTGTGTGTGTGTGTGTGTGTGTGTGTGTGTGTGTGTGTGTGTGTGTGTGTGTGTGTGTGTGTGTGTGTGTGTGTGAGAGAGAGAGAATATCTTGTGAATGATTAGAAGATTCTACACTTTAGGATTGGCTTTTCATTAGTAACTATTGTAAGAATCATGGTAACTAACTAGTAATGACTCAAGTGTTACTGCATACTTCTATGGGAATTACTAATTATTTGGATCCGTATTATAAAGTGAAGATCATGGTAACTAACTAGTTACTGAAGTCATTTTAAGCTTTTGAGGTTTTTGGTGAAGTTTTATATAGTAATTCCCATAGAAGTATGCAGTAACACTTGAGTCATTACTAGTTAGTTACCATGATTCTTACAGTAGTTACTAATGAAAAGCCAATCCTAAAGTGTAGAATCTTCTAATCATTCACAAGATATTCACACACACACACACACACACACACACACACACACACACACACACACACACACACACACATATATATATATATATATATATATATATATATTATTGACAGCTTTCTCAAATCATAAGTCTGCTGTTATATTACATATTGATAATGTAAATAACCTTAATTTACAATAGCAGTTAAAATGTTAATGTAGTGCTAGACATTTGTCCTGCATTATTGATTAGTTTTGCATGAATTATGAAACTTTTTCAGTAGTTCTCTGGGAAGGATTAAATAAATAGTAGTTATTGATTAGTTAATAGTGAACTAACACTTTCATCTGTGTGCTATTACTTACTAATTCATTAATCAGAGTTTCTTGTTAATATTAGTTACTAGATTGTAAATATTGTGTTACTCATTTGTTCCTTTGTAGTTATTCATTAACGAAGGAACCTTATTCTAAAGTGTTACCGAATGTGCTAGCTTGCAGTTTAAAACATTAGTGCTTGTTTTATTCATACCACATCTCTAAATCTTATTTATTAATTTTAAAAAGACTACAAATGTATCTTCATTTTAAATGGACAGCAATATATTTAATCATGTCTGGCACCTGACATATATGTTTTCAGTATTAATGGTATATCAGTGAATTACTGAAAACATGTATGTCATTTAACTCCATTTGAATGGAAATAAATGCATAGAACCAGACACTGTGTATTACAAATGAACTGGTCCTATGCACTTTTTTTTTTCAATTCAAAGTGATGAAAACATAATGAATGTTCAGCTGCAGCTTCACACACAAATCTTTTCTTAGAGAGAAAATTGATTCAAGATTCAAAATCTTGAATTAGAGAATTTAGTCCAGTTATCAGGCTCTCTGACATTCTCTCGCTTTATCCAGAATCTGCAGAAGCAAAAAACTAAATACAACTATTGGATGTTTTTCCATGCAAAGGTTGTATTTTAAACATAAATGAAGCTCTTACTCTGCTGAATCATTTGTTGTTCACCCAGACCCAGTGTCCCTCAGTGTCCAAATCATTAAGACCAATCCAGTGTGTCACTTTAACTTTAGAGGAAAGAAAATACAGATGGAGAAAAAAATTAACAGTTTTAACAGTGAGATCAGATGTAAGTCGCTTATAGTTCAGAGCAGAGAATTACACTATTTAAGGTCAACATAAAACCGCTTTCAAACAATGCTGAAGTCACTCTTCTAGAGAACTAAACCACAACCATAATCAGCTGAACTTCCTATAATTCTCTACTCTGCATTTAACTTCTGCTTTATCTTATAATCTAGCTTATACTTGGCATTATGTACTGCAAATATTGTTAATTCTTATAATAAAATGTTTGTTAGGTCACTCATTTTTAAGTAACTTTTCTAAACAAATAAATAATTTGCCTTTCATTCAGTTTCACTCAGAAATATGCTGCGTTATGGAAGTAAAAATGGGTTCATTTTTCATGTCGACCAATAATATTTACAGTAATGTTTAGCATATTTTGTTTAGCAACATTTTGATTGCTAAAATGTCATCAATGATTGCAAAGAAGTCTTAATGCAGGCCTATAGAAAATATTTATGTGTAGTCCGTCTCAGTATATACAATCTTTAACTGTAGAATATGAAATCAAGTGTAATAAGGATGCATTACACGTAGTATAAATATATACATTCTTAAAATGAAATGTTCCCAAAGAGGGTTTTGACAGTGATGTCATAGAAGCATTTTTGTTCTCCAAAGAACCTTATAGTGATCCAATTTTTTCTTAGTTTGAAGAACATTTGACTTTTTTCTCACCAGCGTTAAAAAAAAGAAAGTTACCAGCCACCGCCAGCATTTTTGATCATTTCATGGCCCCAGAATATTTTGTTGTATGAATATCTGAATATGCAATATATCACAAGAAACAGACCCTCTGCTTTAAAAAAAAAACAAAAAAAAAAACAGAACAAACAAAACCCCAAAACGTTTTATTCTAGCTTCATGGATTATTATTATTTTTTTTTTTTTTAATTAACAATTGAATGTGGGTAAGTTTCATTAAAAAAAAAACAACATTTTGAGCAAAAGGCTGAGAAAAAGTGTTTTTGGAGTGGAAGAGATTAAGTCCATCAACACCCTCAAAGCTTCACAGTCCTACAGCTCATCCTGGACTCCTGGTTCAACATTTCATTCAGTAACATTAGGCAGTTTTGATTTATATGCTGTTTATTGTTGTTGATCACATTATATTACATATGCATCTGATTACATGCTATCACTTGTTTCTGCATCATCTTCATATGTATTTTTATCGGGAGATTCAGAACTCTTTCAGAAGATGTGCAAACACAGAAAGCTGGAAATTTCCATCAATGTCGAGGAAAGAGTTAATAATCTTAACAACCTCCCACTATAAATAACCTTTTGTGCAGTTTAAAGGTTTCATGGATGTTTTATGTAAGAATTTTGACTTATTATTCACTTTAAAAAAATAATAAAATTCTTAACTGTCAGCGTATAAAAAAAAAACCTTTAAACAAATTAGACCTTGAATCCAGTGGACGGCACAAAGTGCACAACCTGTGTTGTTTTTAGGGAAAGTAGTGGGAAACCATGCTGGCTGTGAAGTGCATCAAACTGATCTTTTGTAATTTGCATCCAAAACAAAGAAGCACAGTGAAGATCAGATACTGGTGCAGACTTTTATTCTATTTTCATTCTCTACACAAATCAGAAGTGAAATTTTCTGGTTGCTGTATTTACCTCACCTTAGGCATTGTGGTCCTGATCAGACACAGACACATTGAAATCTGAATTTAAAAAAGCAACAGATGCAACACAAATAAACAGATATCAAAAGCTCACATTTATGGAAGAAGAGTTTAGAAGTAAAATAGTGACGTGCATCATGTGTGAGAAGCACCAGCAGGGTACAGACGCCTCTGAGAGCAAAGACAAGACAGACACTGAACTATCAGAAGAACTTTAGCCATTTATTCAGAGCAACTTCTTTATTGAGGGTCTTCTGATCTGTCATGTTTATTATAATTATCAATACAGACCGTGCTCAAAAGTTTATACAATACAAGATATTTTAAATAAAAGATGTTTACATATAGTCCAAAAGACAAAAAATGGCTGAATTTATAAAAATGACCCAGCTCAGAAGTTTATGTACTGATTCTTAATACTTTGTTACCTGGATGATCCACAATGGTTGTGATGTTTTATGATGGTTGTTAATGAGACCTTTGCAGTTCTTCAGAAATTCTCTTGCAAATTTTTTTGCATATTTGAACCCTTTCCAGCAGTGACTGACTGTGTGGTTTTGAGATCCATCTTTTTACACTGAGGACAATTGAGGGACTCATACGCAAGTATTATACAAGGTTCATACATACACTATTGCTCCAGAAGGAAACATGATGCATTATTTGTATATAATATAAAATATTTGTTGAGAGGAGAGCAGGGAGAGAATAGACAGACTGTTCTTCTGGATTGGTAGAAATACAATTTTGGTTATGTAAATACAAATTTGTAAATGAAACAAAATCGTTCTATAAACATTATTTATTTTTATGCAAGTTATAATTTGTAAATGAAATAAAAATAAATTATTCTGTATATTTATTTTTGTCAATTAATTTGTTAATGATTTTTTTTATCAATTGATCTATACATGTTTACTTACTGTACTTTTAACAACTATTTATAAGATTTATTAGTTATTTCAGTTTCGCTATCAGAGACACTTTTGAGAGATGCACAGACGGGTAATTCACACACACTTCATAACGCCTCGGTTATGTACACTGTAAATAAAAAATTAAAATAAAAAAAGCTTAAAAAAAGGGTAACAATATTACACATGATATGTTTCATAAGTTTTGGCTTGATCTTTTTTCATGGAATCTACCTGAATAAATCATGTAAAATCCCCTAATTTTTTTAGTCTGTGATACAATGAGTTTCATATTTTCGTTGCAACCTGGTCTCACAGGATTCCGTGAAATGTCCACGGGCCCTTAACTCAAAATCCGTGGAGCCATCACGGAATCGCCCCAAATTCCGTGATGCTGCCACGGATATTACTCCAATGCAAGTCAATGACACTGACCTTCCGTGGTCCACACACGGATACCCGTTTCAATGACGGAGTACAGATGTCACTCAACGGACGTGCTTTCTCATTTGGAAACGCAACATTTGAAGTATTTGTTTATTTTCCAACATCAAATGCCATAATGACGTTAACCTGACTGTTATTGTAGCTATTGCAATGTCCTGTCATCATAAAATTTCGGTTTGTTTCAGTTAGCCTAATCAAAGTCCCGTGATGGCACCACGGACCTCAACAACCTGACCTCACTCGTGGACGTTGTAATGTTGCTGGCTTGTTTAGGAATTTATAAGCTTTATGTCGACTGTGTTGCAATGGCATGTAATTAACTTGACATTTTGTCTCGTCCTGTCATCATAAAATCCAGTTTGATGGCGTTTTACACCTATTGCTCGCTTGGCTATAGTCAGAACTAAAATCTGTGATAGGAGCACGGGTTGAGTCTGTGGTGAGACCACGGATAACTCCAACGCGCAAGTCAATGACACTCATCTTCCGTGGTCCACACACGGATACCCGTTTCAATGACAGAGAACAGATCTCACTCAACGGACGTGCTTTCTCATTTGGAAACACAACATTTTAAGTATTTATTTCTTTTCCAACACCAAATACCATAAAGACTTTAACCTCTCTGTTATTGTAGCTATTGCATTGTCCTGCCATCATAAAAATTCAGTCTGATTTTGTTAGCCTAACTGAAGTCCCGTGATGGCACCACGGACCTCAACAACCTGACCTCACTCACTGGATGTTGTAATGTTGCTCACTTGTTTAGACACTTGAAAGCTTTATGTCGACTGTGTTGCAATTTTGTCTTGTCCTGTCATCATAAAATCCAGTTTGATGGCGTTTTACACCTATTGCTTGCTTGGCTATAGTCAGATCTAAAATCTGTGATAGGAGCACGGATTGAGTCTGTGGTGAGACCACGGATAACTCCAACGTTCGTGATATGGTCACGTAATTTAATCTATTGATTCGTGCCACGGACACGTTTATTTCGTTATTTTTCGTCTTTCGTGATCACAGCTCGATTATTTCTGCCTGTCGGCTGCAGCAGAGAAGCTGTTTAATATATTTTAATTGTATTGAAGTTGTATTTTTTTTATGTTATTATTTCTGTCTTATTGCCAGGGAAGCTGGATTGCTTTGCTGTTTATTGATTTTTTTTAAATGATATTTTATCAGTAGGAAATCGCGCTGAAGAAGTCTCGTTCCGAACACATCGCGATATTTGGCATCAGTTCACGTGTGTCAGCTGTTGGTAAGTAGTAAATAAATACCTAAATACGCTGTCCTAATAATGTGTGATATAATGTCTTTTCTGTTTGTCGATATTTATCTGCCATTTCCACGGAGACTTTGCGTTTCATTGCTTTCTAATTCAAAATAGGGTGATTAAACACTGCCTGTCACGTGACGTGCTATAGGCCTAGATATTCATATCAGATTAAAAATAGTACAATTAGTTCCAAAGTTGTATTTGTAGTAGAAGCACAGTAAAAACAACACTTACCATGCTTTTACCACAGTAACATTAGTTTTACTGTGATAAGTGTAGTAAAAAGACAGTAATCACAAAACTTACCATGCTTTTACCACACTATTGGTAGTTTTAATGTGATACTTATTGTAAATGCACAGTAACCACAACACTTACCATGCTTTTACCACAGTAACCCTAGTTTTACTGTGATAGGGTGTGGTAAAAGGACAGTAACCACAAAACTTACCATGCTTTAAACCTCAGTAACCTTAGTTTTACTGTGATTGGTGTAGTAAAGGACAGTAATCACAAAATTTACCATGCTTTTATCTCTGTATTGATAGTTTTAAAGTGATATTTGTTGTAAATGCATATTAACCACAACACTTGCCATGCTTTTAATGCTTTATAATGTAACATCCAATATTTGTAAGGTAAATCAGTACTTTTTCCTTTAAATAATCCTATTTATTATACATAATGATATTTTCTTTTCTCTTTTTACAGCTGAAAAGACCAAAAGGGCCTTTCAGACTCAGTCGGCCCATTATTGTTTGAGGAGAAGTAAATGGAGGAGACGGAAAGCTGCAAAGGCAAATATTCACAATGGTATGTCTTGGTTTTAACCCTAAATCAAACATTTTATCAAGCATTTGTTGTTTCTTAAAACTTTTCTCACAAAACCCATAGCCCAATCAGTACAAACATAGTCTGAAAGTCTTAATAATTCACAAGATTTAATAAGTTGTCAAATTCGTATGATACTCGATTGTACGAGTATACAAATATGTATATTTGTATACTCGTACAATCCTGCAGCTTTTACTCCTAGTGCTGTCATTGGCTACTGCCTCAATTCCTGTACATATTTATCGCGATATTTGTAAATCAGTTGCGCCACTTCTTGGAAAGTTGTCGGATGTCACACACACTGTCAGAAAGTTTATATTAATTGCAAATTGGTCCCCGTCTGTTTATGTTCCAGTGATACATGATGTCTCCCCACACCTCATAACCTACCTCTGTTTGCAAGAGTGGAAAAGCTTATTTGACTTGTCACATGACATCAGATACTCGATTATTTTGTCATAATCAGAACAGTTACACTGCTGATAACTGTCCCGTTTGCATGTAAATCATTTTCATATGATTATTGCTTGCTATTAAAGACATACTTTTATTCATAGAAATGCCCACATATCAGTGAACTTATAACATAAAAATGCTTTTAGCATTTAATTATGCAACACTCTTTACAGAAAACATAAAGAGTTAACCAGTTATAAACTGACTATTTGCAAGTAATGTATTAAAATGACCTTCCTTTCTGTTTTGCAGGATTACTTAGTCCTTTTTTTTTAAAGCTCTACAATATCAAACTCAACAGCTCTTTTAAGAGCCAACCATTACCAGAGCTACTAGTGAGTCGCAGCGAATCTTGCCGTGATCAGCCCTTCCCAGGTGAAGTTTCTAGAATATTGCAATCAGTATTTACTCATCAAATGTTCTCTCCTGAATCATATGGTAAATTAACTTATTTAATACTGTCTTAATTTATGTTTCAGGAACAATAGTAATTGCACATAGAGTAAGTCGAGACTTTCTTGTTTTACAGCAGAGAAGGAATACCAGTCCTTATATCAACGCAAGCTAATCGAATAAGTCCTTTGTTTCGGGTAAGGAAGGAACATCTGGTGCCCAAAGAAGACAGAAAGGTGCGTGAGTCCATTGGTATGTCTTGAATTGAAACAATGCTGTAAAATGTAGTACATAATTTGATGTTGACAATTTTACATTGTACAGGTTTTCACTTGGTTTTTGACCAAGTGAAGCTCTTGAAACAAGTGACAGAAGATTATGTTGTCTGGAAAGAAATCAAGCATCACTGGCAAAGGCTCAAAAGAGACAATGCCTTTCTTAAAAATCTTTTAAAATAGGTTGCTGTTGATATGGGTAAAACTGTTTTTGTTCAGTACTTAGCTTATATTATGTGCTCCAATATTATATTTTATATATACACATATACATATATATATATACAATATATATAATACTTCAATGTGTATATTATATAATGTACTGACTGCTGCTTTGTAAATTTATGTAAGGAACAGGCAACTCTGGCCCTTTGCATTCTACTTTTTGAGGTTAATTAAGAGTTAACCTCCAACCCTAATCGAGCACATCTGAAAATTGTAACCAAAGTCTTCAGGTTTATTTCTAGACAATAGGCAGGAGGGTTTGTGGTCGGAGCTAAATCTGCAGGACAGTGGACGCTGAGGGCCAGAGTAAACCATCACTGCTTTAAATAACGCAGGACATAAGCTGACCCGACTATCCATTAAACAACTTCATTTGAATGGTTTCTGTTTTCTGTTTTACTTTCAGACCAGGACTGGAGAACGCCTGACAATGGGATATTGAGACTTCTTCCTCTGGTTGAGAAAAAGCTACACCACACCAGTGATCACATATTCTGTTCTTCTGTTCTTCAACTGAACAAACTGTTTAGACGAAGAAGAAGAACATGAACACGATAGAGACGTACAGGGAAGAACAAGAAACCAGTTTAGCTGTGATAATGAATCATTATTTTCCAACACAATATCAAATCTGTTTTCTGTAGGTGACTAAATATGATTCTCTGGCACTAATTTTATGGCTTCAGCAGCTGTGAATGGACTATTATGATGTTAATGTATTTTTGAAGACACATTTTTATTTATCTTGAATCTCATTTGTCTTTATGCTACTTTATTAACTTTATGCTTTGTCCTCCAATAAAGTGTTGTTTAATAAAGTATGGTGACTATTGTGTATTGAAAGTGGTGTTTGGTACAGTAAATAGACATTTTTATTTGAGAAATTTAAATTTCTTATTTCTTTAGTTTAATTAATTAAAAAATAACTAGGCCTACATATAATTAATAACTTATAAATTACTACATATAATTAATGACCATGATTCTTTTACTTGGGACATAAAAACATTTAGATCTGGTTAATGATATCTGGGACAACAATGCAACAAAAGTTGCACGTACTTGCATGCATGCCAGTTTGCAGTGAAATAAAAGGAAGCTATGTGAATAACAAGAGGCTACAGTGGGCTATCTTGCTATAAATACTTAACGCTTAATTGAAGATGATCCATGTTGATCATTCTAGTACATCTACAACTGCTTTTCGAATGAAAGCATATATCACTGATGTCAGGCATATAAGCAGCAATCAGGGGGTGAAAAGGAAATGTTGGCACTGTTTTTTTGTTGTTTTACTGAATGGTGCATTACCCTTGTGTAATAGTAATAGTGTGTGTAGATCTGTGTAGATTGTATGGCCCAGCAATGGCCCCCAGAAGAGCAAACAAATGCACATTTCAAATGGCTGTAACTCAAAGTCCAGTTAGTGTATCAAAGAGAAAATCGGCAGGATGACTGCTTATGCTATGTATAATAAATAATGTTGGCCACAGTTTTCAGATATATATGGAAAGCTGGCATAAAGGTTATTTTTAAAGTGCTCACAGTAAAATATCAAATTTTAGCCTGTCCCTCATATATGTCATAAAGGTTTGCACAATGAAGATATCCAGTTGTCCATTAAATATATTATTTATTTAACATTTATTGTTTTATTACTAAACGTTTTATACTACATTACCCACATATCTCTGTCATTCTATCAATGGAACAGGAAACACTGTCCTGTAGTTCATTGAAATGTGCAGACATGCTTAGGGTTAGGGTTAGGATCTCGGTAAAGGAGTAATTTCTCACATTATAGAGACACTTTATAGTTAGCTTAATGTATAACTAATGTAATAATAACACCAAACCATACTTTGTAACATGAAGCGCCAGTTTATATGGGTTAAACGATTGTCCAATCACAGCGAGTTCTGCGATAAAGTCACAGCCAATAAAAACCCAGCTGAACAAATGCGTCACACTTACATGCCCATTTATGGCAAATGATGACAGATCTCTTCTGGTTCTGGCTGCAGGGATAGATAAATATTTAATATTTAGGCTGTTAAACATGTATTATTTCTAATTAAATTATAAAGCTCATATTTAAAAACAAAAGACTCCTTTGTGTGGTTACCATCCAAAAACGAGTTCACATGATCAATGACACAAATTTGCTCATTTGATTAGATTGATGCATAAAAACATTTGAAAGAGAAACTTTTTTCTAAGCAATGTCCTACAGCAGGGTAGTTTTGCTGTATTTTAATTAAAGATAATTGCATGTAGGCCTACTAAAGTGTTTCTAACATTTACAGTGTATGTATAGTCAAAGATATATCAATTATATTCAAATAAATGTAACAAAAGCACAATGAATGGACACAATTTTGAAAGCTTATTCCAATATTTAATGTCAAACTGTTTAAAGACAAATGTAGCGCCAAAACTACTGCACAACAGTATAAAAATCAGTTAATTAAAAATATCCAGATACAGGGGCAATCTATTATAGTGACACATACATTAACGTTAAAAAAAATTGCTATGATGAAGTTATATATTTACAAACCAAAGGATGAGATTCAACTTTGTTATGTGAAAATACATTTGTTTTGTCGCTTTAAAGAACAAATAGGCAAAAACATAAGCGCAACATTTTACATTCTCAACTTTCATTCTAATCTATATCCTTGTGATTATTGGTCACTTTTATTGTAACTATGCAATGAATATGTCCTTTAGCAAAACACCTGATGAGCACTGACCCTTTTTTATAAAGGCATTAGGCAGAAATCAAGTACAGTTTATGAAGCTGAAAAGAGAAAACAAAATGCTTTAACAATATGGAAAAAGATAAATCACTATATTCAATATTGGTTCTGCATATATCAAAGAGATCACGAGGAGGAATGGGACTCCACATGAAGACTTTCAGAAACTGTGACAGAGCAAAGGGTGCACCTCGCTGGACACATCCTACGCATGCCCAAACAACAACACCCAAACACAGTGATGAAGTGGACACCACCAGGAGGATGCAGGAGACAGGGAAGACCAAGGAAGACACGGAGACAGATGTTTCACGAAGATCTGAAGAATGTCAGAGTCCTATGGGAAGATGTGGAGAACTTGGCCACGGATCGAATACGTTGGAGGACACTTGTTGCCCAATGTGCCCAGCACAGCACTTGATGATGACGTTGTGAGTTTATCCATAAGCGTGGGATATGTTTTCTGTAAAGAGTGTTGCATAATTAAATGTTAAAAGCATTTTTATTTGATAAGTTCACTGATATGTGGGCATTTCTATGAATAAAAGTATGTCTTTAATAGCAAGCAATAATCATATGAACATGATTTACATGCAAACGGGACAGTTATCAGCAGTGTAACTGATCTGATTATGACAAAATAATCGAGTATCTGATGAAATGTGACAAGTCACATAAGCTTTTGCACTCTTGCAAACAGGTAGGTTATGAGGTGTGGAGAAACATCATGTATCACTGGAACATAAACAGACGGAGACCAATTTGCAATTAATATAAACTTTCTGACAGTGTGTGGGACATCCGACAACTTTCCAAGAAGTGGCGCAACTGATTTACAAATATCGCGATAAATATGTACAGGAATTGAGGCAGTAGCCAATGACAGCACTAGGAGTAAAAGCTGCAGGATTGTACAAGTATACAAATATACATATTTGTATACTCGTACAATCGAGTATCATACGAATTTGACAACTTGTTAAATCTCGTAAATTATTAAAACTTGCAGACTATGTTTGTACTGATTGGGCTATGGGTTTTGTGAGAGAAGTTTTAAGAAACAACAAATGCTTGATAAAATGTTTGATTTAGGGTTAAAACCAAGACATACCATTGTGAATATTTGCCTTTGCAGCTTTCCGTCTCCTCCGTTTACTTCTCCTCAAACAATAATGGGCCGACTGAGTCTGAAAGGCCCTTTTGGTCTTTTCAGCTGTAAAAAGAGAAAAGAAAATATCATTAGAGTTCATGAGTTCTTCCTTTGTTTTTCCCTGCGTGTGTGTATTTGACCATGTAAGTGCTTTTTTGACACTTAATTATTATTCTGTATTAAGTTTGTCCTAAATGTGTTTATTTTGCTATATTTCCTGCTTAAGCATGTTCTTTAGTTATTTACATATGTATTTGAGATTATATTATGAGTAGATGGCTTCATGTATTGTTTAAGTTCCTTTATTTCCTGTGGATTCCATGTTATGTTTATTGTGAACTAAAACATTGTATTTCTGTTCTTTGTAGAAACCACACGCTCACACGCTCTCACACTCACACATACACACCCATATCCAATACCTGATTTGGAAGGAAAATAAAAGATCTTAACATCAGAGTGACTAGACTGGACCTGTTTTTACTGACAGCCCCATTGGCTTCAAGCTAGCTACCTAAGCATCCTCCTACTCCTTTTCATGTATAATATATAGGATTATTTAAAGGAAAAAGTACTGATTTACCTTACAAATATTGGATGTTACATTATAAAGCATTAAAAGCATGGCAAGTGTTGTGGTTAATATGCATTTACAACAAATATCACTTTAAAACTATCAATACAGAGGTAAAAGCATGGTAAATTTTGTGATTACTGTCCTTTACTACACCAATCACAGTAAAACTAAGGTTACTGAGGTTTAAAGCATGGTAAGTTTTGTGGTTACTGTCCTTTTACCACACCCTATCACAGTAAAACTAGGGTTACTGTGGTAAAAGCATGGTGAGTGTTGTGGTTACTGTGCATTTACAATAAGTATCACATTAAAACTACCAATAGTGTGGTAAAAGCATGGTAAGTTTTGTGATTACTGTCTTTTTACTACACTTATCACAGCAAAACTAATGTTACTGTGGTAAAAGCATGGTAAGTGTTGTTTTTACTGTGCTTCTACTACAAATACAACTTTGGAACTAATTGTACTATTTTTAATCTGATATGAATATCTAGGCCTATAGCACGTCACGTGACAGGCAGTGTTTAATCACCCTATTTTGAATTAGAAAGCAATGAAACGCAAAGTCTCCGTGGAAATGGCAGATAAATATCGACAAACAGAAAAGACATTATATCACACATTATTAGGACAGCGTATTTAGGTATTTATTTACTACTTACCAACAGCTGACACACGTGAACTGATGCCAAATCTCGCGATGTGTTCGGAACGAGACTTCTTCAGCGCGATTTCCTACTGATAAAATATCATTTTAAAAAATATCAATAAACAGCAAAGCAATCCAGCTTCCCTGGCAATAAGACAGAAATAATAACATTAAAAAAAAATACAACTTCAATACAACTAAAATATATTAAACAGCTTATCTGCTGCAGCCGACAGGCAGAAATAATCGAGCTGTGATCACGAAAGACGAAAAATAACGAAATAAACGTGTCCGTGGCACGAATCAATAGATTAAATTACGTGACCATATCACGAACGTTGGAGTTATCCGTGGTCTCACCACAGACTCAATCCGTGCTCCTATCACAGATTTTAGATCTGACTATAGCCAAGCAAGCAATTATGTGTAAAACGCCATCAAACTGGATTTTATGATGACAGGACAAGACAAAATTGCAACACAGTCGACATAAAGCTTTCAAGTGTCTAAACAAGTGAGCAACATACAACATCCAGTGAGTGAGGTCAGGTTGTTGAGGTCCGTGGTGCCATCACGGGACTTCAGTTAGGCTAACAAAATCAGATTGAATTTTTATGATGGCAGGACAATGCAATAGCTACAATAACAGAGAGGTTAAAGTCTTTATGGTATTTGGTGTTGGAAAAGAAATAAATACTTAAAATGTTGTGTTTCCAAATGAGAAAGCACGTCCGTTGAGTGAGATCTGTTCTCTGTCATTGAAATGGGTATCCGTGTGTGGACCACGGAAGATGAGTGTCATTGACTTGCGCGTTGGAGTTATCCGTGGTCTCACCACAGACTCAATCCGTGCTCCTATCACAGATTTTAGTTCTGACTATAGCCAAGCGAGCAATAGGTGTAAAACGCCATCAAACTGGATTTTATGATGACAGGACGAGACAAAATGTCAAGTTAATTACATGCCATTGCAACACAGTCGACATAAAGCTTATAAATTCCTAAACAAGCCAGCAACATTACAACGTCCACGAGTGAGGTCAGGTTGTTGAGGTCCGTGGTGCCATCACGGGACTTTGATTAGGCTAACTGAAACAAACTGAAATTTTATGATGACAGGACATTGCAATAGCTACAATAACAGTCAGGTTAACGTCATTATGGCATTTGATGTTGGAAAATAAACAAATACTTCAAATGTTGCGTTTCCAAATGAGAAAGCACGTCCGTTGAGTGACATCTGTACTCCGTCATTGAAACGGGTATCCGTGTGTGGACCACGGAAGGTCAGTGTCATTGACTTGCATTGGAGTAATATCCGTGGCGGCATCACGGAATTTGGGGCGATTCCGTGATGGCTCCACGGATTTTGAGTTAAGGGCCCGTGGACATTTCACGGAATCCTGTGAGACCAGGTTGTTTCAGTGAAGTAGGGCCTATGCTTTATAATTTAAATTTTCTCACAATTCTATAAATCAGAGATGACTTATTTATATTTGACTTCGAGTTATATTGTATAAATACAAGACTGCATGCTACTAGCACAGCAACAATCTATACTGCACAATATAGTAAGTTATTGCTCAATGAACGCAACATGCTTCAAAGTATTAACGCATGCTGTGATTCACAACCTAAGCATGAGCCTCGCACAATGGTAACGATCAAAACTTCAACATATAGAAACTCTTTCAAATGTCAAACAAAAACTGGACATTAAACAATAACAGTTTCCCTTTACTCAAAAACACATAAAATAACGCTTAATTTCAATATTTACTCTCCATTTCCAGCCATGTGGAAAGCATGCTGGTAACTAACAATGGTGTCTATAAATAAAACAGCATCATTTAACTAATTCTCTTAAAATACATAGGAAGCCTTTTTCCCTGTATTTTATCAGCTTAATCAGTTCCTCAATTCAAACCTCATTATGTTTCCTTAAAAAAAAAAAAAAAAAAAAAAAAAAGGAAAATGTAGGCTATAGGCCTATATCTCTTGGTTTATTTAGTGAAATGTTCTATCAGTAGCCTAATGCAAAAATAATTGTTGAAAAATAATGTAAAAATAATTAGGGACTTTTGTCCCTATAATTTAATGGCATTCGTCAATTATTCGTTACTTATTCCCGTAATTATTTTGTCTTTTGTTAGTTTAATAAAGAACTCTGTCTCGTCTTCAACTGTTTTTAGAGAAGATAAGGCAACGTTTTTTAGCACAATTCACACCCCTCGGTAATTCAGGAGAAAAAATCTCAAAATGCTCCACGTGAAACTGCGGTCTTCCGACCTTTTACTATAGAGGGTTTTCACGACGCGTCATCAATCCGGAAGTCGGCCATTTTGGAGGCACTGAACGTAAACAGTGCCATTGAACTGAACGGACTCGCAAATTTGGCTGATTATTGCTTCTGAAAAATTGTCAAGTTTTGGTCTGTACTCATCGGTCGCACCGAGAAAAAACATTTCTAGTTCTATAGACTGCCGAAAGTTAAAGAGAAGAGTGCAAAAAACTGATGAAAGATGGCGTTTGTGGTTGAGAGAGGCACAGCATCAGCCACATGTGTAAATGAAGCGTTAACTATGGCTAAAATTTTGACGTAAAATAGTTAACTATGGGTACATACACACTGTCAATCCGATTATCTTTGTATCCGATTGGAATATGATCTAAAATGATGTCCACACTGTATTGAGAATGAGGACATACTCATAGGTAGCTTGCTGTCACGTGACGAATTGAGCCCGTCCACCATTTTGGGAGGATACGCTATCGGTTGCCAGGGGCAACAGTGCAAGAGCAATACAGAGACGGAGCAGGAAAGACGGCTCGAGGAATTATAATAAAAATTACGAGAAAATTAAGAAGAAATGGAGAAGAATGCGGCAAAAGAGAAGGGTCCTTACAGGGAGAAACTTACTACCAATGCCAAACAATTTTTTTTTTTTTTTTTTTTTTTTAAATTTTAAAATACGAAAAAACTGTAACACATGGTTCCTACGGTTTCCATGACAATCGTGTGAGACACTGGAGCAGTTTTTTACACAGCAGTGTTTTCCAGGCATTCTAAAATAGTGCGACAACCTCCTCTACTACCAATACAAACAATGACCGGTGCTGGCGGGTATCCTCCCAAAATGGCGGAAAGGGGAGGATGACGCGGTCTCTGAGGGCGGGGGCGCTGTGGCGTGACGACATCTCCTCATTAAGTTGGCTTGAGAGAGCCAACATATTGAAATCCTATTTAAACTTATTATTATTATTCCGAGACTAAAATTTCTATATCAAACTCGTCCTAGAGCTTTAACTCTACATACTCCAAACTCGGCTCAGACACTCAAACTGATCTGACCAAGTGTGCTATATCTTTTCAGACTGATCGGACTTACGGTTTTCCTACAAATGACGATCAAAACTCGGAAAAACTCCCATTGACTTAACATTGGGCATTCTAAAAAAATTCAAACTCACCAACCGACAAAAATTTAAATCTAAATCCCTTGAAAACTAATTCAAACTGCCATTCTATATATATTAGCCAATGAAACTCATTTAAACTAATAAACTCTAATCTCATACACTTATAAACTAATTAACTTAAATTTAATAACTAATTAACTAATAAACTCATGAATTCATAGACTTATGAACTCTTAAACTCATAAATTAATAAATTCTGAACTCTAAACTCATTTAAACTTATAAACTCTAAACTCAAAAACTTGTACACTTATAAACTCTAAACTCATAAACTCTGAGTGTGTGAGTGTGTGTGTCTGAGTGAGTGTGTGAGCGAGGTAGTCTGTGTGAGTGTGTGTGTGTGTGTGTGTGTGTGTGTGTGTGTGTGTGTGTGTGTTTGTTTGTATCTATCTAACTTATTTATATATCTATCATAAACTTCAAACTACTTTAAACTACTTAAAACTTCAAACCAATTTAAACTTCTTAAGTTTAAAGCTCCCAGCTCCCAAGCAACTCCATAGCAACCAAACTTGAGTACCCTAGCAACCGTTTTGCAAGACCTATATCTCTGTATCAGAACATCGTATAGAGATGAGGTTTGGCTCTTTTGACTCATGCTAGCAAACAGCACTTCCAACATGCTACATATGCTAGCAGTGAATAGCTACATGCTAATAGCGATTAGTTAAGTGTTAAATCATGCCAAGATCATGCTAAGAACTCTATAAAAACTCCATAGTAACCATCTGTGATAACTACCAACCACCTAGTAACACCATATCAACCGCCCTGAATACCATAGCAACCCCCCAGAACACCCTAGCAACCGCCTAGCAACCACCCAAAAGACCCTAGCAACCACCCAGAATACCGTAGCAACCACCCAAAAGACCCTAGCAACCACCCAAAAGACCCTAGCAACCGCCTAGCAACCACCCAAAAGACCCTAGCAACCACCCAAAAGACCCTAGCAACCACCCAGAATACCCTAGCAACCACCCAAAACAGCCTAGCAACCACCCAGAACACCCTGGCCACCACCTAGCAACCACCCAGAATACCTTAGCAACGCCTAGCAACACCATAGCAACCACCCATAACACCCTAGCAACTGCCTAGCAACCACCCAGAACACCCTAGCAACCACCCAAAATACCCTAGCAACCGCCTAGCAACCACCCAAAACCGCCTAGCAACCACCCAAAACACCCTAGCAACCGCCTAGCAACCACCCAAAATACCCTAGCAACCACCCAAAAGACCCTAGCAACCACCCAAAATATCCTAGCAACCACCCAGAACACCCTAGCAACCGCCTAGCAACCACACAAAAGACCCTGGCAACCGCCTAGCAACCACCCAAAACACCCTAGCAACCACCCAAAACACCCTAGCAACCACCCAAAATACCCTAGCAACCGCCTAGCAACCACCCAGAATACCTTAGCAACCGCCTAGCAACACCATAGCGACCACCCATAACATCCTAACAACCGCCTAGCAAAAAACTTTCCGGTCCAAACTTTCTCAAGCCAACTTAAAGTTTGTCTCGACGAACTTTCGCATCTAGTTCTCAATTGCAACTGTTCAGGTCCGATTTGTGTGTCCACGCAGCTCTTTGACAACACGGCAATGATGTTGCGTTGATGGAGGGGTTTGCATTTGCAATATAAATGTTTTCTTATTTAAATTTTACAATATGGAGATGTGTAGCCGCTGCGCTGGACTACTGCGTCTCGAGCTGCAGAACTGTAGGAGGCTGGTATGCACAACTCTTTTTCCGCGCCGGTTTCAAAATACTTTTCAAAAATAATAATTTTCTGCTTGTCCGGCACTTTGCAACAACACAGCCTTGTTTCGGCAGCGACTTTCAGCATGTTCCCTATAACAACGTCTGATGTTTATATTTTACGTGGCGTGAGAAAGTCACATAAACCACGCGAAAGAGCGTTCAGACTGGTGGATTTCCTGATATGTGATTTGAATAGGATATTAAACCACATATGGATGTAGCTTGAAACGGATTTCATGAGCTTTTTTTTTGGACTGACAATCTGAACGTAGCCAATGTCGGGATACGAAATAGAAGTAAGGACTAGTTGGAGAAGCTAGCTCGTTCAGATCTTTACCACATATTACCTTAAGTTTGTCAAAATGTTGAGCTCTTTCCTGCTTTAAGTCCTTCTCTATATGATTTCACAGCTTCCATGTGTTGTTCCCGTGGTTTAGACATCAGAAATTAGTGTAACAATGTGTTCAATAGTACATAAACAGTGCAATCCATGCTGTTGTTTACATCCGAGTACCTCCAATATGGCTGCGCATCCGGGTAACTTACCAAATCGTGACGTAGGTGAAAACCCTCTATCGTGTCAATTGATTTTGATTAAAATGCGCGAGGGAGAGAGAGCAAGACAGCGATCGACGTGTTGTTTGAAGACGTGAGAGTGCGCGCGCGCGGCCGGGGCGCTTTTCATTCAGTCAGTCATTCTATTCTACATCACTCACCGATCAAATAAGGCTTTGGCGGGGTTCTTGACCACTATTTCAAGGACAATTAGGAAGAAAACAAATAAAAAGCTTTTATGTAACTCAAATATTAGATTTTTTTCCCCCACAAATATGCCTATTTAATATATTTTTTTTAACAATTTTTCCATAATTTAATGAGGGCCCAGTTCTGCCCCTGTTTTTTTCTTTTTTTTTTTTTTTTTCTCGTTATAGGGAGTTTTGGCGAAATTGACGTGTTTCCATTGGCCGTATTTTCAATTCGCAATTTGATTCAAAATCAGTGGCGGCTGGTGCTTAAAAAAAAAAAAAAAAAAAAACGGAATTGTAGGACTGCCTACTCCACAGAAAGTGACTTGACCCTAATTGGACTATATCCAGAGGCAGAACAACAGTGACTGCTAGAGTAACTTTGTGGTTGAATGCGAATGTGATTGAAAAAGTCCCTTTTACATTTCTGGGGGTACGTCGCCCAATCACCCTAATGAAGAAACCGCCCCTGAGTTTGAAGGGTAACGAAACATACCTGAGGGCATTTCTTCTCATCAATGGCATTCAGTGAGTAGTCTTTGCAGACATATGGTTACGTCGCCTAATATAATATACATACGTTTTTATAAGATCTGAACGATTTCGTTTCTCAAAGGCTCTTTCAGTCAAAACCTCACTGAATCAAGAAACATGTCTTTCAATCAATGATCCTGGTTAACAGCTCTTTAGAATTTGAACTACTTCATTACATTCACTTAGGCCTATAACATTCACAGCATTATTTGCATAGTTTAGGAACTTATAAGCTTTAGGTCGACTGTGTTGCAATGGCATGTAATTAACTTGACATTTTGTCTCGTCCTGTCATCATAAAATCCAGTTTGATGGCGTTTTACACCTATTGCTCACTTGGCTATAGTCAGAACTAAAATCTGTGGTAGGAGCACGGAGTGAATCTGTGGTGAGACCACGGATAACTCCAACGCAACTCAATGGCTGCGTTCGAAACCGCATACTTCCCTACTATTTAGTATGGTAAAAAGAGTAGGCGAGTGAAAAAGTATGTACGAATCCAAAAGAGTAGGCGAGAATTAGGCTACCTGTGTGAGTGTGACGTATTAATTATCGCGAGATTCAGACTTAAGTGCGTTCTAATATGCCTACTTTCCTACTATATAGTAGGCGAAAACAGTAGGCCCTACGTGAAGGAAGCAGTACGTTCGAAAATCAGTATTCATAAAAGAGTAGGCGAGAAGTTCCCGGATGGCTTACTGCTTTCGCCCAGATTTTTGAGTGCTCAACTGATGGATACTCTTCTATCCCAGGAGGCCACGCGAGAGGATACGTCATAAAAAAGAAGACGAAAGGCTTGTTCGACTTGAACCGGCGCTGCACAGATCGATCGGTGAATGACATCAAAGTACCGCGAGAGCGAATAGAAAGTAGACGGCTCCTATATGCTTTTGAATTGCTCTCGCGGTACTTTGATGTCATAAACCGATCGGTCTGTGCAGCGCCGGTTCAAGTCGAACAAGCCTGAAGGATAGGTCATACTCGAACGTGACGGAAAGGATGACGGACGAGACTGTTTTCAAATGTGAGTATTACAAATCAAATGATCGCATGTGTTGAACTACTGTACAGTAAACTGTTGAATTGTTGAAGGTGTAAAGACGCTATATATTTGTGATTTTGCTGTAAATCACATTTTATTATGTATAGCTAACAGAGGAGCTCCAGTAAGGACACATACGTCTCCAAAGTGGATTTGCATACATTTTAAACCATATACATCTTAAATACAATTACTAAATGTCTATTTAATATCTGGCAAGAAAATCTTCTATAAGAATTGCAGAATACTACGTCTAATAGATATGAAATAGACATCTGAGTGATGTATGTGTGCTATTATGTAGAACAAATCTATAAAGTAACTAAACATTCGTTATCTATTTTATTTGTCCATTAGTACTGTTGATAAATTGTCTGGATGTTACAGGGACAGATGAACACTTGTGTGTTTATCCGGTGGAGAGTGGCTCGTGAAGCTGAATGCTGCCATCAAAGGCTTTGTGACATTACAGAAATGAATAACAACATCTATTTAAATATTAAGTTGTAGTTTATTTTAATTATTGTAATTTCAAACAGAGCTATTACAGCACTTTTCTGATTCTTGATTTCTGTACTTTTGTGGTGGAGCAGGACCTGCAAGGGAAGATGGTGACGGCATTTGTGAAAAAAAGCGTTTTTGTCTTCTAAATAATACTGAAATCAAGTGACATTGTGCTGTTAAAATGACTGCTTTTGTGTTATGTTTCTGCATTTTTATAGGATCTGAAATGTCAGCAGGCTGGTGTGAGCACTGAGGATGAAGAGCACAGAGCTGAATCCTGGAGATGGTGCCATGGATGAGACCCTCCATCACTCCACCTTCCCTCCATCACTTCACCTGCCCTTACGAGCCCCTCCATCACTCCACCAGCCCTTACGAGACCCTCCATCACTCCACCAGCCCTTACGAAACCCTCCATCACTCCACCAGCCCTTACGAAACCCACCATCACTCCACCAGCCCTTACGAAACCCACCATCACTCCACCAGCCCTTACGAGACCCTCCATCACTCCACCAGCCCTTACGAGACCCTCCATCACTCCACCAGCCCTTACGAAACCCACCATCACTCCACCAGCCCTTACGAGACCCTCCATCACTCCACCAGCCCTTACGAAACCCACCATCACTCCACCAGCCCTTACGAAACCCACCATCACTCCACCAGCCCTTACGAGACCCTCCATCACTCCACCAGCCCTTATTGCCTCAGATTGTGAAGCACAACACATCACACAACAACCTCCGGCACGAAGGCATGGCTCACCTCTGGCGGTCAGCTGATTCATCAGAATAAAGCCGCAGAATGAGAACCACTGTGTTGAGATGGCAGAAGGATGTGGTTCACCGTCTGTAGCCTACATACTATGGAGGGATTATTGGGTCAGATTTAAAACGAAAAGTCTAAAACTAAAAGTCTTAAACGAAAACTAAAAGTCTAAATTTGAAACTAAAAGTCTAAGTCGAAAATGAATTTGGTTTTTAGGATTGGGCATTTGGTATTTAGGATTGGGCATTTGGTATTTAGGATAGGGCATTTGGTATTTAGGATTGGGCATTTGGTCATTTAGCCATTTAGGATTTAGGACTGGGCATTTAGGGATTTAGGATTGGGAATTTGGTATTTAGGATTGAGCATTTAATCATTTAGCCATTTAGGATTGGGGATTGGGGATTTGGGGATTTAGGATTGGGCATTTGAGGATTGAGGATTGAGGGGTGTATGCAAATAAGGAGGCGTGGCCCTTATGGACAGCAGAGGGAGATCCCAGTGCTAAGGAGCACACTGTAATGAAACCAAACAGAGCGAATGAGCAGGGCTGGAGTGAGTACTGTACTTTATGTAAGGGATAATGCGAATAACAACCCCGACAGGCTGAACGGGACCCCGACGTGAAGCATATAATATAGTATTTATATACTATATAAATATATAGTATATATTTACCTACAAAATAAATAAATAATTTGACACAAAATATTGATTTAAAAAGGAGTTTATTGATTTAAAAACGATTGTATTGCTCCCGCTAAAGAAAATAGTCCATTCCGCGTCCATAGCAACGCTCTGTTTTTCATGGCAACGGTATGTTATACTTCGCAGCGGTCTGTTATCAAGAAATAACAGACCGCATTCTACATTGGAATTCAACCAAGCCAAGTAAAAAATAAATATTTTTAACGCAACGCATCAGAAAAAACAAGGTTAGGAAACAGTAACTGTACGTTCACAACGCCGCCGACTTGAGCTGCAAAGAAGCTCTGGCCGCCCTGTCAAGGACGCTTGTCAAAAAGTAAGGGGAAGCTTGTTGACGCTTGTTGACAATGACAACGGTTGTTGATAGTGAGTGCTCACATTTGTCTGGATTAAAATATTCTGCTATGTGAGATCACAATATAAGGCACAGATATGTAATGTTTTAATGTCCAAATAAATGTGAGCACTGTGCGATAGGCATTCATTTTGCGTTAATTTGTAAAGGACAAACAAAAATGGATAATTTTTAAATCCATAAAATAACTTAATTTTACATTCTGGCAACATTACATTATGAAAAACATAACATTTTACATTATGTGCTGTTGACTTCCGCCTTGTTCACATTCTTGCACATGGGGATTCAATAGAGAACTTTTGTTTTCCTTTTTAATTTAGGTATGATAGAACTGTTGCAATTATTTATTTTGACAACCAATATAGAAAGTTAAACATTTTTTTGACAAACTCAGAATTGGTTGAAGAGTTCATTGATTATATAAAACGTATTGAAGGTTGAATAATATTTGGACTACAGTATTATCTGCACGTTATCTCATCCATGAAGATGCAACAATGTAGAACAAGCTATTAGAGATTTTGAGAACCAGAACCAAGCTAACTGAGCAAGTTGAACTTTAGTTATAGTGTGTGCCCTTTTATTACTATTTAATTAATTTTAACATAAGGTGGTGGGTAATAAAAAAAAAAAATCACTCATGTATTCCATGATTCCTAATTCACTACTATCTCAATTACAATTAAGTACAAAATAACTTTATTCAGTTGTGTAGGCACTAAAACAGTCCAATACATTATAGTCAAATTATTTTTTATGATAAAATAATTAAGATTTCTGTGCCACCCCAGACTGGTTGCTGGCCCTTGCCTGGCCACCCCTATGAAAAAATCCTGGCTCCGCCACTGACTGGAGAGAGAAATGATGAAGATAAATCACCTTACTAGTCTAAAGTTTGGACACACTTGATACAAACACTCAATGTAAGTTTCTTATAATATTAAAATATATTGTGGCGAGCAGGACGAGGCCGGTGGCGTGATTGATAATGAGCGACACCTGCGCGACGCACCGGGCTCGTATATTTACAACTATATAAAGCTCTCCATAAAATATATTATATGGCCAAGAGTAATTTTCATCTTAATAATGTTTAATGTCAATGTGATTTTCATCTGCAGTTTAGAAGTTTTGTGTTCAGTCTGTCTGCGCGTCATTTACTTCCTGTTTCTTTAGTCGTTATGTTTTGTGACAAAATGACAGAAACGCCAATCTTTGTATCAAAAACAATCAAATGACATATTTAAATACAATTCTGATACCATTTCAGTGAAGTGAACAACTAAAATAGTTAAGTATTTGACATGCTTAAACCTGGTTCTGTTCAACTCATTCCAGTTTGACATAAACCTATAAACCAGTTCACTTCCATTAGAAACATGTTCAGCACAATCTCTCTTATATTTCTATCTCTTACCTGTGAGGATCAGATGTGTCCACAAGACTCTTTGAACGGATCAATAAATATTCTGTAGTTTAAAGAGGTTGATCGTTTCAGGAGTCCATATTGTTGTTAATCAAGTTAGTTTCACTTTCTCTGAATCTCTCTGAACTACAGTGATGTCAGAGCTCCTGTATTCACACATTTTAAAATTAAGAAGCAGTATTTTTCCGAAGTCTCCAGTAGATGCCGCCATTTGATCAAGTCGGACAACATTTCTAACCGCCAAGTCAGCCGCCGATCGGTCTGCGCAGAGCTGCATGAAGTCGAACAAGCCTGAAGCCTCACTTTCTGTCCAGTCACGTGCGTGTTTCGCTTCGGGTGTCATAAGGCTCGAACTTCAGATCGTATTTAACGAGTCATTGTTGCCTCAGTCTGGTTGATATTTTCAATTATTGAAATTGACATTTAATAACGGATGATCCTATCAGACAATGTCCTTATTCATTGTGTATGTGTGTGTGTGTGTGTGTGTGTGTGTGTGTAGAGAGAGAGAGAGAGAGAGAGAGAGAGTAGGCCTACATTAAATTTTATTGAATCATATAAGCTTATAAGCTATTATCTTTTATGGTCACACTTTAATGGGAAAATGAATTTTTTTTAATGAACAAATCAAACACAAACATGTAAGGCTTTTATTTGTACACATAACATTGAAACTATGGAGTGTGTTGTGGTTGCTTCATCTGCCAGAGCTTCTAAAACAGGCTTCTGGCTGCTTTATTTTAAATAAGCGCCAGATGGCGCTGTTCTCAGCGCTATTCTCGACACTCTCGAAGCTTTGAATCTTTTCCCGGAACAGTCAGGGGAAAGCCTCAGTGATTCATGAGGCTTCATTTCCCCATCCCTATTATGAACCAGCTTCATAAGTCACTCTAGTCTCTCTAGTCACTCTCAACGCTCTCAAGGCGGGCTTTGGAATATTCTCTCCCCAACGTGACGTAATGCAATGCATTGTGGCGGAAAGGAGAATCGTTGCAAACCGCTGTAAGATAGCCTACTTTTTCGTATTATATTGCGTTTTGTGATACCCAACAACATAAAATACAATGGATAACAGTTTAAATGTTTATTACCAACAAGTAAACTGCACAAATTCTATGAAAAAAAAAACCTGCAACATGGCCTTTAAAATGTACTCCATCCTGTTCGTTTTAATTCTGATGAAACTTCTTTTCCTGAGGAGAAGAAAACGGCTTTTTTAAAAAAAAAAGTTGCCGCCTCCGTTGTTGCCGTCCGCCATATTTATTTTTCATTCGCGCTCTATCGCCTTATCGTGTTGGATTGTGGGAAATAGTGTCTCAGCAAGTGTACATCGGATGTACACTCGAATTCAGAGAGGATTGTGGGTAAAAGTAGTGAACGAATGTAGGGAATAATTAGGGTGACCAAACGTCCTGTTTTCCCAGGACATGTCCTGTTTTCACGTCCTGTCCTGGCCGTCCTGTCTGTTTTTTATAAAGTGCTGAAAATGTCCTGGTTTTCATTATTTTTCATTGGGCCATTAAGCATGTACTTTAAATGCATGCTTGCCTTTGCACACAAAACATAGGAAACCGGCGCGTATAATCAGCGCGTTCCTCAATCCGCAGCGGCAAGCAGAGAGCATGTCAGAATACAGAGGCCTGTGTGTGTGTGTGTGTGTTCATCTCAGCCTCATTGGTCTGTCACACTGCTCGTCAATGTCACAATATTTGAAATGACCAATCAAATCAAAGTAGGCGGACTTTACGTTCACAGACACAGAATTTCAATTTTAGCAGCGTGACTCGACCAGGGCCGGGTTTCCCGATAACGATGTATCTTAGCTCTTAAGAGCGCTCTCTACGTGCAAGGTTACGAACGCTCGCCTTAAATAGTAGGCTATTCTATTGTTGCGGGCCAAACATTGAATGGAAAGGATGTATTACTTTATGTATTAAAGTACAATAACATAGTTGCAAGGTTGTGAATGCATTTGTCAAGTATTTTTTGATGCATTCACCCCAACCACGCCCCCACCCCTTAACCACGCCTCCCAAACCACGCCCCCGCCCTGTTTTCTGAAAACTAAAATATGGTCACCCTAGAATAATGTTGTTCACTCAGAATTCGGACACCACTACAAAATGGCCGACACCCTAAATAGTGCACTATATAGTGGATAGGGAGCAATTTCAGACACAGCTTATAGGTTTTCATTAAAGTCAATGTGTGTATTTTCACTGACTGCGGAACGTCTGCGTTCCGACTCCGGCGATCCGCAGCCTTCCAGAACAGATACGCAGAGCTTGGAGCTTCTACTTTTGCCGGATGCCGGAGAGCTCCGCAGCAATTCAGTACTTATATCGCGCGATCATACGTGAATTCACGAGATCTCAGCTGTCAGTCATGGCCGTATAGCCGTTCCGCAACAAATCCTGTCCTGGTGGGTATTGAAGGACGGCGGAGCACGGAGCCGATCCGCAGCTGTTCCGCAGTTGGTGGAAATTCGGGGCCACAGTGACTGCTTTTATCAGTTATCCTCCTTGTTCCTAGATACAGGCCCCATGACACTTTGCGCAGCAGTGACTTCCGTTAACTGGTAACAATCAGTGAACGGCTCGCTCTATGAACGCGCTAGTATTTTTTAAACTGGCTACAAAGAATTATTCTACTCACCTTTCAACAATCGAACAACAAAAGGAAACATACAAATGTAAAAGCATTAGCTATATTTTTTTGGTCTCTTGGAAATGCACATTTGACAGTAGCTTGACAGTAGCAGTTCTGATACAAATGTACATTTATTTTCGTTAACACAGACAGTAGCTAACATCTGTAAAAAAATAAAATAAATGTAAAAGCCTAATTTTTAAAGGGTAAAGTTTAAATAGGCTATTCTTACTGAACTCTACTCTTATTCAAATTAACCATTGGTCTTATAGCTATATCATACATTTAGATCATGATAAGCACAGGTAAAACATGGCACCTCACTACCATGTCCATGGTAAAAACAATATGGTTCATATTGTCACAAGCAGGTTGAAGCAGAGAGGATGCAGGTTCTAATTGCAGCATCTTTATTAAACAAACTCAAATCAAAAAGAACAGGATCAAAGGAATATGAACAGAAAAATCTACTAAACACAATGATGACAGACAAGGAACAGTTGAAACACAGGGCTTAAATACACAGAGAACAGATCAGGGAAACGAGACACAGCTGATTAGAGTAATTAACAGGGGCCTGTACCATGATGGTAGTTGGACAAACTCCAGGTTACAGGATTAGTTTCGAGTTGACAAAACCAAACCAATCCAACCAGGCTTTGTTGGTACCATGACCTGATCATCAACTTTCTCTGTCAGCTCAGGCTTTGAACCTGAGTTTAGGAGTTTAGGTGTGACATCAGTAGCGAACAGCCAATCACATGCTGAGAAAGAGGGAAACTGCGATTCATTTCTAGCGAGAGAAGCAGCGTCATTCACTTCTCTCTTCAGCAGAATATTTTGAGATTAAAAGAAATATTACGAATTTAAACAAATTTACACAGCAAGAAGAAAATAGCTGTCTATGAAAGAGGACAAAAGAAAAAGTCTTGCTATATAAGTGCAAGTAAAATATTGTGAGTTTTTACAGTTGATAAAGGTAGGTCTATTGAGAGAATGTAGTCATTTTATAGCTTTATCTATTGGTTCTAAAGCATATTTATATTACCTTTATATATTTATTCCTTTAAACTGTGCGTAAAGTGTTACTACATAAGTGTTACTAAAAGCCATACGATTTTGACTTTAAAAATTATTTGCTATGTAGTGACCTTTAATGTGGAGTAGAAACAGGTGGAGTGACTTTATCGCATCAGACATGTGTCGCTCACAGCTGATTGGTCCAAGTTCGGTTTGAGATCTCTTACCTGGAACATAACCTGCCCCGGACCAGGTTAGCCGTGCAGCGTAAAGTTACTATGGCGATGAACACTGCTAAAAGCCAAACCACTTTCATGGTGCCTAAAACCCAGGGTTGGCGCAAACTAAACTGAAACACAGCTGGCTAGCCTCCTAAACCGGCTTCATGGTCTCGGCCCCAGGTGAAAGGGATCAAATTAACAACCTAGAAACACAGACAATCACAGAACAGGAAAACAGGTCAGAAGCAAACTCAAAATATAGCAAACAAGCTCAAATCGTGACACGTGATGAATGGCTTTTTTGGTTTTTAGTCTATTAAAACATTTAGTATAAATACAAATACAAAAAAACTGCTAGCTTATAACAAAAATGTCTGTAATTTGCCGCCTGTATTTCATTACTCATTTAATACATTTAATAGACCTACATGTCTCCATAATATAATTAAATTGTAGACAAATAGTATTTTTTTACTTATTTCCAATAAAAGTGTAAAAATCTTTAAAACAAGCACTATTTTTAAATTGGTTTCAGCTTGTTTTATCTTGCTCATTGTGTTTTTTCACAACAATGTTTAGATATTCAAACTTATTTAAAAAAAACAACTTCTATTCTATTCTAAAATGTGGAAGAGCTCCTGCTCCCATTACATTGTCTTTCTTACATGAAGTTAAAATGGTTTTGTCATGTTGCTTTGCTCTCTCTCACTGTAGATGAAGTGTTGTACAGTTAGTTTGAACAGATGTGGATCTCTCCGGCTCTAAGCGGCTGGAGTACGGAGGTTGCTCGTGGCACGAGGAATGTTGTGTTTGTTGCGGCTGTGAGAAGCCCATCGGCGGACAGTCGTTCATCCCAGATAAGAGCGAGTTTTACTGTGTGCCCTGTTACGAGGGACGAGGAGGGTTTTGAAAAGTCAGAAGAATTGTTCATTTTGTTGTGGTAGTAAGTTATTTTAGCAGTAGAGAGACATTAGCAGAGAAGCTCGAGAGGAGGGATTTATACAAACCAAGGTCAGCGGGATCTTTCGATTTGCGCCACTTCTTCTTCCAGTCAACAATGTGATCTCTCCATCCCAGGATACTCACTGTGGTCGATGTGATCTCTCCATCCCAGGATACTCACTGTGGTCGATGTGATCTCACCATCCCAGGATACTCACTGTGGTCGATGTGATCTCTCCATCCCAGGATACTCACTGTGGTCGATGTGATCTCACCATCCCAGGATACTCACTGTGGTCGATGTGATCTCACCATCCCAGGATACTCACTGTGGTCAATGTGATCTCACCATCCCAGGATACTCACTGTGGTCGATGTGATCTCTCCATCCCAGGATACTCACTGTGGTCGATGTGATCTCTCCATATCCCAGGATACTCACTGTGGTCAATGTGATCTCTCCATCCCAGGATACTCACTGTGGTCAATGTGATCTCTCCATCCCAGGATACTCACTGTGGTCGATGTGATCTCACCATCCCAGGATACTCACTGTGGTCAATGTGATCTCACCATCCCAGGATACTCACTGTGGTCAATGTGATCTCTCCATCCCAGGATACTCACTGTGGTCGATGTGATCTCTCCATCCCAGGATACTCACTGTGGTCGATGTGATCTCTCCATCCCAGGATACTCACTGTGGTCGATGTGATCTCACCATCCCAGGATACTCACTGTGGTCAATGTGATCTCTCCATCCCAGGATACTCACTGTGGTCGATGCGATCTCTTCATCCCAGGATACTCACTGTGGTCGATGTGATCTCACCATCCCAGGATACTCACTGTGGTCAATGTGATCTCACCATCCCAGGATACTCACTGTGGTCGATGTGATCTCACCATCCCAGGATACTCACTGTGGTCGATGTGATCTCACCATCCCAGGATACTCACTGTGGTCGATGTGATCTCACCATCCCAGGATACTCACTGTGGTCGATGTGATCTCACCATCCCAGGATACTCACTGTGGTCGATGTGATCTCTCCATCCCAGGATACTCACTGTGGTCGATGTGATCTGTCCATCCCAGGATACTCACTGTGGTCAATGTGATCTCACCATCCCAGGATACTCACTGTGGTCGATGTGAGGTCACAGTGAGCTAAAAGTGTAACCTCAAAGCTCACTCACTGTGCGCTCAAACTGTGAGCTCAGCATGAGAGACAACTGTAAAGTCATTGTGTTAAACTCTCATTCTGTTAGTTTAGTGAGTTTACTGTGATCTAAAATTCCTCTAATATTGGTTAGTTATATCACAAACATCATGTAGAAGTTCATATTTTATTTCCATCAACAAAGTATTTCAAAAATTCAGTTTTCTTGTTTATTTTGTATTCTTTTCAGGTTTTGACATTTGACACAAATATTTCTATTTGACGGATGCATTCAGATTCTGGTGTGGTTTTGGTGACTCTTTTTCACTTCTTAACCTTTATTTCTTTTTCCCCTTGAAAAAACTTGACATCCTGAAACACAGAGAGCAATATGTTTGATTACTGGTGTGATTTCTGAAGCCAGGTGACTCTACACATGAGCTGGTAAGATGGATGGTTCACATGTACCTGGTCATGTGACAGTACTCTGCTAACACAGGGCCAGGCCACAGTGCATATTAGCATTATAATATCATATGAGCGTATGTGAAATGCAATTAAAGTGACCACCCACCATTTCTCCAGTGTAACAATTCCACGCTGAGTCCAGAACACAACTGTACAGCACAAACGGTTTGCTGACAAATCCTGCAGTGTCCACGTTTTTCCAGAGTTGAGAAACAGGAACTATAATGTTCCCAGTGACCGACATTTGAACTTCCTCCTCTCATCCTGCTCAACATTTTGAATTCACAATGAGCTGATATAATATTCACACTGTGAGTGTCACTGTATGAGAATGGTCTCATGATCTCACGTGTTGACTGGGATCTGCAGCCCTGAGTTTAGACCGATGCTCGCGGAGAACATCACATGACCAGGGGCAGAGGAGGTGACGCGGGCTGGCCTGGAGGAAAGGGGGCAGAAGTCTAAGCAAGATTTTAGAGAGGAGAAAGAGTATCAGTTGCACTGTTAGTGTCTGATGATGATGAGATGATTAGCGGGAGTAAGTGTGTCTGAGACCAGAGAGGACAGACGGAGGGAGAGAGTGAGCGAAGGTTACAGTGTGTTGTTCCTCCGGTTGCTGATACTTCTCTCTGGTGTCAGGTTCTTTATAGATATGGAAAAAGACTATTAAAATATTATTTACACTGAGAAAAAAAGTGTTGTTTTACAGCAAGACACTACAGGCAAAAAAAAGTGTTTTTTCATGCACTAGTCAATTTTCAATAGACTGGCTTTTCATGTCCGAATCTCGCGAGAATTAGTACGTCACCCAGGTAATTCTCGCCTACTCTTTTATGAATACTGAATACTGATTCATACTTTTTCGCTCGCCTACTGCGGTTTCGAACACAGCAATAGATTTCAACGGAGACAAGTGAAGTCAATTAGAAGTCAATTAGAAGCACTCACTTCCTGATGGCTGAGCGTACTGCACAGACTCAAACTGAGCTTGACCACGTAGATGTGACGTGAGCAACCCGTCTGTCTTCTAGTAGCTGTGCCAAGAGAAATCTGAATCATTCCCTTCTGAATCTTGCAGAGACGGAGAGTGTGAGTAGGAGCTGTCCATGAGCTAGGAGCAGGAGAAACTTTATGACTCTCTATGGACTTCTCCCTTGACTTTATCGGTCTTTATGCCTCCACGTCCCCCCGATTGCCCGCGAGCTTCTCCTCCTGTCTATACGGTAATTTCTCTACTGTGCGACAGAGAGTCGCGTGGTTACTTATGACGCAATCGTTAGCCTATTTTTACAAAAACGGCTTCTACGGGGCCATAGCGTAAGATACAAGGTAATGGAGCCTTTTATACATTGTCGTGTTTCTTTAGAAATAAACAATGGACAAATGGAGTCTTTAAACGCCTCAGATGTAAAGTTATTCACTGTCAAAGAGACGCCAAAATGAATGGGAGTCAATGGAATGCTAACAGCAGGTGGGGGTCCGCTAGCCAATGGATGCCCCCATAGAAGGTACGCTTTCCGGGTGAAAAGTTTGTAGGTCTTGCAAATTGTGTTTTACCTAATAAAACTAGGTTTGTTTAACCATAAGAATAGAATAGAATAATAGACAAATTTTAACACACATCAGAAATCATGTAAATGCAATATCCCACAGTTTACAAATAAACCTGAGAGTCGTGTTGTGAATTCTTCAAGCCTTGAATTTGTATTTGGTGTCATTTTATGTGTGCGTTCAAATCAAATCATTTCAAATAATTTTGTTTTGTATCATTGTGACAAAGTACAAGTTGACAAAGAGGACATGTCTTTTGTTTTTCTTCCAAAAAGGCAAATGCAAACAAACCTGATAATCTGATTAAATGGTGGCACCAAAAGAATGCAGTTATTCCCTGATATGTTTATGATTACTCTCAGTACTGTCAGAACAATTAACAGTCATTAATTACTATTAATTATTAATGCTCACCATTATGCAATTTTTATTTATTTAAACATTTTTAATCACTTCTGACTGCGAAGATAAGAAGTTATACTCCCAAATGAGGAGCACCAGAGGGTTAATTATTGTTTAATATCTTTGTTAATATTTCTAATTATATATTTCTAAAATACTGACCGCCACTGATGTGACAGAGGACGTTCCGCTTCCTTGAACTTCCTGTTCCTCCGATCAGTCTTGCTGTTGGAATTCCTAAAGCAGAAGAAAGCTGATGCTGACCTGTATGACTTTAAGATTTATATTATACTAAACTCTGAGTTCATCATCAAGTTGTCAGCTCAACATCATGACAATATATATATATATATATTTATTATTAATCATAATTAGGACTAAAGATGCTTGATCAAAAATTATTTACCAGACATAGCACTCACAAAGAACAATTTTAACCAAGTAAACTAAAAACAAATCACTAAACAAATTAAATGTAATCATTTTAAATAACATATTTCCAGGTTTTCCTTGACTGTGTGAACCTCATTGTTTTCTCTGTATTTTCTGATTTGAAACTATAGCGCCACCTAGTGAACATTATCTACAGTAATGCTGTAGCACAGAGACCTCAGAGAATCTTAAAGTAATAGTTCACACAAATATAATAATTATGTCATCATTTACTGCCCAAACCTGTATGAGTTTCTTTACTGTGACTGGTTTACTTTAAAGAGAGAAAGTTTTCTAAACATTAAACATTTGACATGTCATCTTGGTAATAGACCTACAATTTCTTCTTCTTCTTCTTCTTCTTCTTCTTCTTCTTCTTCAATTTTTTTTTGTTTTTACCATGATCATAATATCATGGTGTTTTAAAGATCCATAGTGTAGTGTATGAATATGGTAATAATCATACAGTGATATATATTGAGGAATTAACATCTGATTTACCTCAGTATAATCACAGATCATTTTGTAATTGAAATGGTAGAAACAGCTTTGATATAGGCCTACTTTATCAATTTTATCATAGTTTGGTTCATTTTGATGTATATAAAAACAAAAATACAGACACTTTCACTTTGTCTGGTTGAGATGGGAGAAAACAACGGCATGAATAATTATGAAAAGTTGAAAATAAAATTGTTAAACATATATATAATTTGCAATTATTGCTAGAATTATAGATTTTAACAAAGAAGAACAAATTATGAAAATATAGCAAAACATGTTTAGATTTGTAATTATATAAATCATTTTCATTGTGTATTTTATATTAGGGCTTTAAATGAACGAAATGACTCGAAAAAAGATTCGTTCATTTTAATGAACAAGATCGAACAAGTGA
The DNA here is from genome assembly GCF_951802725.1 of Rutilus rutilus. Lineage (NCBI taxonomy): Eukaryota > Metazoa > Chordata > Actinopteri > Cypriniformes > Leuciscidae > Rutilus > Rutilus rutilus. The sequence continues at coordinate 37,074,565 of NC_140216.1, read as the reverse complement.
GTCAGTAAACACACTGTTGAGTGTGTTTGAATAAAGTTCTGCTTGTTCATTATGGAGCTAGAATTGTGTCTTTATTACATGCGAGAAAATAAATGATCTGAGAGAAAAAAAAAAAGTTTGATACACTGATAGCAAAAAAGCATTTCATGAGAGAAAAAAATAATATTTGAGAGAAAAGGTTTTCATACCAATAGCAAAAAATAATATTTGAGACTAAAAAAAGTTTTGAGAAAAAGTATTTTCTCACAGAACATAAAAAAATATAAATTTGAAATTATTTAAATTATTTCTGAGAAAAAAAACTCTTTCAAAATACTTTGAAAAAAACTCTCAAATATATATTTTTTGCCATCAGTGTGAAAACATTTTCTCTAAAATAAAAAAGTGTTTCTCTCAAAACGCTTTCCTTTGCTCTCAATGCAATTTCTTGCTCTCGTATTATATAATACATCAATTTATTTAGATTTTCTCATCCTCATGTCGGTCCAAACCCCAATGACTTCTTCTATGGAAAACAAAAGAAGATATTACGCAGAATGTCCGTGTTGCTCTTTTCCATTTAATGAAAGTGAATGGAGACTGGGGCTGTCAAGCTCCACACATAAAAAAATGACAAATGTAGTCAAGCAAAACATGACTTAAACATAACATACAAGTTGCATAAACCATGTTGTTGTTTTTTGTCATTTATAAAAAGCTCAACAGCCCCAGTCCCCATTCACTTTCATTATGTCTAGAAGAACTTCTTTTGTTGCACAGAAGTAAGCAATATAAGTTTGGAACAACATTGAGTAAATCATCTTTAGCAGAACAACACTGTAAAAAAAAAATCCATAAAAAACAGAAAAGTTCTGTTTACAGTTAAGTTTACGGAGTTTTCTGTTAACCACACATCACAACACAATGCAGAATTCAAAATACGGGTAAAACACCTGTGAAACATCAATACGGAATATTCCTTCATTAACACATTGTGCCATATTTTTACAGACTTTTCTTAGAGTGCATCCTTATCAATGTTTATTAACAAATTAAATGATGTTATATGAAATTATGATAATGTTGTTCTAGAGATTTTAGAAACGGCTGCTCAAAATGAAACTCCTCTCAATGTTTTTGTCAGGTTTTGGAGAAGGGAAGTGTGTGTCGTTTGAGGATCGTCAGTGGCATCAGTCGTGTTTTAAGTGTTCTGAGTGTTCGGTGTCTCTGGTCGGCGCTGGATTCTTCCCCGACGGGACAAAGATTCTCTGCAAAAACTGCAATGCCAAATAATTCATAACTGCTTCTGTAGATGTGCTGAAGAACAGAGCGCTGGGTAATAGAAACACATTTATGAAACGTTTGACATCATTTATACATGTATGATACATGATATACATTTAGGTGTTACATTCTCCCAAATCTGTATGTTAAAAATCTCTAAACTAGAACAACACATTAGATTGTTGTAAGAAATTGTAGTCTGCCTCGACCCATATTCCACTCCTAAATATATTTTAGAATGAGCTCATCCCCAAAATGGCTTAATTATCGATTAAGGCAGTCAAGTTATATTGTTTCTTGATCATTTGGGTTTATCACATCCTGAGCAAATGGTAGTCAATTGTAGAATGGGACTGGGTGTGGGACACAGAGAACCTTCTCAGACAATGGGGTGTCACAACTTCATTAACATACAGACCACAGCTGTTACAAAAAGAGCAACTTCATTTACATGAAGAACAGGATAAAAGGTTTAAGATTTGGATGTTCTGTGTTCATTCTGACGCCGGTGAACCCAAGGTGCTTTGTGTACCTTGCCACTGCTGTAATAAACTTCATTTTTGAGATCGTCGACGTCCACATCATTTTTTCTTACATTGTGTAAATGTATTTCACAGTTTAAATGATAAACTCAAATAATTTGAACCGAACGTGTTTCGTGCCAAAGTGACTCAGTTTTGATTTTACGGTTGAGTAATTTTCCATGTGTTTGCATTAACATCAGGCCTTTAAATTCCCTCCAACAGCAACATTCCTCAATGAAACTTACATTTGAACAAAACACACACTGAGTGTTAATATGTGAGGTGTGTGTTCAGCGAGACAGGATTGAATCATGTAATGATGCATTAGAATGTGGACAGAAAATGTTGTTTGTATTAAACAGTGAATTTTACAGTGCACTATTTTAATGCACATGAATTAGTGTTTTATCCATTCATTTTAATAATTCTCAAATGAAATATTAACATATTAATTATGATTTAACAGATGGCTTCCTATCCTGTTGCTTTCAAAAGAATACTTTTAACTTTGTTTTTAAATGTTTGATGTATTTTTACATATGAATGGCTTCAGTAAAACTGCTCCTGTGTTTCCTTTCATAAAATATTTGTTACATAATAAACAACTTCTTTCAAATATTTGAGGTTCAGTAAAATTCTATTATTTTTAACTATACATGTACATATACATTTCTAAGACAAAATGTCTGATAAAATATGCAGTTTAATATAAGAATATAAGGTTATGGAAATCCTGCATAGCCTATACTCAACCCAAACATCTCTAATCATGAATAAACCCTTCATGTGAAGTTTTTAAATTGTAATTTTAATTTACTCGTTTTTATCAGATGCCAAATTTCGGACATTTTATTTATTTAAAGAATTTTTTTACCTTAAATAAAGGCATGTAAAACTAAAAGATGACGACCCTTCAGGCGGCCAGGGAGGACCAGGTAGTTCGTGGGACCATGGTGGCGCGGCCTCCATGGTCCTATCAAGGGACCCACAGGCACCGGCTCAGGGACAGGAACAGACTCCCTGGCAGCGGCCATCTTTGCTGAGGGCTCAGGTTCAGACGTGGCAGCGGCCATCTCTGCTGAGGACTCAGGTTCAGACGTGGCGGCGGCCATCTCTGCTGAGGACTCAGGTTCAGACGTGGCAGCGGCCATCTCTGCTGAGGGCTCAGGTTCAGACGTGGCGGCGGCCATCTCTGCTGAGGGCTCAGGTTCAGACGTGGCAGCGGCCATCTCTGCTGAGGACTCAGGTTCAGACGTGGCGGCGGCCATCTCTGCTGAGGACTCAGGTTCAGACGTGGCAGCGGCCATCTCTGCTGAGGGCTCAGGTTCAGACGTGGCGGCGGCCATCTCTGCTGAGGGCTCAGGTTCAGACGTGGCAGCGGCCATCTCTGCTGAGGGCTCAGGTTCAGACGTGGCGGCGGCGATCTCTGCTGAGGGCTGAGGTTCAGACGTGGCGGCAGCCATCTCTGCTGAGGACTCAGGTTCAGACGTGGCGGCGGCCATCTCTGCTGAGGACTCAGGTTCAGACGTGGCAGCAGCCATCTCTGCTGAGGGCTCAGGTTCAGACGTGGCGGCGGCCATCTCTGCTGAGGGCTCAGGTTCAGACGTGGCGGCAGCCATCTCTGCTGAGGGCTCAGGTTCAGACGTGGCGGCGGCCATCTCTGCTGATGGCTCAGGTTCAGACGTGGCGGCGGCCATCTCTGCTGAGGACTCAGGTTCAGACGTGGCGGCGGCCATCTCTGCTGAGGGCTCAGGTTCAGACGTGGCGGTGGCCATCTCTGCTGAGGGCTCAGCTGACATGGCGGCGGCCATCTCTGCTGAGGGCTCAGGTTCAGACGTGGCGGCAGCCATCTCTGCTGAGGACTCAGGTTCAGACGTGGCGGCAGCCATCTCTGCTGAGGACTCAGGTTCAGACGTGGCGGCGGCCATCTCTGCTGAGGACTCAGGTTCAGACGTGGCGGCGGCCATCTCTGCTGAGGACTCAGGTTCAGACGTGGCGGCGGCCATCTCTTCTGAGGACTCAGGTTCAGACGTGGCGGTGGCCATCTCTGCTGAGGGCTCAGGTTCAGACGTGGCGGTGGCCATCTCTGCTGAGGGCTCAGCTGACATGGCGGCGGCCATCTCTGCTGAGGGCTCAGGTTCAGACGTGGCGGCAGCCATCTCTGCTGAGGACTCAGGTTCAGACGTGGCGGCAGCCATCTCTGCTGAGGACTCAGGTTCAGACGTGGCGGCGGCCATCTCTGCTGAGGACTCAGGTTCAGACGTGGCGGCGGCCATCTCTTCTGAGGACTCAGGTTCAGACGTGGCGGCGGCCATCTCTGCTGAGGGCTCAGCTGACGTGGCGGCGGCCATCTCTGCTGAGGGCTCAGGTTCAGACGTGGCGGCCGCCATCTCTGCTGAGGACTCAGGTTCAGACGTGGCGGCCGCCATCTCTGCTGAGGACTCAGGTTCAGACGTGGCGGCGGCCATCTCTGCTGAGGACTCAGGTTCAGACGTGGCGGCGGCCATCTCTGCTGAGGGCTGAGGTTCAGACGTGGCGGCGGCCATCTCTGCTGAGGACTCAGGTTCAGACGTGGCGGCGGCCATCTCTGCTGAGGACTCAGGTTCAGACGTGGTGGCGGCCATCTCTGCTGAGGGCTCAGGTTCAGACGTGGCGGCGGCCATCTCTGCTGAGGACTCAGGTTCAGACGTGGCGGCAGCCATTTCTGCTGAGGACTCAGGTTCAGACGTGGCGGCAGCCATCTCTGCTGAGGACTCAGGTTCAGACGTGGTGGCAGCCATTTCTGCTGAGGACTCAGGTTCAGACGTGGCGGCAGCCATCTCTGCTGAGGACTCAGGTTCAGACGTGGCGGCGGCCATCTCTGCTGAGGGCTCAGCTGACGTGGCGGCGGCCATCTCTGCTGAGGGCTCAGGTTCAGACGTGGCGGCAGCCATCTCTGCTGAGAACTCAGGTTCAGACGTGGCGGCGGCCATCTCTGCTGAGGGCTCAGGTTCAGACGTGGCGGCAGCCATCTCTGCTGAGGGCTCAGGTTCAGACGTGGCGGCGGCCATCTCTGCTGAGGGCTCAGCTGACGTGGCGGCGGCCATCTCTGCTGAGGGCTCAGGTTCAGACGTGGCGGCGGCCATCTCTGCTGAGGGCTCAGGTTCAGACGTGGCGGCAGCCATCACTGCTGAGGACTCAGGTTCAGACGTGGCGGCGGCCATCTCTGCTGAGGACTCAGGTTCAGACGTGGCGGCAGCCATCTCTGCTGAGGGCTCAGGTGACGTGGCGGCGCCCATCTCTGCTGTGGGCTCAGGCGACATGGCGGCAGCCATCTTGTCCGGAGACACTGGCTCGGTGGCTGCCATCTTGTCCGGAGACACTGGCTCGGCGGCGGCCATCTTGACCGGAGACACTAGCTGTGTCTGAAATCGCTCCCTATCCACTATGTAGTGCACTATTTAGGGTGTCGGCCATTTTTTAGTGGTGTCCGAATTCTGAGTGAACGACATCATTCCCATCATTCCCTACCAAACTCACAGAAAAAGTTGAGCAGCTCAGTTGCAGGGCCAAGTCAATATAATGTTTCAGAGTCCAGCTAGGGTGATGAAGTGGCATAAGGGAGCTGAACGACTTGGATAGCCCTCCACGGGAAAATATCATTAGGCATAGTTCATTGAAAAAAGCCAAAGGTCGGTCGGTCGTCGCTGCTGGGTCTTGGTGTGGCGAAGTTTTGCGTCACGAACTGCTCCGAGACTCGAAGGTGAGATCCAAATTCTGCTTTTATTATGGGCAATCCAAAGGCGTAATCCAAAGTACAGGCAATGGGTCAAAACACAGGTAGGCAGTCCAAACAAAACAAACAAACAAACAAACAAACAAACAAACAAAACAGGCAGGGGTCAGAGGCAAAAGAGTAATACACGGAACAGGCAAGAAATCCAAAAACCAAGAGACATGAAACCAGGGAAAACACTCAGAAATGCAGTTCAACAACATAAAAAACTTCACAGTAAGTGAATGAGTGAACATGGTATAAATAGGCTGAGACTAACAGGGTAATGAGACACAGGTGAATGCAATCAGTGATGATGAGTCCGGGCAATGAGTTATGGGAAATGTAGTTTGTGAGGGAGTGATAATAGTCTGATGTGGAGTGCCCTCTGGTGGCTCTCAAGGGCACTCCAGCTGGTGACCGTTACAGTTTTCTTTTTCTTCTTCTTCTTCTTCTTCTCCTTTTTTTTATTTATTTTTTTATTACCATAATCATAATATCATGGTGTTTTTATGTATACTTTGAAGATCCATAGTGTAGTGTATGAATATGGTAATCATACAGTTCTGATATATATTGAGGTATTATCATCTGATTTACCACAGTATTATCACAGCTTTTATCACAGCAATTAGACACAGCTTTGATAATTTATTAATGTTATCACAATATGGTTGATTTTAATGTAAAAAAAAAAATACAGACACTTTCACTTTGTCAGGTTGAGATGGGAGAAAACAACGGCATGAATAATTATGAAAAATTGAAAATAAAATTGTTAAACAAGCATTATATTTTTAATTTGCACTTATAGCTAGAAATGATTTTAACATGGAAAAACAAATTATGAAAAAATAGCATATAAACAGTGAGAAAATAGGCTGTAAATTCATTTATTGTAATTGACAGGTGTGATGATCAGTGGAGTTGAGTTTTTACCTCCAGCATTATTGCACGGGCAAAAATATGGATAGAGTTTCCCAGTGAAAGACTGATCAGTGAAAGAGTAGAGATGAGAGCTGGACTCCACATCATAAAAGGAGACCAGACCCTCCTCATAATCCACAAACACACCGACCCGCTGCGGCTTCACTCTCACACACAGGGAGACAGGAGAATCAGCACCGGCTTTATATTCATTCTCATTCCTCAAAACCACAATCCAGTACCCATTACTGGGACTCACTGTGATCATTCCCTTCCTGTTAATGGATTCTCTGGCCACTCCTAAATCCCATTTAGTCTTTCCCTTCACCTGCACCTCAAAATAAAATCTCCCTGAGGAGAATCCCTCCTTTCCCAGGACACAGGGACATGGATCAAATCTCTCTGGTTTGTCTGGGAGTTTCTGTATAATGTCTCCATGTCTCACTTGTTTTCCATCATCAGACAGGATGAGATATGGATGAGCTGTATCAGGATCCAGAGTCACATCAACTGAGAAAACAGAGAATATAAATCACAACTTAATACATATATTTAGTGATGATGTTTGTAATATGTAATCAGTGTTTAATCATACTGTCGGTCAGTGATGAAGCTGTGAGTATCTGAATGTAATCTAGTGTAGTGCAGACAGCACACTGTACCTGCATACTGCTGTATCCTCTTCAGTTCTGTAGAGACACATGACAATAAAACACCATCAGATCTTTGACATTTTTATGTGTGGAATTATAGACAAGATTTAAGGTTATATTTAAAGAATTGTGTACAACATCATGTTTTATCTGATCAATGTTTCTCTGCTGATATTTAGAGAATCCCTGAACTCCTATTGTGTTTGAGCTCGAAATATTCCTCCTTTTTAGAACATCATTGGGAATGTTTTGTGAAACATTTTATGAAAATTTTATTTTAGATATTGTTATGGCTAATGTTATTCATCTCAGTTTTGGAGTGTATTAGTGTTGTGGTTATTCAACAAAGACAACATAAAAAATAAACTTAGAGAAAGTGAAAATGAAAGCCCAGCACTGCGAAGCTGTTTGAACTACAGGTCAGAAATTTTCCTCTAAAAAAAGAACAAATCTGCATGAATAGACATTTGTCATGGAAACACCATCAACAGCACCAGACCTCAACACTCCGCCCACTCGTTCCATGTCTCCTGAGTACTAATCACCTTCACCTGTCATCACCACCTGTCTTCAATCATCACTCTCATCATCTGCACTATAAAGATACCCCAGTTCCCTCAGTTCACTGTCTGGTCTTGTTGCTATTACCTTGTCAACCAGACTCTCCTTTGGGTACTCTCCAGACTGTTAATTCAGACTTACATGCATCGTGTATACTCACCTGGCGTCCATGAGCATCCTTCAGCCACTCTGATCCTCCAGTCTTCTGCCAGTCGTTCATCTTCTTCCCATCACGACATCACCAAACCTGCACCAGATAAGAGACTCAATCAAATCCAACATCTGCATCTGTTATCTAAATCGTTCTTCAATTCATCTACTCACCTGCCATGTCTGTTCCTAAGTGCTTTAAATAAAACATCTATTACTTTACCTGTTTGTGTCATTCTGTTTTATGACAGAAGACCAGACCAACATGCACAAACCAACAGATTACGGCGAAGAGGACGATTCAACCCTGGTCACAGTCGCTGAAGTATTACAAGAAATTCAGTGTGCTATTCATCCACCCGTCATCTGTTCTTCCTCGTCTGCCTCTGTCAGTCCCATGGCCCGACCAGCGACGTACTCAGGTGAGGAGGGTGAGTGCAGTGGGTTTCTTCTGCAGTACAAACTCTTTATGGAAATGCAAGCTTCACAATTCGCATCTGAAAGAGCGAAAATTGCGTTTGTCATATCCCTTCTCACTGGACGAGCACTTCTCTGGGCTCTGGCGCTATGGGATGCGAAGGGAGCTGTTACTCAATCTTTTGACAACTTCATCGGCCACTTCTGCAAAGTTTTTTCACAAGCATCTAATTCCCTCTCTGTCCATGATCAATCATTTCGTTTATGGCAAGGACAAACCTCAGTGTCCGATTATGTCCGATTGTGCTCTGCAATTTCGCACTCTAGCAGCAACCAGTGGATGGAATGAGACGGCTTTAATCACTGCATATCGTCATGGTCTTAACCAAGATATTCGCTTACAACTGGCTATCTACGATGATATCATTGGCCTGGAAAGCCTTATCCAACGCTCTATTCGAGTGTCTCAACGACGCACTGCTTGCCAGCTAGATAAGCCTGCTCTGACTCCTCCGAGCCCTTTGACCACCACCAGCCCTCCAGCATCAGAACCCATGCAAATTGACTCTGCCCATCTATCATCAACTGAACGTCAACGCCGCATCCACAACAATCTCTGTCTCTACTGTGGTACAGCAGGTCATCTTCTGGTCACCTGTCTAGTCCATCCCCCACGACCAGCGGTGAGTACAGTTCGACTTCCTACATCAATTTCCTTCATGAAATTCACTCCTGTACTGTTAATGTATCTTCAATGATCTCTTCCAGCGAAAGCGCTGATCGATTCCGGTGCCGCAGGCAATTTCATCTCGCACTCCACACTACAAAAACTACGAGTCCACCAAAGAACCACTCCTCAAGTCCTTCACGTGCAGTCCATCCTTGGAAAGCCACTCAGTCGTGGGCAGATCCGGTATTGCAGTCCCACCATCAAAATGAGAATTGGATGCTTGCATGAGGAGGAACTTTCATTCTTGGTGCTGGAGGGCTCTACAGCGGACATCATCCTGGGACGCCCGTGGCTGGAACTTCACTCGCCTTACATTTGCTGGTCTTCAGGTGAAATATGTCAGTGGGGAAAATACAGTTTTTCTTATTGTCTGTATCCTGTCAAGAAAACTCATCCACCGTCTACTTCCGTATCCGAAGTGGCAATCTGCTCTACTTCTGTCGAGAGTCCAGCCACCAAAGTACATTAAGAGATACCAACCATCTACCGGGCGTTCCAGGATGTTTTCAGTAAAAAACTGGCTACAAAACTTCCACTATATCGGCCATGGGACTGTGAGATCGACCTGCTGCCTGGGGCTACTCCACCACGTGGGAAATTCTACCCATTGTCCATCCCGGAGCAGAAGGCCATGGAGGAGTATATCGAGGAGGCTCTTCGTCAAGAATTCATTCGACCATTAACGTCCCCTGCCGCGTCCAGCTTCTTTTTTGTCGCAAAAAAGGACGGAGGCTTGCGCCCCTGCATTGATTACCGCACCCTCAATGCCTCCACTGTCAAGTACCGGTATCCCCTTCCTCTGGTCCCAGCCACCCTGGAACAACTACGTGATGCCCGGATCTTTTCTAAACTGGATCTTCGCAGTGCCTACAACCTAGTACGTATACGAAAAGGAGATGAATGGAAGACGGTGTTCATCCCTCCTGCAGGCCATTATGAGTATAGGGTCATGCCCTATGGGCTTTCCAATGCTCCCGCCGTCTTCCAAGGATTCATGAATGAGATCTTCAGAGATTTTCTTCAACGGTTTGTCATTGTGTATATTGATGACATTCTCATCTACTCTGCCAGTCTGACCGAGCACCACCACCATGTGAAACTAGTACTTCAACAGCTACGTGAGCATCAGCTATTTCTCAAATTGGAAAAATGTGAGTTCCACCAAGAGACGGTCCAGGTCCTGGGTTACGTGATTAACCAACATGGAATCTCTATGGACCAGAGGAAGGTGGAGGCTGTTTCCAACTGGCCGTTACCGTCAACCATCAAAGAGCTTCAACGCTTCTTAGGATTCGCCAACTTCTATCTGCGATTCATACTGGGCTTCAGCAAAATCAGCGCACCCATCACTTCTCTGTTGAGAAAAGGGGCCAAGTCTCTGTCCTGGACCACTGAAGCCACCAATGCCTTCGAGAAGCTCAAAGCCTCCTTCAGTTCCGCTCCTACCCTCGTTCATCCTAACCCTGATCTTCCATTTCTCGTTGACGTTAACGCCTCAACAACCGGGGTAGGGGCAGTCCTTTCCCAGCGGCAGGGGAAGCCTCCAAAACTCCATCCATGTGCCTTCTTTTCAAAGAAACTGTCCCCGGCGGAGCAGAATTACGACATCGGCAACCGGGAACTGTTGGCCATAAAACTGGCTTAGGAAGATTGGAGACACTGGCTGGAGGGAGCAAAATTCCCCTTTGAAGTCAACACTGATCACCGTAGCCTGGAATACCTTCGAGATGCAAAAAAACTCAACACCCGTCAAGCCCGCTGGTCACTCTTCTTCACCCGGTTTAACTTCAAAGTAACCTATCGACCAGGAGAAAAGAACGTAAAAGCTGATTCCCTCTCTCGTCTGTACCAACCTGAATCCATTGCTAATAATCCTGAACCCATCCTCCCTCCAGCCATGATTGTCAGTCCTATCCAGTGGAGTTTGGATGACTATATCGCTCAAGCCACTCTTTCTGAACCTGCTCCGCCAGGAAGTCCTGTGGGACGGACCTTTGTACCATCCCATCTACGTCTGTCCCTCATGGACTCAGTCCATACATCTCCGGGCTCTGGACACCCAGGCAGCCAACAAACCCTCTCGCTCCTCCAACAACGCTACTGGTGGCCCAATATGACCCAGGATCTCTCCCGATATGTAAAGAGTTGCTCAGTCTGTGCCATGGATAAAGTCCCCAGACGGCTTCCAGAAGGAAAACTTGTTCCTCTACCTGTACCCACAAGACCTTGGTCTCATATCGGGGTGGACTTCATTATGGACCTTCCTTCATCAAATTCCTACACCTGTGTGTTGGTTGTGGTAGACCGTTTCTCAAAAGCCTGCAAATTGATTCCTCTGCCTGGTTTACCCACAGCCTTTGAGACTGCAGAGACTCTCTTCAACCAAATCTTCAGAAATTTTGGCATACCCGAAGACATTGTATCAGACCGTGGTCCACAATTCATATCCAGGGTATGGAGATCCTTCAACCTCCTGGGAGTATCTGTGAGTTTGACTTCTGGATATCATCCGCAGTCGAATGGCCAGACTGAGAGGAAGATACAGGAGATCGGGAGGTACCTGCGGTCATATTGCCATGACCATCAGGACTGCTGGTGCCGCTACCTACCCTGGGCCGAGTATGCACAGAACTACAGCAATCCACCATGGGTCTGACGCCCTTTCAGTGCATACTCGACTACGAACCGACCCTGTTTCCCTGGTCAGGAGAGCCTTCCGACGTTCCAGTAGTCCACCACTGGTTTCAAGAGAGCGAGAGGGTCTGGGACTCAGCACACGTCCATCTACAGAGGTACTGTCACGGAAACACCATCAACAGCACCAGACCTCAACACTCCGCCCACTCGTTCCATGTCTCCTGAGTACTAATCACCTTCACCTGTCATCACCACCTGTCTTCAATCATCACACTCATCACCTGCACCATAAAGATACCCCAGTTCTCTCAGTTCACTGTCTGGTCTCGTCGCTATTACCTCGTCAACCAGACTCTCCTTTGGGTACTCTCCAGACTGTTAATTAAGATTTACCTGCATCGTGTATACTCCAGTCTTCTGCCAGTCGTTCATCTTCTTCCCATCACGACATCACCAAACCTGCACCAGATAAGAGACTCAATCAAATCCAACATCTGCATCTGTTATCTAAATCGTTCTTCAATTCATCTACTCACCTGCCATGTCTGTTCCTAAGTGCTTTAAATGAAAACATCTATTACTTTACCTGTTTGTGTCATTCTGTTTTATGACAACATTAATGATGTATATCAATTTGATTTTCTTCTGCTAAACTGATTTTATCTGACACATAATCACAACATTTGGATGAAACCGCTGAAAAGACTGAAAATGGCAGAAAATGAATGTTTCTTTCTGTTGTTTCTCATCTAAAAGTGTTCACAGATTTACTAAAGCCTCAAGGTTCTGGTTACAGTGATGAAGCTTCTAGTACAAGATGAATTTACTGCATGTTTCCTGAAATTAGAGATGAATATGACCTGCTCTCTTCAAGAAGAACTGTGATGATAATGAGACACAAACACATGATCACACAGTTCTCTTATTTCAGCTTTAACAGACTCATTCTTCATTACTGATATTAAAAGATGATAAATATATGTATCTGTACGGTGTATTTGATATTGCTGTACCAGTTAACGTGAGTTTCTCCTGTAGAGAGTCCTGCAGTTTAGTCAGAGCTCTCCTCAGAGTCTCCAGACTCTCATCAGTCTTCACACTGATCTCAGACCAGTTCCTGGTGTTTCTAGAGCTGCACAGGGATGAGTAAATCTACAGCAGGAGAGAGGAGAAATCCTTCAGCATGGGGAGTGTTATGGTGTCATATTCTGCATTATCATTGATCAGAGAGATGTTGACTGACCTGTAGGAGGTGGAGGTGATCTTCAGTGTGTGAGAGCTGCTCCAGCTCAGTGTTTCTCATCTTTAGCTCAGTGATCTCCTGCTCCAGCTCTTCAATGAGCTCTTCCTCCTGTTTCTCTGCTGCTTTCTGCTGCTCCTCCATCATCTCCAGCAGTTCAGTCTGACATCTCTCAATGGAGCGGATGAGATCAGTGAAGAGCTCCACACGGGCTGCTTTCTCCTTCTCTGTGTTTCTCTGCTCAACCAGGACAATCAACACATTATTAGTGGCGTTTGTGAAGAGAAGAATCAGTGTTATTATTTCTCATACTTCAGTGTTTTAGGCGGTTTTCAAAATCCCTCATTCTGCCCCGTTTGCACTGAATGATTCCTCAAATCATGTGTGTTGTTGAGGAGAGATGTGTTATTACTTTACTAAGTGATCAGGGAATCACAGACGTGTCGATATTCAGACCAGCAGTGTGACTGTGAGTGTGAAATTGCTTTTATACAACAATTCAATAAACAATGATAGATATTAAAATTAATTTAATTGAATTATTTTAAACTCACTTTTCTGACTTCTGCTGAGTGTTTGACGTCTTGAATCTTCTTGATTCTGTCCTGGATCATCTGCTGTGTGTCTTTCTGTGTCTTCATCAGTTGAGTCTATAGACAGAGAACAACACACAATATGTTTTCATAACTGATTAATTTATATTCAAGAACAAGTGATTCCTCATGATAAGAGCCATTTAAAATCAGTTTGTCAGTAACTTCTACCTTCTTCTCTTCACTCTCTTCTTCTAAAGAAACAGTGTTGTGGTTCTTGTGGTCTGTTACAGTGCAGATCGGACACATACATGTCTGATCATCTCTACAGAACAGCTCCAGAGGTCTCTCATGTTTCTGACATATATAGTCCTCCAGATTACTCACAGGATTGATCAGTTTGTGTTTCTTTAAACCTGCCACTCTCGAATGAGGCTCCAGGTGAGTTTCACAGTAAGAGCTCTGACACACCAGACACAACTTCAGGGCTTTCAGCTTTCTTTCCTCACAGAAGTCACACAGAACTTCAGGGTTTTTCAGAACTTCAGCTTTTTTCTCAAGACTTTTCTTTTTATAGTGATCTACGAACTCTCGGAGTGTGGTATTAATCTTGAGATCAGGTCTGTGCTTGAATGTTTCTTTACAATATGGACAGTTGCAGGTCTGGCTGTTGTCCCAGCACTTATTCAGACAGGTCTTGCAGAAGTTGTGTCCACATGGAGTGATGACTGGATCAGTGAACACGTCCAGACATATAGAGCACTGAAGCTCCTCAGTCAGTGGACCGCTGGAGGAAGACATCGCTGGAGAGAGAAATGATGAAGATAAATCACCTGCATTAGTTTAAAGTCAAAATCTTGTTGAGAGAATGTCCAGAATGTGCAGAGTTTAATTCTAACCAATGCGAGGCTATTTTCAAGATAAAATAAGATAAATTTGAGTGGGTTATTTGACTCACATGGAGGATCACTCATAATCCCTTTCCTTTCTCGTTTTTTTGTTGATGGTGGGAAAGATTCTGCCATTTTTTCACCTCTTCATGCCTTTTCAAGGCAAAAGAAAACAACAACAGAATAATCTTAAATAGGAAATAATGTTTACATTAAAGGACAGCACAGATAACCTTTCCCCCAAAATTAACATACATTTTGTATGGCCAAGTGACATTTAATTTTGCTTTAAGTAAATGTGATTTTCAGCTGCAGTTTATTTTAAATGAAATATTTTATTAAAACTATTAACAAATTGTATTAATAATTCTGAGACCATTTTAGCGCAGTAAACATTTGTAGGAGAAAAGTTCCTTTCAAAACAGTGAGAGTTTTCATAAAAAACGAATCATTTGGTGTTGATATTAAACACAAACAATATTAACATAAACTTCTTTTGAAAATGTTTTCTGACAAAAATGTCTTCCCACAAAATAAACTGATGTAAGTATTATTTCATCTTGTCAAGTGTGTCTGCATTCAGTCATACTTTCTTCACTCTTCATAAGGTGTTTGACACATTTGTGCACAAAACTGTGTAACCGGTTCAGCAGGTTTTTCTGTCAGTGTCTGTATAAGGGTCATTTATGCTCCTGTTTCTTTAGTCTTTATGTGACAAAATTAAAGAAAGCCCAAACTTTTTGTCACAACCAATCAAATTACATATTTAAATACAATTCTGATAGCTACCATTTCAGTGAACAACTAAAATAGTTGAGTGAGTTTCTGACATGATTAAACCCTCGGGGAAGTTGCATATAAAACTATTATGTTAAGACTGTCTAAAGAACTAAATCGCAGTTATTTAGGAGTTACCGGAGTTCTTGAGACTTTTCACTTTTCATTATCAAATTAGACCAATCTACTTTTTCATGTAACTGACTTAAAAAAGTTATGAACAGTCTTAAATAAAAACATTTGATTAACTTGTAAGACAAGTCTTAGCAGTTTATGCAAACAGACCCTGGTTCTGTTCAACTTTTGTTTGACATAAACCTACTAAACCAGTTCACTTCCATTAGAAACATGTTCAGCACAATCTCTCTTATATTTCTATCTCTTACCTGTGAGGATCAGATGTGTCCACAAGACTCTTTGAACGGATCAATAAATATTCTGTTGTTTAAAGAGGTTGATCGTTTCAGGCGTCCATATTGTTGTTGATCAAGTTAGTTTTACTTTCTCTGAATCTCTATGAACTACAGTTATGTCAGAGCTCCTCCTGTATTCACACATTTACATTTGTCCCTGTATTCGGTGTGTTTGGTT
Organism: Rutilus rutilus; assembly: GCF_951802725.1. Taxonomy (NCBI): domain Eukaryota; kingdom Metazoa; phylum Chordata; class Actinopteri; order Cypriniformes; family Leuciscidae; genus Rutilus; species Rutilus rutilus. The sequence continues at coordinate 37,058,918 of NC_140216.1, read as the reverse complement.
CATGTGTTTATTTGTATTGGGACTGATGTTTCTGTCAGGTCCTGAAAAAGAAAAATAGCAGATTTACAAAAGCTTGATTGTTTGGTGATATCTGTGAAGAGTTTCCAGGACAAATACTGCACAACTTATAGATGTTTCATAAAGTCATAAGAATCGTTAGTCAATCTGTTGCTCTTGTAAGAACTGATTTTCCTGCTCGTTGGAATAATGAGAAAGATTGAGAACCGAGGAGAATCCTGTTCTCCTCTTTGGGTGATGTCTCTTCAAGATATCTCCCCGAAACCATGGGGAACATGATTTGACCCAAAACAACTAAAAAAAATATTGGTATAATCGTTTTGTTCTGGTCTGGGTATTTAAGGGTAGGTGACAGAGCAGTCGTGGGAACCTGTAACCAGGAATATCCCCCATTCAGTGCTGTTTCAGTGTTTTCCCATTGGAACACACTCACACACCACTGTGTGTCTCTGTCAGGAATGCATTGCTTACTTTTAGAGTCATCTTGGAGTAATTGATTTTTAATGTATTTATTATTTCTGAATTGGCTTTTAATCATTTACTTGTGTAATTGACATGATACATTTTTACCTGACAAATAAATGTTACATCCTGATTTATTCTGAAGTTTTCTGAAATCATTATTTTAGTAGATAATGAGCTGGTGCTAGCGCAGCTCTGTGTCCAGGATATGTCAAACTAAAGGCACATATATGAACGGAGCAGTAGGCACGTCATCTGAAGACCTTTTGATTTCTGTCTTTCACTGATTTAGCAAGTTGTATGGAAGTGGTTAAAATAAACTACACTTTTTTTGTATGAGTGAGCAGTAGGCAACCAAGCAAACCCTGCATCCACTGACTAAAGTCAGAACTGAACGTCTTTGGGCCAATGGGTGGTCTTTACACTCTCATATCTGATTTTTATGGGACGGCTCTGAGAAACACTGCTATGATTAAAAAAAATCCAAAATCCTATTATAATCATCTATGAATATGTCAATTTATAACTGCTCCCACATCCACTCAGAGGAGTCCACAGGACATTACATCAAAAATTTCACAGCCTGTTCTGAATTAGCACTGGATCAGCCGGAATGAGGTCTTAAATAAATAACCATCTTATATCCTGGACCCCAAGGGCATGCTGGAGATCGGGTACCTGTGTCTGTTCTTGTTCTTGTGTTTCTTGTGGCTGTTGTGGTGGCTTCCAGAGGAAGACGAAGCGGCTTTCTGGGGTTTCAGGTCCTGTAAGGCTCCGTCTGCCTCCTCTGTGTCTTCCTGGCTGGGTTCGTTTTCCTGGTTCTGGAGGTCCGGGGACATGTCGCTCTCTGTCCCGCTGCCTGGCTCGTCTATGAGCAGAGGAAAAGGAAAGTTTATAAACATAAAGTGATTAACACATCAGGCCACTAAATACACTGAATCAAAGTAATTTACAAATCTTGCAAAACAATCATCAAATTGGCTGTTTCTCTTAAAGGTACACTATGTCGTACATGTAGCTCGTAATAAAACAAGAATCATCATTGGCTTGACTTTTTGGAGATGGCGAGAACTGATTGGAAATGTTGTAAAGGCGATGTGGAGATGGTGTTTTTATTACTCAACAAGTGAATGAGGAATTTTATTGAACAAAAAAAATGACAAATGTTGCTCTTAAACAAAGTTGATTGTACAGCATCATCTATTGTGAGGGGTAATTTCATTATGGTTGTTGTAACGCTGTGCTGGAATTTATTTTCAAGGAAGTACCGTGTCTATCACCGGTGCAACGGAACGCAGTTGATCCGTACGGACCAGGGGCCTCATGTATCAATCTTGCGTACGCACAAAAACTTTGCGTACGCCAGCTTTCACGCTCACGGTCGGATGTACTAACAGTGAAATTAACGCGAGAATGTGCGTTCCTCCACGCCAATTTCATGTCTGGCGTACGTACATTTCTCATTGTTTTTGTCCGTTGGCGACTCTTACAGGCAATGAAGTGAAGTTGCAAACATTACACAACGAATTGTTCTACAAGTCTATCGCACCACCAACCGAGGGAAGCATTGATTAATTTGCAATTTGTAAAATAATTGACATACCGGTATATTGTCACACGAGCCTTATGGGAATATTCTATCAATTATGCAATTAAGTAAGAACATATAAAAGCATATGCAAATTGATACAACCCTTAGTCTATAAATAAAATAAAATAAAATATAAAATAAAATAATTTCAAATATAATATAATATAATATTAATACAAAATTAAATATTAATATATATATATATATATAAATATATATATAATATAATGTATAATAATATATTTAATATATAATAATATAATATATATAAAATAATTTATATAATAATAATAATACCGCATTGACGGCATCAGCCAAACACTCCCGCTCATATTTTTTCCTTTTGTTATTAATTCCGGAGGACAAAGTTCCAAATAGTTCCCTCTGATAGTAGCACCTCCACACTTTCTGTAAAGTTTCGTTTCTTGCCGCTTGCTTTAGCCATTTTCTTACTGCTTTCTTTTGCCAAAGTGGACTCATTACCATATTTAAATTGCCCTAATTAAGGGAGGAGACTGGGTGGGGCGTTGTGCTCGTGCATGTGCGCTCAATTTTACGTTAATTGGGATGTACAAAGAGAATATGCGTGGGATCCTTTGTACGCAGAGATTTATACATCTGATTTTTTTTTGTCCGTACGCAATGTTTTAGTATGAATTCCACGCAAGTCTTTGTACATGAGGCCCCAGGCCCCGCGGTTCAGTACGCATGTGATTCTGCTAATTTAACCCTCATAGAGGGAAAGTTTATAATTTGGACGTGTTTTGTCTTGCCAATTTACACATTCAAACAATTTTAAACGCAGAAGAAGAGGCGAAAATCGGGACTTGCACGTTATCTGCGCACACAGCCGAGAGAGAGAGAGAGAGAGAGAGAGAGAGAGAGAGAGAGAGAGAGAGACGCGTTTCAGACAGCGTTCGAACACAAATGTATTCCTCTTTCGCGTTTCCTTGCCCGTGAACGGACACATAAACAGAAAATTATGTCTAAATACCCATCGCAGCAAGTATTCTCTCGGATAAGTCATAAGTGAACAGTTGAGAAAGAGTTTTTCAGTACGTGCAGTCAGTCTTAAAGTGACAGCACACACCTAATATTCCTACTGTTTCCTGTGTCATTAATGTTAACTAGATGTACCGCATGGCGGAACAAAATATGACCGCCGCTCAGGCCTGCACTGGCTTTCCACAAAAATAAATGACGTGGAGCAATTTGGCTGTATTGCGTGTTTATGTATATACCTAAAAAAAGTAGTAGTATGTGCATGTCTGTCTGTGTGTGTGTGTATGTGTGTGTGTTTGTGTGTGCGCATGTGTGTTTGTGTGTGTGTGTCTGTGCATGTGGATTTGTATGTGTATGTGTGTGTGTCTGTGCGTGTGGATGTCAGTGTGTGTGCATGCTTGCGTTTGTTTGTATTCCTGCATGTGTGTGTGACAGTATCATCCTAAACCAGCAACCCTTCGCTCAACAGCACCATCTACAGGCCGATGAGTGTACAGTCACTAAATGTGCACATAAATGAATTTATTTTATACCCCCCCATGGATGAAATTCTACGAAACTTAGCATACCCCCAGAGGATGTCAAGTTAATCATACACATGAAATATGGTGCAGTTCTGAACATCTCCACTGAAGATAGGGGCGATTAAAGCAGAATAATATTGCATTTTCATTTTTTATGGGAGGGGCGCAAATCACAAATGAGTGATTATGGGCTAGGTTGATGTGGGCCCTTAAGACCAACATACCATAAAAATTTCTTCATCCTCGGTTCCACGGTTCAAGTAGTTATTTAGGAAAAACTGCATTTTTTGGGTTTGGGGGGGGCCCAGCGCGGGGGGGGAGTGGCCCCCGGGGACCAAACGAAATTTTTCCGTAAAAGTCTAGTGGGGCTACATGCCCACCAAATTTCATGTTCCTCGGTGTTTCGGTGTCCCTGGTATCGTTGACGGAAAATTCAGTAGATTGACGGGAAAAAAAAACTAAAAAACTTTGACAATCGATTATGGGCTAGGTTGATGTGGGCCCTTAAGACCAACATACTTTGCAAATTTCTTCATCCTCGGTGCCACAGTTCAGGTAGTTATTTAGGAAAAACTGCATTTTTTGGGTTTGGGGGGGGCCCAGCGCGGGGGGGGGGGGGAGTGGCCCCCGGGGACCAAACGAAATTTTTCCGTAAAAGTCTAGTGGGGCTACATGCTCACCAAATTTCATGTTCCCCGGTGTTTCGGTGTCCCTGGTATCGTTGACGGAAAATTCAGTAGATTGACAAAAAAAAAAAAAAAAAAAACTTTGACAATCCCTATATGACCGCTTTCGCTAGCTACGCTAGCGGCGGTCATAATAAAACAACACAATACAGCTTTAACAAATGATGATATTATTGATATATTTTGGGATATCAAGGTCCCAGAAGATGCCTTGTTGTGTCGGGATATGAATGAACTGTAAGAATGTACAACACTGTAAGGATTTATGTTCCCTGTATGAAGCTATAGTGGAGTCTCTCGTATTTCGAGTAGGCCTCTATATAAACCTAGGACAAAAGTGTGCAATGCTAAGCCAGGTTGGAAGGATCATGTAGAAGAGCTCCATGCAGAGGCCCGAAATGCTTTTAAAAATGGGCTGAGTCAGGCAGAAGCAGGCATTGCCCCTTGTTTGAAAATAAGAAATGCACTAATGCTAGATTTAAATATGCACTTTGCTATATTAAAAGAAATGAAAACACTATGACATGAGGTCAGATTCACTGGCATAGAAGCTGCAAAAAAAATCTTCTGGAAAGAAATAAAAACTATTAATAATTGCAAAACATCTCTTCCATCTAATGTGGTGTGGTGGTCCTGATGAAATCTCACAGTTATGGCGGAAACATTATTATGAACTGTTAAACTGTGTAAAAAGTAATCTGTTTGTAGTGGATAATGTAGAGTATAATGATGATGTTGTTATCACTTCTGCTGAAGCAATATTGAGAGATCATATTACAGCTGAACACCAGGGCGAAATTGTCAATCACACATTGGGGGGGACAGCTGTGGGACTTTTTGTGTTGGTGCATGCATGCTGTTAAGTGTACTTGGTACCTCTAGGGGGGTCCGGGGGCATGCTCCCCCGTAAGAAAATTTTGTACATTTTAAAGGTAAGTTCATTAATCTGGTGCACTTTGAGTCACTCAAATCCACTGTTAAAAATAAATAATCCACCCGCAAACCGCCCGAACCTATGATATTCTCTGATTTAGATATCTGCATCTGATCATCACATTACAATTATTCAAATTCTTAGTGTTAAGCATGATAATATGGTAACATATCACACTGACATAGGCTGATTTAAAATGAACATTTATTTAAAATAAAAGTTATTCTTTTGGCAAAATTATATTTCCTTAATAGCCTAAACAGAGGCTTTACTCCCTTCAAACTTAAAATTGTCCATTTTTCATTACATCACTGTTTGAAAACACTCAGAATAGTTTTTTGTACCTTTATAAAGGGCATTTCCCCCTAATTGTATTAACTGTATGCTCCATCTTTCATTTCAAATTCTTAAATGTGATAAATATATCCAATTAAAATAATAAGACACTAGGCTGTTACCAATCAAATTAAATAATTTACATTGAAAATGATAACTGTATTAAATTAGATTGTTTTAAATATTTTTATAACCGCAACAGAACCATCACGGTGGGAAAAGTGTATCTGACCATGTGACTGTCTGTCCGAGTTTTGTCGAGAGCCGGAGGCGGCACGAAACTTGACGGAGGCGGCCGCCTCATAATTTTCTATGCAGGAAAAACTCTGGCAATACCCATAAATGGAAACATAAATTTACAACTGTACTTCGTTTTCTTTGCGAGGACACCGCCGTCACCTGCCATGTCTATCGGCTCGCTTTCGGGTTAAACTTTCCACGACTGCGCAACTGGGTTATAGGTTGCCAGGTTGAGGTGACAAACGGGTTGAAATTATATATGGTGTGTGGATTGTGTGAATATAATGCATTTAATACAAGATCTGGCAACTGGTCAACATTAGACAAACATATTGGTCCGATTATTCATAAAGGAGTTTGGGCCATGCAAATTATGGGAGAAAAATCCCGGGAGAAATAACTGTTGAGGCAAAAACAAGTAACTAACAAAATAGCATCAGGCATAAGAGACATCAGGATTCAAATTGTCCTTAAAAGATATTTATTCTTGCAAGAATGTTCCCAGTCCATCCACAGTCCAGCTGCAGGCGGAGTGAGACTCAGAGCAGAGGTTGACCAGCTACTTTATAGTGTTCTATTCAAAAGCTATCTCCTACAGCCCCCACTAAACAAAATAACAAAAGGGACCCCCCCTTGAACCCTTCACAGCACAAGGAACAAAAGGGACCCCCCTTGACCCCTCCCCAGCACGGGAATCTCCTTACCTCTGAAATCTCACACACACACACCCTGCAGCTGTATCAATATCATAAAAGAAACTCAAAATACAGCCAAAGAACGCATGGCATTCGTTTGTTAAATCGTTGAAAATAAAATACAAAGAAAAGATGAATTTTTCCACAACATTTCCTCCTCTTTATCATTCTCTGATAAACAACATAGAAAAATTCACTCTTGTTTTCTAATCAAACCCATTATACTATTAAATCTTTAAGAATAGAATTAATTCAAGTCTTAATTCAAGAACAGTTATACCCTTCATGTATATCAATACTAAGCCCTAATTTGATTCAATCAAATAAAATCGCAAAACTTTTCTTCAACCATTAATTGGTCAACATTTTCTCCAGATATGTTGATCATCTCGTTGCCTCATGGACGTTCCATCTTCACCAATATGACACTTTGCATGCCGTAGAGAGGATTTTTTTTCCAACGTTGGCAGGGGAGATTTGTTTCTAGCACATATCATTGATCCCCTACTTTATTCTTTGCGCTGGCGTGTGAGGTTGTTGATGTTGGTTGGTATAGTTTAGGTCAGATGCTCGGACCCAGGTCTAACATCCTTCAATCATTTTCAAATCCTTACAAGATTTTCCCTTAGATCACGATCGCACCCCCACTGGAATGAGTCATTTACTGTCTACTGTCACCTGCGAATGGAGGCCTTAAGTGATTTTGTTAGTGAGCGCGTGTCTTGTCGTCCCTTTGGTGTGACCTGTGGAATTTTCAACCTGAAACATATCACCGGATAATTTCTTGCTCATTGAATAGCACTCAGGGTCCTTGTTCCCCTGAAAAAAACATTCAACCCATGTTGTTCATGTTAACAAAACAATACAGAATCAGTTCTGTTTGGTTCAATCCATCCTGACATCCTGCAAAATGAAAATTTTAAGTTAGGCATTACACAGGGTTAGGCACTGTTTCTTCACTTTGCTCATGCCATGCGCAAAAGTCTGCATCTTCTGTAAAGAAAAACAAATGTTGAGGTTATTGTCACATAGTTTTCTTTTGTCTGCTGTGCTGCCACATCTGCTCCGGCGTTTCCTGTCAAAACAATTCTTGTTATTAGCACACTTAAAATACAAACAATACACACAATTAAACCCAATGTCCTCCCAACATTTATCTTCCCACCTGTGCGATGGCTTTCAGCAAATGTGAACCCCTTAGTAAACCAGATCTAGCTGGTTAATACAAATAAAGTTCTTCAAATAAACCCCTCCTGGACTTTTACTGTCCTCATATACCGATGAGGTCAAAGCTAGATAACCTCTCAGCCTGCTGTGAAGACAATGGGTTTAGCCCTTCCCCCCTGGATTTACTGTTTTCCCACCTGTGAGGCCGAAATGTCTTTGTTTGTGGCCTGAATACAAATTATCCATACTAAAAAGTTCAAAGACTCATCTGACCACTTGTTTTACTGTGCGTTCTCTTGTTCCCGCCATGAGCATATTCATCCTCCTCTTGATGCACAACACCCATCTCGTGCATAAATTTAATATAATAAAATTCTCTTACTTTTATCAGACGCTTTTATCCAAAGCGACTTACATTTCAAGGTACACATTTACATTCTTATCAATTCTTGCTTTCCCTCGGAAATTGAACCCATGACTTTGGCGTTACAAGCGCTAACGCTCTACTGTTTGAGCTATAGAAAACTGCAATATTTGTTCATATTTATTTGGTAACATTTGTTTGGATAAAGTTTGCTAACCCAAACGTTGTCCTTCAGCCAAATTTCCCATCTTTCTCTGCCTCTGAAATAAAAATATTACTTAAAGCCACAATTTCATCTTCTTATCAAATTGCTTTTTTTTTTTTTTTTTTTTTTTTTTTTAAGGCAACGGCCCCTAGTCTCACAGCGTTTCTTGCTTTTCAAGCCTATTGTTTGGTCTCTTAATCAACTGTCATCTACGAACATTCTCCAGGTCATCAATTGGTCAGGTCAGGTCGTGTACACTTTGTCAACGTCAGTACACTTCGTCAACGTCAGTCGAATAACAACCTTCCCCTTTTTACAATACATAACTGTTAAGGGCTCTCTGGATAATCTGATATTTACTTAGCCTACTGTACGTGTTTGTTGCTGTCAAATTTATAACTTTTTCTCAAAACATGACTGACGGCTATCTATGACTTCACAATTCTAATTTATCAATACTTAAACCTGTCCAGAAAGTAATTCAAATCTACTGCACATCATGAATGACCAAAATAATAATTAATAGACAGAGCTCGATGATCAATCAACTTAAAGCTCATCCTGTTCTGTGTTGCCTTCTCATCAGATTGACTCACAATCCTCAGCTTACTTTCAAATTTGTCATTCGCCTTAACCCATCTATAATGCTAAAACACTCTTTCCAGAGGTTAATGACAAATTTATACACACTATTCAGACAGAACAGTTGTCCTAAACTAACACATACTGTACAAAACATGAATTAACACTCACACTCATCCCTGACTATGAACTGCTCATATTTCTTATTCATATCTTTTCTCTAAAAAGATTTAAATTTTAAATGACATTTTAACCTTACATTTTCCTGTATCTTTTATCTAATGTTTTTATGGCCTCTTAACCAGTTTCAAAGCATGTCTGTTCATTATTCATCTGATTTTAGAAAAGTCAGCTGGATTGTTTTGGTGCATAATTATTACTTTGCTTCAGCTTTCTTTGGCTGACTGATAACAGAAGGACAGACAGAGTACCATCCCAAGCAGTCTCTTTCTCTCTCACTATAAGCAAATAATCTTTTCAACAGCCTCCTAGGACTGTAACTAAAATAATCATAGTCATATTCAATCGTTCTATGATCTTTTCTAAGGTTATCTTTAGTTTAAATACTCAATTTACCTAACCTTTGTTTTCCAGAAAATTCTCTTGAGTCATCTTTAGCCACCACCATGTCTTATAGTGGTCCTTTGTCATGTCTAAATGATCTACAGGAGTCAGAACTGACACATTAGTTCAGCATCGACACAAATCTCTGTGTTTTCCTTGCTCATCAGGCAACTAACATTACAACTTTTTTTTTTTTTTTTTTTTTTTTTTTTTTTTAAGCTGTCTCCACAACAGATAACCACTAGTTCAATGGTCTCTGCTGGCTCCTGAATGCCCATTCAGATCAGCTCTTAACCTATAATTGTCTTTTCTTCAGGGTGTTGTCCCCTGGCATAGTTGCAGACACTTGTCAGAAAAACAAGCCATTCAATCAACGCGGTTTCTGGTGAGTGGTATATAGAGGAACTCACATTTTCTGGGTCAGACGGCCGTAACTTCTTACAGCTCATCTCGCCTCTCAATGGTTTGCTGATGCTGCTGGCCTCACAGTCACCGCTCAACTCTAATACCTTTCTCACATAAAAAAAACACCTCCATCAGGAAATGCCCAGTGTTTTTGCGTGACCCCTCTGTCTTAGGTTGTCCTTTTGGCCTAAAAGATCGTACCCGTCGTTGAAGTAATCACTCGTACACACTGGTAACCGCTTTTCCCCATTACAGAATCTGTGACCGTTTTCTTCAACATAATCTGTTGTTTTCTGGAGCTTAGGAAAAGGCGCATTCAAGAGTCATCAGAGCCATTCGGACCTAATAGTGTTCACAGGGAGACAAGTTAATAACAACAGTATTTAATCACTTAAATTCATTAATCATTTTAAAGGCAGCAACTGCTTAGATTATCCTCAGTGAATTTAGATCACAATCGTACATTCAGTGTACTGTTACTTCTGTAGCCGGAGCCATCAGCCCTGTTTTATGGTGGAGGCTAAAATGAGACGAAGTCACTGGTCCTAAAATATACAAGTTCAAAACAGTATTATTTTAAAGACTTCTTTAAAGTCTTTCAGTTTTACTTTTAAAACGTTTTAAGTACAAATTGCTCTTTGAATGGCAATGATTTCCTTTAACATCTCTGTGTCTATGATTTTCAACTGAAACACTGTGCTTTACACAGGCTCAGACAACAGCTTTCAGCTGATATTGAATGAGAGAGAGACTCTTGAGGCATTCAGGACTGGTACACTGCATTCTCATAAACTTTTAACTTCAGACTTTATCTACCATCTTAAGGCATCTTTTCCATAAATTACATGTATTATAATTTAGACATTACAAATATCCACTCAGAATGAGTCTCTGTTGTACTGAAACTGTGGCAGTTTCAGTTACAGCACATGCCAGATTCAGATAAGCAAACCTGTTTTGGCCAAATCACATTCTTATCTTTTAAAATCAACATTAACAAGCAAATGCCTTTTACACATTTTACATTTAGCAACTGTTAATCCTGTAACACTGCTTCTGTTTATTTTATCTTAAAGGAATAATAATTATTCTAGTTCTTAATAACGTTTCAAATTTCATTTCAATTTTATTTTCAATTACCATAATTTAATGCCCGACTTCAATGTTTTCTCTAGGAGTTTATCAATCTGCTTCTATGGTTCATACTAACTTTTGAGGCTGCGCTCTCTGCTTGTCATACATTTTATGATTATCACTATAAATCATTCGTTAGATTTGTCTCTCTATATCATCTAAAACCTTATCAAAGCGTTTCATTCAAAACACAATCATCCTTTTAGTGACCGGTACTTTTAAAATATTTTGCAACTCATTTAGCTCATCTGTAATTTTACGTCCACCGGTACTTTTTATAGTTCTTTTCCTTTCAAAAGGAATTCCTTACACTTAATATCTTTCAATCTTCTTAACAACTTTCAAAAGTTTATCTATCAACTTTCTTTTCTCCCTCATCTACTTTTACAGTTATACAGTTGTCATTTTACAGTCACTGAATGACCTCGCTGACCGCAGTAAAACACTCTCTGTTATTCTACCTACAATCACTGTGATCTTTCTAACATCTCCACCCTACTTTACGCCCCTGAAGCAGAGCGTTCCTATTCAGGAAATGCAAACAGAGCCACTGATAAGTTCTCTGCATTTTCCCCCACTGTCCCAGCTGCAAATTCAATTACAATAGCCGAATCACAATCTTCATCATATTAACACTGATCTACTTTCTAACTCATATTAACACAGACTTTTCTTTAAATTTGTGTTAGTTTGGCACTTTCTTTGTTTGGAGCCAGTCAAGTTACTATTTATCTTTCCAATCAGAATCAAACTTTTACAAAAACATAATCTGCAAATCTCTTTAAACTGAGAGCTTCAGAGCAGAGCTGCTTACAGCATTTGCTCTCTTTTGTATCAGGACTATTCAGTTACTCTTCATACAGTATAAAGAAATTTAGCATGTCATTAATTTCATTAACACTGGTTTGATAGCTTATTCAAATGATTAGTATGCAGATTCAACTTAATATTATCATTATTCAGTCCCACTTATCTCTACTGTTCCACAGAAATCACAAGATTCTCTAAATCTTCTCAGTCTCTAAATTACACAGACAGCTATCTTAGCCGCTTGCACCTTCAACTCTTGTTACAAAAGTATGGCAATCTATTCTTCAATACCCTTGTTTTCATAACATTAATACAATAAAGCATTCACATCGTCATTATTGGCAGAACATTAATTTTCATAAGCGACACGGAAAATCTAAATATTCTAAACGGGTTTCACAAAGTTTCTGATTAACTTTAGTCACACGTGTCTGGGGAAATTATCTCCAACCCATAATTTCCTTTATAAAACAATATATTTTCCTTAAATGGCTTAATATCAACAAAATATCCAATCTCTGGACATTTTCTAATTTGATATTATCATCAACAACACTGATTACAAAACAAGTATACATTTAACATTCAGAAGCTGGTTTGAACAAGCAAGCGCTGTTGCTGTACTCCCAGCATAGCTGGACCCTTTAGGTTCAAAAGACAATCGTTTTACTTAATGAAACATTCCTTATCCTTATATCATGCCAATCCCTGTTAATCATACTCAACGCCCCATTTCCATCTAAAACTCACCTTTCGTACCATTTCAACTTAATTTGACTTAATAGTTCCATGAACTCTATCGTTCCCTACATGTCAGTTCCTTCTGCATCGACTCTGTTCTCTTTTATCTGCTTCTTTCCCATCCAACAATTCACTGTCCGTTCACAGTTTTACACTCATGAACAAACTTCAACAACCCTTTCTGACTAGTAACGGATAAGTTACGCATTTCAGAAAACCCTGTAGGCTACCTTTGTACAATCTCATATGCTCATCATTCACAACACTGCTCAAATCATCAGTCATAGCTTTGCTCAAAGTTTCATCAGCCACACATAAAGATTTCCAACGGTTTTTTTTTTTTTTTTTTTTTTCATTGCAGGTAGCAGAAACTAAATCAGCGTATGCATTCGTGTGTGCGTCCTTTACACACATGTTTAACACACACACAACAACCATTCTGTTTTCCCTCGTTCTTTTCTATTGATTCTTTTACGACATTGAGTCTTATCTTACTCAAGGTTCCCGCCTCGGGGAAATACATTTACATTTACCACCATCATTATTTCTCTTTTAACAGAAAATTGGTGTATAAAAATGATCTACTTTACTGTTAGATGACCCCATTTTGGCTGAATCTCCCTTCTGGATTTCACAATTTCGACACGTGTCTTACAGTATCTGTCAAACGTCTTCAACAGACCCAATTTTTTTTCATTACCCAAAATCGGTCGGGTTTCTGTAATTACGTTCTACTCAAAATCTTCCCACAGGCACTTTCTAGCGCTCGATTAATTTCTGATTCACTTAATTGATTTGATGTGGCTCTTCCGTCCACTTGTACGATGTGGCTCTTCCGTCCACTTGTACGATTGATTTGATGTGGCTCTTCCGTCCACTTGTACGATGTGGCTCTTCCGTCCACTTGTACGATTGATTTGATGTGGCTCTTCCGTCCACTTGTACGAGATTTCCTCAGGTTACAGAGTTTTTGAGTAAAACTAATTAATCAGCAATTGTGATTATCTGAATCACCTGTGGCACTTCCGTCCACCAACGAGCTTAAGTGTGGTAGAACTGATCCGAATCTGTCAGATCAATTTCTTCCCCAAAAAATGTGTGATTATCTGAATCACCTTTTCGCTCGTACCAAAAGCAAAACTCAGCCAATATGGTTCACGTTCACTCACAATTATCAAATTACACTCAACTTCAATAAAACAATTTTGCCGTTTCTTACCCAGATGCTTTTTTTCTGTTTCTCCCGCAATCCGCGGATTCTTTATTGTCCTGGTGGGAGCTTCCCCTTCTGGTCCTGAACGCGGTGTTGGCTCTTTCTCTCGTAATCTGTTGAGTTTCTATCTCAAACCGTCGAGGTATGAGACGGCTGCCTGTTGCTGCCGAGGTTGTGCACTTTCCCGTCAAATCCGTTCTCAGGACCAGGAGAAGAAGCGTCCGCACAGGATCCCTCTTCTGACACCAGCTGTAATAGCAATTTTTTATCTCACTGGGAAAAACAGCATCACAGGGTTAAGGAACACTCAAAAGGCAAAATTGTAATATAGAAGAAAAGGCTTTATTCTTTGAGGAATCTTTTCGCAACCGCAGCCACCCAGATGTGAAACAGAAAGCCTCCTGACATAATAAAACTGAGACATTTTATACAGGTTTCTGACATTCTTGACTCCTCCTTTCCCAGTCTCTGTAAATTTCCTTAAAGACATCTAGTATGGACTGGTTCTACCCCCCCCCCCCCCCCCCCCTGGGCAGGTCATGCTGTTCTTTGTCCCTGAGAAGCCAAAAGGCCTTCATTTACAATCTAAATGACCTCCTGCTTTCCTCAGGAGGGGGCCTGGGACCCTACTATACGACATCCTGTATTCTTCGACTAAGATTCTTTCTCGTGCCTAGGTGTTTGTTATCTCCCCGGGCTATCTGGTTTATTACATCTGCTCTTTCCTACCCCCAATTCAGCTGTTAGAAATGCTTTTACACACACTCAAGTGAAATCAACAAGTTTTAAATGAATGGACACAAGAACAATGAATTTTTCATTAACACATGCAATTCCCAAGGAAATGTTGAGATTATTAGAAGGTCATAATAATTATTCTCTACAAACAACAGTAGAATAATTTACTTCTTGTATTAAGTTGCAGGGCAAGGATTTCACAAGTTCTGGATGTAATAATACTTTTCTGCGTTCCCTTCTTCAATCTAAATGTACTTGTTGTTACTCGCTGAGTCGCTGGAATTCTTTATTTAAACGTATTGATTGGAGTAAAGTTCGGATGACGCCTCATTAGTATTGCATCACAAACAAAGTGAAAGAGGTTTCATATAACATTTTTCCTCGAGTTTACCCAGTTAAGTCACTTGTGGTACAGCGTTTTAAAGTGAACATGGAAGATATTTGTGCTTTTTGTTAAATTTCCCCTGAGACTATTAACCATCTGTTTTGGGAGTGTCCCAAGACTCAAATGTTTTGGAAAGAACTCAGTAATTACTTGCAAAGAAAAGTTATGACTCTTGTTAACTTTGAAGAAATTAATGTTATGTTGAAATGTTACTATATTCATAAAGTCAAATAGAATGGAAAAATAGCCTACCAAATTTTGAACATTTTAAAATCGATGTTAAAATATATTTAGAAACAATATCCAAAAGTAAAAACCTAAAAGCTAGGAAAACTGCACAGCTGTTTGACAGGTACAGTGTTTTCTGTAAAACGCCTTCCTTTTCTCTCTCTTTTTTTTTTCTTCTTTACCCCTGACATGTATGGTTATATGTACTCTTGTATGTAAAGTTTTGTTCTTCTTAAATAAAACCTTTAATGTGTTGCACATTTCTATTTTAAAATGAAAAAGCAGTATTTTTCTGAAGTCTCCAGTAGAGGCCGCCATTCTCTCACAGTGAAGCTGTTATCAGTTATCCGCCTTCTTCCTACAGGCCGCGATATTTTTTTTCCCAGGATGGTAGGGGAAGACTCATGAATATTCATTAGGGAAGTCATCCCTGATTGGTCTGACCCCTAACCCCGCCCTAAACCTACCCGTCACTGGGGTTAAGACCAATCAGGGATGACTTCCCGAATGAATATTCATGAGTCTTCCCCTACCATCCTGGGGAAAAAAATATCGCCTACAGGCCCCATGATGCTTTGCGCAGCAGTAACTTCCGTTAAACTGTTAACAATCAGTGAAAGGCTCGCTCTATGAACGCAATAATATCTTTTTTAAACTGGCTACAAATAATTATTCTACTCACCTTTCAACAATCGAACATCAAAAGGAAACATAAAAATTTAAAAGCTTTAAAAATTACTTTCAACAATATGTACATATGCTAATATACAATATATATATATATGCACTCAATGCTAAAGTTAATGAACATTTCTAAGGCCTTAGAAATGTTCATTAACTTTAGCATTGAGTGATAATATTTCAAAGGTATTTCAGTCATTTTGATAGACAATATTGTATTTACCTACTTTCCCCCTGAGACCCTGTGTCCTCATATGAGGACATTACATTTTTGCCTCTTGACACAATGATAGTCAAATTTGTAAATCTTAGACATGTTGGCCACATTTAGGGACACTGCCCACACCATCTTGTGGTGATATAACAACATTACACCAATGTCAGTGAGAAGAAAATGGCTGGAAAATCAGCAAAATATCAGCAAAACACTTCCCGAAAGAAAAATGACCCAGGTAAAAAATCTATTCAAATTATATGAATGAAACAAATGTATTTATGTACAATACTGTCTCCATCATCATATGGGGATTAAAATTTGACATATTTTAGTAATAGTAGCACTCCAGGACATCAGTAAATGTGAAGCACTCGTTTGAGGACATTGGGACTATATTACGTTATTTATTCTACCATGTGGTTAGCTAAACTTGGGAATTTTTAGACGGATCACAATAGCATTGAAAAAACAACATTTGTCTGTGTGTGTATGTGTGTGTGTGTGTGTGTGTGTGTGTGTGTGTGTGAGCATGAATTATTGAGTTAACATGGAAAAACTGGTTTGCTTTAGTGCAGAAAACTGGTAAAAATCAAGAATTTCAAAATGAAAGTGAGCCAATAAGTGGTCTTCTACTGCTCCCTGCTGGCCATTACCAGTACTATTATAAAAATCAGATTTTGTCAAGTGTTTATCACTTCATTTGTACTGACACTTCACATAATTGCTAGTAAAATGGTAAATTATAGACCCACTGTCCTCGCATGAGGACATCATATGGTAAAACATAGACCCACTGTCCTCGCATGAGGACATCATTTTCTGCAAAAACTACTTCCAGTACAAAAACAAATTTTAGTTATTATACTTATTAGGTCCAACTTATCCCAAATAGCAAGAACAATTATAAAATGCACACCAGGCAAGCTCTCGGGTCTCAGGAGGTTAGAAAGATTCCAGTAAACACTGGGATTAGAAGTGAAAAGGGGAGACAATTAAATTTTAAAGTCGGGGTGTCCAGACTTTTTTTTAACGGCGGCAGATTGGACAGGGCTCTAGAATATCTGAGACCAGTGGCACCAACACACGATACAGCATGTATTAATAATATTACATGTTTTGTCTCTTGGAAATGCACATTTGACAGTAGCTTGAGTTGACAATAGCAGTTGGGATACAGATGTACATTTATTTTCATTAACACAGACAGAAGCGAACATCTGTAAAAAATAAATAACAGCCTCGTTTTTAAAGGGCAAAATTTAAATAGGCTATTCTTACTGAGATATAAGTTAGAACTCTTAATATACTCTTATTAAAATTAACCATTGGTCTAGCTATCATACATTTAGATCATGAGAACCACAGGTAAAACCACACATGGCACACATATGGTTTCTGATGAATGGCTTTATTGTGTTTAGTCAGATTTAGTATAAATACAAATGCAAAAAGTAAATAAAAAAATTGGCTAGCTTATAGGCTAACAAAAAATGCCTGTAATTTGGCCTGTATTTCATTACTCATTTAAAACATTTAATAGACCTACATGTCTCCATAATATAATACATTTGTAGACAAATAGCATTTCTTTTACTTGGCCTTTTTCTCAATAAAAATGTGTAAAAATATTTAAAACAAGATCAGATTGAATTGAAAAGCACTATTTTTAAATTGGTTTTAAATTGGTTTATCTTGCTCTTCTTGTTTTTTCACAATAATTTTTTAGATATTTAAACAAAAACAAAAAAAGTTACAATACATGTTGAAAATATGATTTTTGGCAGTGTGAAATGAGAAAGCACCTTCTGGTTGGACGAGAGAAAGATATGGAAGAGTTCCTGCTCCCATTGCATGTCTTTCTTATGTCGCCGCCTGTAAGTCTATGGCAGTGCTGACTACGCCACCCGCTGGACAAGACTGGCGAGAGCAAGGGGACTCTATTGTACAAAGACGCACACACAGGCTTGGCTTAGCAAAGTAAAAAGATACAATCTTTATTTTATCTTAGTTAAAAATGAGTCGCTTTTGGTTGTCAATAAATAACACACAAATCCATCATTTAACATAGGGATAAGCCACAGGTGGGGGGGCACCGGAATACAAGGTTGACCAGGCCTAGGTTTCAATACCACATGTGAGCTAACACACCACTTTAGAGTAGAACGAACACTACAAACTCAGCTTACACAACACGGCAACCATGCTCTTTGAGCTATTTCAAAAGACACACACTTCACAGCATTACACTGCACACATCGGCTCCAAATGGGGGAAACACTCTGAGGAAAGCAGGCTAGATCCCGGTGGGCTAGTCTATCCTATGGGCCCAATCCACACCGAGGCTATTACGGAAGGGGGGTGAGACAAACAAAAAGAAGAAACCGCTAGCCGGTGGCCACAATCAGTTCACTAACACAAATCTTCTTGTAGTTCACTAACACAAATCTTCTTGTAGTTCACTACAGGCCTATAGCTCTGGCCAGTGTTATGTCCAAAGTGCTGGGACAGTTTTATAGGTGTAGACTTGAGTGGTACGTCCTGTTTACTGATAACCAATTTGGTTTTAAACGAAAGCACGGCACTGATTTGTGTATTTTTGCACTAAAGGAAATTTAAGATAAATATAATAGGCAAAATTCCACAATGTTCTTGTGCTTCATTGATGCTTCTGAAGCATTCGATCGTGTTAATCATGAGTTAAAGTGGGGTCCCTGGTTTTTTAATTATAATCTTGGTTTATTGGTCCTCGCATCCGACAATGAGAGTGAGATGCGGGAATGTAACGTCTGCTCCCTTCCAAGTGACCAATGGCGTTCGCCAGGGCGGAATTCTGTCTCATTTTCTTTTTAATATGTATATGAATGATTTGTCTGTGATTTTAAATGCATGTGGTACAGGTTGTAGGGTTGGTGACTCACTAATTTATACCTTGTATGCTAATTAGTATGCTAATGATTTGATCATATTTAGTCCATATAGTGCTGGTCTACAACAGCTTCTGAGAATATGCACACAGTATGGTCTTAACTTGGTCATTTCTGACAGTTTTTGTGAGATTCTCTCGGGTAAATGAAGTATTTTGAGGTTTGCTGTTCTCCTAAAGCTTGTGGATTGTGGCTGATCTTGTGCTGGAATGGATTTGAATAGGGAAGAAACTGGACTGACCCGTCGCCAAAAGCAGGACAGAAAGCCACTGAGATTATGAACATTTATGGGGTGTTGTTGTAATCTGCAGATGTAAATATAGATATGCTCTGAATATAAGACTTAATGTTAAAAAAACACAGAGATTCAAAGCAATATATTTACAGTCTGTTGCTATAGAAACCACACACGTCTTTTCTATAACCTGCATTTTTACAATAATATTT
The DNA here is from genome assembly GCF_951802725.1 of Rutilus rutilus. Classification (NCBI taxonomy): domain Eukaryota; kingdom Metazoa; phylum Chordata; class Actinopteri; order Cypriniformes; family Leuciscidae; genus Rutilus; species Rutilus rutilus. The sequence continues at coordinate 37,039,625 of NC_140216.1, read as the reverse complement.
AAAGGCAAATATTAAATAAAGATTTATGTAACATTACATGCTGTCTTAATTACTGTAATTATTTTTTTTTTCTATTTTCTTAATTCTGAATTCCTCTCTCTTTTGTTTGCATAACCCAGCTTTATTTATTTTTAAGAATAATGCTTCTGGGTCTTTTATTAATCACTAGTTCATACAAGGGGTAAAGGAGGGTGTTTTTAGCCTGAAAACAGCAATGAGAACAGGACGATATGGCATCCGCAACCTGACTTATGGGCCCTCCATGTGTGGCCCCTCAACGGGTACCCAGGGACCTTCCTGAAAAGGTCCTGAACACAGTCACTGAGGCTAGGGCCCCGTCTACCAGGCGCCTTTATGCTTTGAAGTGATCAGTGTTCTCCAGCTGGTGTTTGGACAAACACTTTGAACCCAGGTCATGTGAGGTACCAGTGGTACTCTCCTTCCTACAAGAGCTGTTGGACATGGGCCGGTCATCGTCCACACTCAAAGTATATGTGGCAGCCATTGCAGCTTATCATGCTCCGGTGGCTGGCCAATCGTTAGGAAGAAACGATTTGGTGGTACGGTTTCTGAAAGGAGCCAGGAGGATGAACCCCTCCAGACCTCCGTCTGTACCGTCATGGGACCTCTCCACGGTCCTTGTGGCCCTGAAGGGACCACCATTTGAACCGCTCCAGTCGGTTGATCTCAAACTACTCACGTGCTGCTGACACTGGCATCTGTCAAGCGAGTGGGGGATCTGCAGGCGCTCTCTGTGAGCCCCTCCTGTCTGGAATTTGGAATTGGTGACTCTAAAGTCATCCTCAAACCCAGGCACGGTTACGTACCTAAGGTGCTCTCAACACCGTTTAGAGCACGGGTTATCACATTATTAGCTCTTCCCCCTTCCGCAGAGGATGGGGAGGCTAATTTACTCTGCCCTGTCAGAGCACTGAGAATATATCTGGAGCATTCTACGTCTTTTAGACATTCAGAAAAGCTCTTTGTCTACTTTGGTGGTCGATCCAAGGGATCTCCAGTCACGAAGCAAAGGCTGTCCAGATGGATAGTGGATGCCATATCTCTGGCATATACCTCAGTGGGTCAGGTTTGCCCTATTGGTACTAGAGCCCATTCGACTAGAGGCATGGCCTCATCTTGGGCTTGGTCCTCTGGGTTTCCTATTCAGGATATTTGTGCGGTGGCCGGCTGGTCCTTACCTTCTACATTTGTGAAATGCTATAATATGGAGGTAACTTCCCTGCAGGCAAAGGTCCTTTCTGTATGATTTAGACTCGTTAGGTGTCTGGTCTTATCTACATGTCATGTCAATGTCATAAGCACACATTCATTTCATTTTTTAACCCGCCTATGGCCGGTTAAGATATCCCTTATACATGAAAGACCCGACTGTGTCCGGTCTTATTGGTATACTAGGTTGGATATGGATGTATGGACATATATACATACATACATACATATATATATATATATATATATATATATATATATATATATATATATATTGTCAGGCCCGACAGTGTCTGGCCTTTTTCAATATATATTGGGTTCTGGCTTGTTTCTGTGAGCTCAGGGATCTCTAGCCGCAGTAGACAACCAGTTACTTAGTGCGGCGTTTTACATGGCGCCCCCACTCTGTATAGCTAAGCAATATGAGGTGACTGTTCTCGAAAGATCACCTTCTGCTCACGGTGGCTCTCGTCGCGTCTGCTCTGCTCACGGTGGCTCTCGTCGCGTACGCGTTTACGTCACAGACATGCGCCAGTACAGGAAAATAACAACAAACATGTCAGATTATTTCCATACATTTCCATTCGCTTCGCCATGTTGTGTTTTGATTTCGCGCTACTAGGCAGAGAAGTAGAAGGAAGGTTGTACGCAGGCGCGCGGACTTGTTGTTCTTGTGTGGCAGTGCTTCACATTGCCACCTAGCTGCCTGGAGTGCATACTACATCGAATTTCACACACTTTTGCGTCACCATATGCACGCAGATTTCCCCCCCATAACGCTCGTCTAAACACAGAATAAAAAATGATAACGCAACGCCACTTATGCGTTTTCTCTTCAGATCGTTTCCGTGTAATCATAGCCTCAATACTGTCAGAACAGTTAACAGTCATTAATGTCTACTATTAATGCTCACCATTATGCATTTGGATATAAAATTCCCAATGTTTATTTTTATGCATAAACATTGTAAATACGAAACGTATCATTAAAATATAAATATATATATATTTTTTACTGTGTCTGGTCACATCTGACCGCGAATATAACAAGTTAAACTCCCAAATGAGGAGAACCAGAGGGTTAATTATTGTTTAATATCTTTGTTATTATTTCTAATTATATATTTCTAAATTACTGACTGCCACTGATGTGACAGAGGACGTTCCGCTTCCTTGAACTTCCTGTTCCTCCGATCAGTCTTGCTGTTGGAATTCCTAAAGCAGAAGAAAGCTGATGCTGACCTGTATGACTTTAAGATTTATATTATACTAAACTCTCATCATCAAGTTGTCAGCTCAATATCATGACAATATATATATATATATATATATATATATATATATATATATTAATCATAATTAGGACTAAAGATGCATGATCAAAAATTATTTACCAGACATAGCACTCACAAAAAACAATTTCAACCAACAAATCACTAAACAAATTAAATGTAAAAATTTTAAATAACATATTTCGAGGTTTTCCTTGACTGTGTGAACCTCATTGTTTTCTCTGTATTTTCTGATTTGAAACTATAGCGCCACCTAGTGAACATTATCTACAGTAATGCTGTAGCTCAGAGACCTCAGATAATCTTAAAGTGATAGTTCACACAAAAATAATAATTCTGTCATCATTTACTCCCCAAACCTGTATGAGTTTCTTTACTGTGACTGGTTTACTTTAAAGAGATAAAGTTTTCTACTCTTTCTCTCAGGACACAGAACAATGTGAAAAGACCAGAATGTGTGACTAGCTTTCTATATATATATTTTCTTCCTTCAAAACGATGACCTTATTTTATCACTATCTACTGTAAAAAGAAGCTGTGCTCAATTTTCATACAGATCAAAAGACATTAAACATAAACAGCAATATAAATAGGCATCTTTAATAGAATAATCTCTACTATGTCCTGATAGAAGGAAAATATCTTTTATACGGTTTCATATTTGTATCTCTACTTCATATCAGCATCATCAGATATTTAACAGTCCTATATTTCATTTGACGATGTATATAACTGTATCAATAAAAAATTAGCATTTAAATGAATCTGATGTGTTTTTACCATGATCATAATATCATGGAATTTTGAAGATCCATAGTGTTGTGTATGAATATGGTAATAATCATACAGTGATATATGTTGAGGAATTACCATCTGATTTTCCTCAGTATTATCACAGATTATTTTGTAATTGAAATGGTAGAAACAGCTTTGATATACTTTATCAATTTTATCATAGTTTGGTTTATTTTGATGTATATAAAAACAAAAATACAGACACTTTCACTTTGTCAGGTTGAGATGGGAGAAAACAATGGCATGAATAATTATGAAAAGTTGAAAATAAAATAGTTAAACAAGCATTATATTTTCACAATATAATTTGCAATTATAGCTAGAATTATAGATTTTAACAATGAAAAACTAATTATGAAAATATTGCAAAACATGTTTAGATTTTTAATTATATAAATCATTTTCATTGTGTATTTCATATTACGGAAGAAAATTCATTTATTATATTTGACAGGTGTGATGATCAGTGGAGTCGAGTTTTTACCTCCATTATTAGGCCACGGGCAAAAATATGGATAGAGTTTCCCAGTGAAAGACTGATCAGTGAAAGAGTAGAGATGAGAGCTGGACTCCACATCATAAAAGGAGACCAGACCCTCCTAATAATCCACAAACACACCGACCCGCTGCGGCTTCACTCTCACACACAGAGAGACACGAGAATCAGCACCGGCTTCATATTCATTCTCATTCCTCAGCCACACAGTCCAGTATCCATTACTGAGTCTCGCTGTGATATTTCCCTTCCTGTTAATGGATTCTCTGGCCACTCCTAAAGTCCAGTCAGTCTTTCCCTTCACCTGCACCTCAAAATAAAATCTCCCTGAGGAGAATCCCTCCTTTCCCAGGACACTTACACAGTAATCAAATCTCTCTGGATTGTCTGGGAGTTTCTGTCTAATATCTCCACATCTCACTTGTTTTCCATCATCAGACAGGATGAGTTTAGGATGAGCTGTATCAGGATCCAGAGTCACATCCACTGAGAAAACAGAGAATATAATTCACAATACAGATATTTAGTGATGATGTGTGTAATATGTAATCAGTGTTTAATCATACTGTCGGTCAGTGATGAAGCTGTGAGTATCTGAATGTAATCTAGTGTAGTGCAGACAGCACACTGTACCTGCATACTGCTGTCTCCTCTTCAGTTCTGTAGAGACTAATGACAATAAAACACCATCAGATCTTTGACATGTTTATGTGTGGAATTATAGACAAGATTTAAGGTTATATTTAAAGAATTGTGTACAACATCATGTTTTATCTGATCAATGTTTCTCTGCTGATATTTAGAGAATCCCTGAACTCCTATTGTGTTTGAGCTCGAAATATTCCTCATTTTTAGAACATCTTTGGGAATGTTTTGTGAAACATTTTATGATATTTTTATTTGATATATTTGTATGCCTAATGTTATTCATCTCAGTTTTGGAGTGTATTAGTGTTGTGGTTATTCAGCAAAGACAACACTATAAAAAATTATCTTTAAGAAAATGAAAATGAAGCCCAGCACTGCGAAGCTGTTTGATACAGGTCAGAAATATTCCTCTAAAAATTAACAAATTTGCATCTTAAATTCATGATGTCTATGATTTGATTTTCTTCTGCTAAACTGATTTGATCCGACACATAATCACAACATTTAGATGAAACCGCTGAAAAGACTGAAAATGGCAGAAAATGAATGTTACTTTCTGTTGTTTCTCATCTAAAAGTGTTCACAGATTTACTAAAGCCTCAAGGTTCTGGTTACAGTGATGAAGCTTCTAGTACAAGATGAATTTACTGCATGTTTCCTGAAATTAGAGATGAATATGACCTGCTCTCTTCAAGAAGAACTGTGATGATAATGACACACACACACATGATCACACACTTCTCTTATTTCAGCTTTAACAGACTCATTCTTCATTACTGATATTAAAAGATGATAAATATATGTATCTGTACGGTGTATTTGATATTGCTGTACCAGTTAGCGTGAGTTTCTCCTGTAGAGAGTCCTGCAGTTTAGTCAGAGCTCTCCTCAGAGTCTCCAGACTCTCATCAGTCTTCACACTGATCTCAGACCAGTTCCTGGTGTTTCTAGAGCTGCACAGGGATGAGTAAATCTACAGCAGGAGAGAGGAGAAATCCTTCAGCATGGGGAGTGTTATGGTGTCATATACTGCATTATCATTGATCAGAGAGATGTTGACTGACCTGTAGGAGGTGGAGGTGATCTTCAGTGTGTGAGAGCTGCTCCAGCTCAGTGTTTCTCATCTTTAGCTCAGTGATCTCCTGCTCCAGCTCTTCAATGAGCTCTTCCTCCTGTTTCTCTGCTGCTTTCTGCTGCTCCTCCATCATCTCCAGCAGTTCAGTCTGACATCTCTCAATGGAGCGGATGAGATCAGTGAAGAGCTCCACACGGGCTGCTTTCTCCTTCTCTGTGTTTCTCTGCTCAACCAGGACAATCAACACATTATTAGTGGCGTTTGTTAAGAGAAGAATCAGTGTTATTATTTCTCATACTTCAGTGTTTTTAGGCGGTTTTCAAAATCCCTCATTCTGCCCCGTTTGCACTGAATGATTCCTCAAATCATGTGTGTTGTTGAGGAGAGATGTGTTATTACTTTACTAAATGATCAGGGAATCACAGACGTGTCGATATTCAGACCAACAGTGTGACTGTGAGTGTGAAATTGCTTTTATACAACAATTCAATAAACAATGATAGATATTAAAATTCATTTAATTTAATTATTTTAAACTCACTTTTCTGACTTCTGCTGAGTGTTTGACGTCTTGAATCTTCTTGATTCGGTCCTGGATCATCTGCTGTGTGTCTTTCTGTGTCTTCATCAGTTGAGTCTATAGACAGAGAACAACACACAATATGTTTTCATAACTGATTCATTTATATTAAAGAACATGTGATTCCTCATGATAAGAGCCATTTAAAATCAGTTTGTCAGTAACTTCTACCTTCTTCTCTTCACTCTCCTCTTCTATAAAAACAGTGTTGTGGTTCTTGTGGTCTGTTAGAGTGCAGATCGGACACACACATGTCTGATCATCTCTACAGAACAGCTCCAGAGGTCTCTCATGTTTCTGACATATATAGTCCTCCAGATTACTCACAGGATTGATCAGTTTGTGTTTCTTTAAACCTGCCATTCTCAAATGTGGCTCCAGGTGAGTTTCACAGTAAGAGCTCTGACACACCAGACACGACTTCAGGGCTTTCAGCTTTCTTTCCTCACAGACGTCACACAGAACTTCAGGTTTTTTCTCAGGACTTTTCTTTTTATAGTGATCTACGAGCTCTCGGAGTGTGGTGTTAATCTTGAGATCGGGTCTGTGCTTGAATGTTTCTTTACAATATGGACAGTTGCAGGTCTGGCTGTTGTCCCAGCACTTATTCAGACAGGTCTTGCAGAAGTTGTGTCCACATGGAGTGCTGACTGGATCAGTGAACACGTCCAGACATATAGAGCACTGAAGCTCCTCAGTCAGTGGACCGCTGGAGGAAGACATCACTGGAGAGAGAAATTATGAAGATAAATCACCCACTTCTATTCTAAAGTTTGGACACACTTGATACACACACTCCATTTAAGTTTCTTATAATATTAAAATATATTGTGGCGAGCAGGACGAGGCCGGTGGCGTGATTGATAATGAGCGACACCTGCGCGACGCACCGGGCTCGTATATTTACAATTATATAAAGCTCTCCATAAAATATATTATATGGCCAAGAGTAATTTTCATCTTAATAATGTTTAATGTAAATGTGATTTTCATCTGCAGTTTAGAAGTTTTGTGTTCAGTCTGTCTGCTGCGGGTCATGTACTTCCTGTTTCTTTAGTCGTTATGTTTTGTGACAAAATGACAGAAACGCCAATCTTTGTATCAAAAACAATCAAATGACATATTTAAATACAATTCTGATACCATTTCAGTGAAGTGAACAACTAAAATAGTTAAGTATTTGACATGCTTAAACCTGGTTCTGTTCAACTTATTCCAGTTCGACATAAACCTACTAAACCAGTTCACTTCCACTAGAAACCTGTTCAGCACAATCTCTCTTATATTTCTATCTCTTACCTGTGAGGATCAGACTCCACAAGACTCTTTGAACGGATCAATAAATATTCTGTAGTTTAAAGAGGTTGATCGTTTCAGGAGTCCATATTGCTGTTGATCAAGTTAGTTTCACTTTCTCTGAATCTCTCTGAACTACAGTGATGTCAGAGCTCCTGTATTCACACATTAACATTTTAAAATTAAGAAGCCGTATTTTTCCGAAGTCTCCAGTAGATGCCGCCATTCTCTCACCATTGGTAATTTCCATAGACAGTAAAAGAAATGGACACAGCGACCCCATTGGAACTCAATTGAGACAAGTGAAGCCCATTTTTAGCACTTCCGTTTCTGACGCGCAGACTCAAACCCTGTAAAAAATAACCGAGCAAAGCGTTACACGGACCACGTGAGCAACCCGTCTGTCTTCTAGTAGCTGTGCCAAGAGAAATCTGAATCATTCCCTTCCGAATCTTGCAGAGACGGAGAGTGTGAGTAGGAGCTGTCCATGAGCTAGGAGCAGGAGCAACTTTTGCTAGGTATTCTGATTCCACGTCCCCCCGATTGCCCGCGAGCTTCTCCTCCCGTCCATACGGTAATCTCTCTACTGTGCGACAGAGTCGCGTGGTTATGACGCAATCGTTAGCCTACTTTTACAAAAACTGCTTCTACGGGGCCATAACATAAGCTACAAGGTAATGGAGCATTTTATACATTGTCGTGTTTCTTTAGAAATAAATAATGCACAAATGAAGTCTTCAAACGCCTCAGATGTAAAGTTATTCGCTGTCAAAGTGACGCCAAAATGAATGGGAGTCAATGGGATGCTAACTGCAGGTGAAGTTCTTCTACAAGATGGTGGCACGCGGCCGGCTTCAACTTCCGGTCAACTTCCTTGCGGCCTGGTAATTTCCACCATAGATATCATATAAAGGCTAGATGTCTCGTGCGCACTGCTGGCCAATGGAGGTCGACGTCCGCACGTGGCGGCCATCTTGCCACAGTGTACTCGCTCACTACTTCAATGGTGCATGTACTTTTAAATAACCATAACTTGCTCATTTTTCTACCGATTTTCAAACGGTTTGGTTTGTTATAAACGTCAGAGATGTAGTTATGACACTGCATACATACACTGCATACATATGAAAAATTATAACATACATGTTCAAGCATTCGGAATTATAGCCACGTTAATAACGTTTGTAAGAAACCAAACCGTTTGTAAATCCGTCAAGATTTCAGCGAGATAAGAGGATTTGTGTGCGTGCTGATCATTCACCTTAATGCACAGAGCACTGTCACAAGATGGCCGAACGATGATGCCGGAAGTGACTGCGCCATAAGACATCTAGTGTTTATATATGATATCTATGATTTCCACCAACTGCGGAACGGCGGCGGAGTTCAGTAGCCTACTTATATCGCGCGATCATACGCGAATTCGCGAGATCTCAGCTGTCAGTCATGGCTGTATAGCCGTTCCGCAACAAATCCGGTCCTGGTGGGTACTGAAGGACAGCAGAGCACGGAGCCGATCCGCAGCCGTTCCGCAGTTGGTGGAAATTCGGGGCCACAGTGACTGCTTTTATCAGTTATCCTCCTTGTTCCTATATACAGGCCCCATGACACTTTGCGCAGCAGTGACTTCCGACCTCGCTCTATGAACGCGCTAATATTTTTTAAACTGGCTACAAAGAATTATTCTACTCACCTTTCAACAATCGAAGAACAAAAGGAAACATACAAATATAAAAGCATTAGCTATAATTTTTTTGTCTCTTGGAAATGCACATTTGACAGTAGCTTGACAGTAGCAGTTCTGATACAAATGTACATTTATTTTCATTAACACAGACAGTAGGTAACATCTGTAAAAAAAAATAATAATAAAAAAAAAAAATATATATATATATATATATATATATATATATATATATATATATATATATATATGTAAAAGCCTAATTTTTAAAGGGTAAAGTTTAAATAGGCTATTCTTACTGAACTCTACTCTTATTCAAATTAACCATTGGTCTTATAGGTTTCATATTTAGATCATGATAAGCACAGGTAAAACATGGCACCTCACTACCATGTCCATGGTAAAAACAATATGGTTCATATTGTCACAAGCAGGTTGAAGCAGAGAGGATGCAGGTTCTAATTGCAGCATCTTTATTAAACAAACTCAAATCTCAAGAACAGGATCAAAGGAATATGAACAGAACAACCTACTAAACACAATGATGACAGACAAGGAACAGTTGAAACACAGGGCTTAAATACACAGAGAACAGATCAGGGAAACGAGACACAGCTGATTAGAGTAATTAACAAGAAAACAGGGGCCTGTACCATGATGGTAGTTGAACAAACTCCAGGGGCCCGTTCTTCGTACGTTGCTTAAAACATCCGAGATCAAATGAGACATCCAAGATGATATCATTGTGCTAATCATGATCTGGCTAACTCGGTTCTTCGAACACACTTGCCGGATATGATTAGTATAGCTGGATTGAGTCATCTGAGATAATTGCGCGTTCATGCGCTGGTTTAAAAGGGGATATGTATCGATAGTAGAAACATTGATCAGCAACGCTGCTATTGGCTGCTCAGCGTGGGCGTGGCCAAAGAGTGCGCACAGTTTTTCTCCTTAGCAGAGCAAGAACTAATAGTCAAAGTTTATTCGGAATTTTAATGTTTAATTAAAACGCCAGGGAACACCTCAAAGTCTACAAAAGCCAGGAGAGAGGGCTGGCAAAAAGTAGCAGACAATTTAAATCCGTTAGAAGTGGCCATGTTAGATGTTTTTATCACTTATTAGCCTAAATTTTTGTATTTTAATAATTGCATAATTACTTTGTTCATTGTAATGTCAGAGTCACCACAGTAGAACATGGGAACAAATAAAAGTGAAGTACAAAAATATTCTACATAATGGTAATTTTTTGTTATATAGTCTCTTTTATAAAAGGCACTGTTAAATAAATGGTTGTCTGATTATAAAAGCAACCAAGAAAAAGGTTGAGAAAAGAAAAGATCTTAGTAGCCTACACTGTAAAATAATTTTTGCTGCATTAAATTAAGGCATAAGTCATTTCAACTGTTAAATCTTGAGTAATGATGAATTGGTTTGACTTGTGAAAGTGAAAACTGATAAACTTATGTTAATGTAAAAATATTAACACTTGTATCTGTTCCCAAGAAAGTGGTGGCTGAAAAAATATGTGCAGTAAGTGGACATTTTCTAACTTTCCAAAATAAATAAAGTATAAGACTTTGTAATGTCCATATGTTTCCATTGCACTGGACAGTGAATAAACCCTCTCAGATAACTGTCGGAGGAACTAGCCTACCTGCAAGCGCATAAATAACTTTACTTCATTTATACTTGTATGCTTTATGGCTGCAATATAAGTTGCAGGATTCCACATCTGAAAGGCCTACTGAAGAGTATGCACAGACAGAGGAGACATAGGCCTACAGGTGGGCAGTGTATAGCCATCTTTTCCTTTTTATTTGTTGCATGAGGCATGTGTCTAATATCTCTTGTTGCAGGCACTTGACCACTGGCTTTTCTTTACAAAGAACAACTGAAATAAAACTCAAGGAACTAAGCATATTTGTATTTTATTAAACATTTAATGAAAAGTGTGTTTTTTTGGCAATGTTGTGTAATATGGCACATGCAACAATGTCACAGGCCCTGTCAGGTGTGCAACCCTCAAGAGTTTTCAGACACTGACGTCTTCCCTTTAGTTAGCCAAAGTTCATTTCATTGTGTGCCCTTGTCCTGGCTAGAGCTGTATTGTAACTGGTTTGGGTCAGGGAATGGGGTCATAAAACACCTGTCTGCAGGCAGGAATATGTCATAATCACCTATGAAAAAATGCAGTTCTGTTAGGATCAGCATAAGTGTATGTAATACAGTGAGCTTGATATTTAATTGTGGAACTTTCCTTACCACTTTCAAATAATGTGCATAAATGTGAATCTCTGAAAATGCTTAAGTCATGCACAGATCCTGGCCATTTTGCTTTCACATTTGTGATATGGAAGATTTTAGTCAACTGCCTTTTTTTTCTTTTTTTTTATATAATAGGCCTATTACTAATCTGGAATATTAAGAATCACAATAGTAACTGGGCTGCACATTTACATTGTGAACCCTCTTTCTGTTCACATAATCCCCTTCATTGAGGCCTTGATGGCAGTCTATAGCCTATAGTCTACCAATCACGTTAGTGAAGCCTGAGTGACATATAGTGTAATCGGCATGGTCATGATTGCATGATCTTCATAAAAAATTATGATAGCCTAAAAAAAAGAAAAAAAAGAAAAAAGGCTTTAAAAAAAATGCTTTACAACATTGGGTCTTAAGTGGCTTGGAAATGCCAAAAAAACACAACCTAAAACTGTTTTTTAAACCTAAAAGCGCCAGGTAAACTCCGAATGACACGACAGACAGCACTTTCCATCAAGTTCTCCGCATCTCAGTAGTGTAAAGGAAAGAGCCACTCGCAAATAATCTTAGGGCAATGCAAACAGTTTGTGCTGTAGTTAAAGCCCGACTCCGACAAGTCGAAAATAAATGTGCGTTTCCAACAAATTAATAATGTAAACGACAATCTCACGAGTCACGAGAAAAAATATATATCTCAGAAAGTGCACTATCGCGCTGCGCTCAGTGCGCTGGACTTCCCGTATCAGCTCCGCTTATAAATCCGCAGTCTAATCCTGATAACATGAAATAAGCTGCTCCCGAGCAGGTTTAAGATTGCGCACCTGTTATGTTGCTATGACAGCAAGTCCAGGATGAGCGTCGAAGAACCAAACAATCCAAGATCATGCCAAATCCCCAACAATCAAATCCAGCTAACTGAGTTAGCGACGTACGAAGAACGGGCCCCAGGTTAGCCTACAGGATTAGTTTCGAGTTGACAAAACCAAACCAATCCAACCAGGCTTTGTTGGTACCATGACCTGATCATCAACTTTCTCTGTCAGCTCAGGGGTCCGTTCTTCATACGTTGCTTAAAACATCCGAGATTAAATGAGACATCCAAGGTAGATATATAAAATTGTTTTAATTTTAACTTAATTCTATTTCGAATTGTAATTCTGCCTCTATTTTGTCAACTCAATTCACTGTCAGATACTTCCACAGTGTGCGACATTTACTTTTACATTAGATGTTGAACGGCGAGTGAAACGCTTTGAAAAGAATATTCAAATAGTAGGATGAATTTTAGGATGAAAGTGGGACAGTAGATGAAGTGAATAAAATATGTTTAATGCTCATCTGCCCTTTATATGTTCTCTCACACTTTTACTGATGATCTCTAAAACACACCTAAACAAACAAAAAGCATCAGATCATTATCGCATAAAAAGACATAAAAAAAGGTTGTTTTGGTATATTTATGGCAGGAAAGCCACTGTCTGAAGCCTTTGAAGAGTTTCTCTTGACCAATCAGCGTTCAGTGTGGAGTAGGCTACGACGGGAGCTTCTACCTGAGCGGGGACATGATCACGTGTGTGAGGAACAGCTGATGCTTATATCCACAGTCCAGTACTCTGGACACTCCAGTCCAGTTAGTGGCGGTAATGTATTATCAGGAGTCAAAATCCCAGAAGAAGAATGAGATTCTGGCTCTGCCTTTCAAACGAAAGGAATTCACTGGTGAGTCTTGTGTCTGAGATCGCGAGACAGCGGCACGTTCACATGTGCTTTATGGTTATGTAGAACATGATGCTGATGGTATTACTTTTCCTGGGGAAACAAAATGGAATCAATACGACTTTTTGTCTCTGTTACATTTCTTTGCGCATAACCAATGCTCAGTGCGGTAAGCAAAGTAAATATTTATTTTAATTTAGTTTTTTAATATATTAATGAATGGCGCTGGTGATGGCAGTTGAATTTTTTATAAAGTTAGTGTTAAATTAAGTTTAAGGTTTAAAGTGAAGCGACAGGGAGTGTTATTTATGATTGAAGGGAGATGTGAGATAATATTTTAGCCTAATCAGGAGTTCAGCGAGTTTTTTTTAATTATTATTTTATATTAGGCCTATATTATTTTATTTTATATTATTTTAGTTTTGTGCATTTGCAGCTTTCCTTCTCTCTTGTCCAGTGATGCAATAATAATGTGTCTCCTTATCATTGTCTGAAACTAGCACGAGCGGTAAAAGCTGATGTCACAAATGGGACATTAAAACATGGACATCATCAGCACAGAATTAAAAGGAGGTCAGATGTGTTATTACATTCCTCCTGCCTTCAAAATATGATTGCAAAGATTTCTTCACTGCCCTTGCCCGCCCACACGTTGAAGAACTAGACTCGCGCGCGTGTGTGTGTGTGCGCGCGCGCGCGCTTCTCCCGTTAGGGGGGTTATTTGAAGCTGCATTATCTTGCATTGTTTTGCTCAGTTGCTGCTTTACAGCTGGTCCCCCTCCTGCGGAATGCGATTGTAACAGAGGGGGAGCCCATGTACTCCGGACTGTATCGGGACAAATATGCGGCGACATTATATGGGCGACGTGGGAATTCGAAAAACTCGATGGCATTTGCATAATGCATCATCGTGTGGGACATCGTTTCCGCGTGCGACAGTTCAGCTTGTGGAAGCGGGCGCCCGCAATTCATTGACAAAACTGTGAATCTAAAGTTTCACAGAAATGCTGCATTTTCCACGTTTTGTATTAAGAAATGTGGAAGTTTATAGGCTATGGCAAGTTGTTAGTAGAACCGCTGATCACAGGAACCATCTCGTGTAGCCTATACCTGTATTTTTCATCAATAACATTTTCAAACTGGGGGCCACAAGAGAGAGCTAGGAGTAAAAATAATAATAATAATAATAATAATAATAATAAAACTAACCAAAAAAAAAAAAAAATGCCTAGGCTTACATTTGATTAAAATAAAAAAAGGATTACAAATAAACAAATTGAAATAATTAACAGATTTGATTAAAATAAAATATAGGCTGTTCAAATAAACAAATACACTTTGATTTAAATAACTAATAAATAGGCTTCATTTGATTTAGATATATAAATGCATATAAAATATTTTTTTGATTTAAATGCATTGATTAATATAGGCCTACATAAAGTTTATTTAAATTAATTTCATATAGGCTATAGATTTCAATAAATCTTACGGTACAGTAGGCTATAGTGAGTAGAAAAAAAACCCCACAATGATCTAACAATAGAAACTAAATATTTTCCAAACAACATCTTACACATACCTATAATAATAATAATTGGGTCTTTTTATACATTAAATTATTATATATCTGCATTGTACATTTAAGGATGGGGGTTTGGGGATAATCAGATTTGGGGGTCTGTGTGTAAAAGACTGCACTTTGATCACTTTGGTGTGTTTCCACAGTATTCTTGTCTTGCATTTCTTTTCAGAGAGACATCTTCTCCTGTACGTTTACAGCGCTCTCTCCAAACCTGCTGGATCCTCCGGTCCTGAGTTCAGTGCAGTGGGTCTGTATGATGACAGACGGATCTCTCACTACAGTAATGAAGAACAAACCTGGAAAAGAGACCGCCAGAGTTCAGAGATCTGGAGAGACACTGAAGAACCTGATGAATCTAAAGACTGGTTTATACATCTGGTTTATACTCTGGCAAACTGCACAAGATCCAAATGTGACGGTGAGTCTGCTGAGTTCAGTAAAAAAAAAAAATGTTAAAAGTTTTTTTTTAATACATTCATATTCGAAGAGTTATTTATTAAAATAAATATTGATTGTTTTGTTTATCAACAATGTTATCATATATTTTTAGGCCTCCATACACTACAGAGGAGAGTCGGCTGTGAGCTGGATCCAGTGATGAATGTAAAAGCGTTTGATGAGTACGGATATGATGGAGAGGATTTTATTGCCTTTAATTCTGACACGATGCAGTGGATGGAGAAAAATCCAAAGGCAAAAGAAACCAAAATGAAGTGGGACGCTGACAAATTTCTTAATCTGTATCTCCAGTCATTCCTCAAGATGTGCATGGACTGGATCTCCACATTTAATGATTCAATAAGCAGTATGTGTTGTTCTGATGACTTCAGTGTTTTTCTATATCATTTTCGAACATTTAAAATGTCTCTTGATTAGACAGCAAATGGAATTAGTAAATTAGAAATATAAAAACTTTCTCAAATAAAGTGCATGATATGGACTACGTTTATGGTGGTTTGTGTTTGATTTTTCTTTTGTGTAGAAATAATATGGAATATTGTTGCAATTTGATTTATTCCTGGTGTTTCTTATTGCAGATGCACCAGATGTTCACACGTTTGCCTCTGAAGCTCCTCATGACCGAAGCAAGCTGAATCTGAGCTGTCTGGCCACTGGCTTCTACCCCAAACACATCGAGATGAAGATCACATTGAACAACGCTAGCGTTGAACCCTTCAGCTCTACTGGAGTCAGACCCAATGATGACGAGAGCTTTCAGATGAGAATCAGTGTGGAGATTCACAGAGATGAAGAAGAGAGTTATGAGTGTCACGTCTCTCATAGCAGTCTGACACAGACACTTATAACACAATGGGGTAAATATGAGAGTATGTCCTGTCAGAAGTTAGCTTTAATTTGTGACCTCTTTACCTGTATTTGAGATTGCAGCTCAAGTCAGATTTTCTCAAATTAAATTTGGATCTTTTTTGTCATTGTATGTTGTTATGAATTCATAAAAATTGTAAAAAGACTGTTGTTGTTTTCCTACAGATGAAAAGCGCACTAATAGCAGTGAAGGATCTAGAAGGCATGATTTGGCAGTAACTGCAGCTGTATTTGCACTGGTAGTTTTAAATGTGTTTTTATGGTGTTTCTGCGCAGGAACGGCACACAAAGAGTTAAATGGTACGTTCAAAATGTTTAAAACTATTTAAAGTAGTTCACCTAAAAATTACACCCTCATGTTGTCTCAAACCTGTATGTCTTTCTTTTTTTTCTACAGAACTGAATTATTCTTTTGTCCTTGCAATGAAGTCAATGGGGTGCAAAATAAAATTGGACCCCGTTGACTTTCATTGTGAGGACTAAAGAAAAAAATTCTTCAAAATAACAAATTTTCCTTTAATAAATGTTTTAATAATTTTTGAAGCTACATTTGTAATGCAGATAAACTGCTTTAAAATTTAGTGCCATAAAAGCTTATGATTTGTGAAACACAAAACAGTGAATAATTACGAAGTCAGCTTAAGCTAAGCTTAATGCTTAATTTGTCTAATGTGTTGTATTTTATAATCTCTAGGCCAGATGAACTATAATGGCTCCAGCAGAAGAGAGAACGTCATCTCAGGGTCACCAGAACGACCGAAGCCTGTTGAACGAAACTGGTTTCAGTGGCTACTCGGGTCAGTTTGGGCTTCGTTTGAGCAAACTCAGTTTTTTCAGACTGAATCACCTTTTAGTGATATTCATCAAAAAAGTCCAAGAAGGCATTAATGCAGGTTTTTTTTCCTGCAGGCCGAAGAATCTGTGCTCATGTACAGCAGTGAAGCCAGAAGAGGATCTTCCTACATTCATGAGGTTCTTCCATGAAAACACATCTCAGGGTTTCAAAATTAGAATTTCATTTCACCGCTCTGATCAGGCCAAATAATTTATAAGCTTTAGTGGTCAATATGGATTACAATTTTTTTTTTTTTTTTTTTTTTTTTTGGAGCCGGTTGCACCAGCTGCTTAATGTACAAGTACATTGAAATATTTACAAAAGCCTCCGACCAGAACCATATATGTGACCCTTGACCTCAAAACCAGTCACATGGGTCAGTTATCTTAAATTGAGATGTATACATCATATGAAAGCTGAATAAACAAGTGTTCCATTGATGTATGGTGTGTTAGGATAGGACAATATTTGGCTGAGATACAACTATTTGTAAATCTGGAATCTGAGAGTGCAAAAAAATCGAAACATTGAGAAAATCTCCTTTAAAGTTCTCCATTTATGTTGGCGATTGTGCTGCATTCATTCACAAAAATAAGTGTTTTATATATTTACGGTAGGAAATTTACAAAATATCTTCATGGAACATGATCTTTACTTAATTTTCTAATGATTTTTGTCATAAAAGAAAAATCTATAATTTTGACCCATACAATGTATTGTTGGCTATTGCTACAAATATACCCGTGCGACTCGTGACTGGTGACGTTATCCAGGGTCACATATGATGTTTCTGTTTGCATGCATTTACATTTTAAGAAAGAATGTGTGAATAACTGACTTGTAAGCGGCTCTTCGGCACAAAACCGATCCTTACGTATGCATGCCAAATTTCAACACTAAAAACTATAGAGTTGTTCCAGGTACAGCAGGTAAACCACTTTAATGCTGCAGCCAATTAAGTACAAAATGATTTACAAACTTACCTGATCTGTTCTGTTCTGTTCTATACACTTTAAGCCATGGTTCCCAACTCTGGTCCTGTTTGATCCCTGCTGCAAATCTGGGGTTGGGAAACGCTGATTTAATCGTATCTTTGAGCTATCTATCAGTCTAAAGCTATCTGTCTACTTTGAGACTTCAGTGTTTTTCAGTGAATTCATCTTTTGATACACGTTTGAGGAGTTGAGTTGTATAAAGAGTTACATAAATTACTATATCCTTCTTTACACGAATAATACATGTGATTCACTCGGACTGATAAATAATAGTATGGATGAATGGTGTTTAAATTGCCCCCATTATTCTATTTTAAAGGTTCCTAATTTAGTTTTAGAGGTCTCCTCCTACAATAGGTTTACAGGCATCAAAGGTAAAAAAAAAAAATGCATCAAAGGTTTAATTTTCTCATAATATAGATTGCACATCACCTCATTTCTCGAAGAGTCTGAAAACGGTTCATTCGAAGATTCGGTCTCTCTAAACCCCTCCTTTCTGAGCTACTCTGCTCTGATTGGTCAGATGGCCCAGTCTGTTGTGATTGGTCGACCGCTTACAGTGCGTGTCAGAAACATTACCATGTCTGAATCTCAGCTCTGGATCTTCCTCAGCACTTGATACACAGTAATACGAACAGTAACGATGGCGTCAGTTTTTCCGTATCATTTCCAGCACGAGTCTCATTCTTTTGAAGTGCAGAAAGTGGATTCACAGCACAGAAAACAGCGTCTTCTCAACATGAGGACGACATGAACCAAACTCTTCCAGTCTCAGCTACAACTGCAGTGTTTGAGGGTCAAAGTAGACGTTGTTCGCCGTCAGCCAATGAAGATCATAGATGGCATTATCCAAATGTGTGACATTGTTACGCATGTAACAGGAAGTGAGACTGAAATTACTGGCGACTCGTTTCAGAAGTTGAGAATCGATTCTTTCTTTAGGAGACAAAAAGTCCATTTATCTGCACTTTGATCTTTAAAACTTTGCAGATATTTTACATTCACAAACAGCTTTATTATTACACGCAAAGGTAATATCCCAAAAAAGCATATAGGGGCAGGAAAATTCATAGCTCAAATGAATCACCAATGCTGTATATTTAAGATTAGGGAGGTTAATGAATTATTGTTGATTGATTAATTGCTGCTGAAAATGTCATTGAATAAGCTAACTCAGATATGTTATAATTTGTGTCATTGCCTCTACCCGTTCATGTACTGTTGCATATATGGATGTGTGTTTTGAGGTATTAACGTTAATGATTTGAATGAAAATCGATTATTAATATTCCGGAGAATTCCTTACAGTATTTAAGTAGCAAAAACGTACCTTTTATTTCATCTTTACAGACATATTACATGTACAATAGCTTCAGGTCTTCAGAAACACTGGACTTAAAATTTTTAGAATAAAATATATTGAATGCGTTCATTTCATTTGCATTCAGAAGACCTCAGTGTTAAATGTTAAAGTGTCACATGTCTTTTATATTGTCATACACTGTTGTACTGTCTGTTTAGTGTTTATTTTTCATCCTTGTTTTGAACTATTTTCTTTGTTCTCCATGAAGCTGCAACTTGTTTGCAAATGTACAATTATTTTTAATACCAATAAACCACTTTAAATCTGAAAGTTCTCCTTTGTCAGTGTGTTTTTACAGGTGAGGTTTGCTTTATTTGAGGAAACAGTATAAAATAAGTTGTTCAATAAATGAATTCAATTACAGCAATACACCGCTTTTCGAAAACTAAACTAAAGTGAAATACTTTATCTTGAAATCACCACAGTTTAAGTTGCAGCCAAAAGTAATACTTATAAACATAAATGTTTTTTTTCAGGCAAAAAAAAAAGTGTATCACATTTTCATCAAAATTGGATACTGAATTAAAAACATTAAACCAAATCCAAGAAGTAATAGAAATAGATGCATAAAATACATGAAATAGGAAGGTTCCATATAATGAAGGTCAAATGATGGAGAATTTGTGTGCTTAAACTTTATAGAAAGCTTTAATGGTGTAATGGAGACTTAATTACTTTAATGGTGCAAATCCAGTAATGAACACTTCACCTCTGGTCCCGCAGGATCCCGCTGCACATCTGCATTTCTGGATACTTCAGGAACAGGGTTTGGAAACACTGATTTAATCAGTCCAAACTTTAAGCTCTTTCTCTATCCTATGCACTTTAAACTTTGTTTTTGCTCTATGTCAGCTTTTGTATGTTGCATAAGTTGAGTTGAAGAGTTACATAAATTAGTAAGCGCTGCTTTACATTGATTAATACATGAAATACATTCATTTGGACTGATTGATAATGTTATGGATGAATGATGTTTAACATGCACATTCATCTTTTCTGAGGAAAATTCACAGATGAGATTAGGGATGTTATGGATTTATTGTCGATTTATTGTTATTTATCAATAAATCGTAGTTAATAATTTCATGGATTAAGCTCAGATTTATCAGACTGATTAATCAGCACAAATGCATTCAGTACTTATGTATTACTCTCCACATGCCATATTAATTGATTGTTCCTGAAAACCTTACATTTTGCATCATTACTTTTGCTATTAATATCGCTGCTATTTTAACCTAACTTTTTTATGTGTGTGTGTTGGCAGATACTCCAAAGATATTTGCACACATTGTTAATTGTTAAGTGTCAAATGTTTACATTGTCATGTACTGTTGTATAGTCGATATAGTGTTTATTTTTCATCTTTGTTTCGTACTGTTTTCTTTGTATGTAATGAAGTTGCTGTTGGTTTGGCAATGCAAGCGTACAATTATTTTAAATACCGATAAAGCACTTTACATGTAAAACTTCTCCTTTATCAGAATGAAATCTTTGTCCCCACTTACAGTGTGTCCTCTCTGGGCCTGATGAAGCTGTGTGGGTTTTGCTGTAACTCACGCTTCACAGTTGTGTGTAAAATAACACAATCCTCACAGAATCTGATGTCAGGTGTCAGTCAGTGAGGTCATCAGATCAGCGGCTGCAACTTCATTCTATCTAGAATTTGAAAGTTGAATTTGTGGAAAGTGTCAGTTGCGTGAGTCTCACGGTGAATGCGTGAGGGTTGGCATTTCACTTCATGAACTATTGTGAATTTATATTATGTATTCAAATGAATAGTACCCATTGCAAAATCATACTGGGGTGGCACAGGGGTGGCACAGGGGTGGCCAGAGTTTATACGGCCCTGGCCGTGGACACCCCTGGCCCTGGCGACCCCTTGGCCTGCCGGTGTGTCCTGTAAGGCGGATTTGAGGAATTTTGTGGGGAAATCGAGGTCCAGCTGAGAGAGAATCGGGTGAATGACGATTAAAGGGACATTAAGGAAACAAAAAATCATTTAATCATTCCATAAGTAAAAACTAAGAGGTTCTGAGTGCTCTTCTGTGATGGTGTGTGTGTGTGTGTCTCTCTGACTGAATGTCCTGAGTTGGGCAGAAGCCGGTCAGACTGCTGGGGATCAACACGTGGGACGTCGCCGTGGCTCTCACCAACTTCGAGTGGAATCTCTTCAACTCCATCCATGAGGTGAAGCTTCTGTCACAGCAGGACATGTTCACATGAACCCTGTTATGAAGTGGAACGACTTGAAATCATCATTTACACAATAACTCTTCCAAAAACATTCCCATAATGAAAAAGATATAACACTCGGCAGGCGCAGCGCGAAATGTTTTTTTTTTTTTTTTTTTCAAGAAGGAATTGCGGTAGGCAGTGACCGTGCTCGGGAGATTTTTCAGCCTTTTAAAATAACCAATTCTGAGGTGTGGTCATATTTTGGATTTAACAAAAGTCCTGAGGGAAACTTAATCGAGGATGGTCACCCTGTCTGCAGAACATGCACAAGAAAAAGTCGCTGCAATAGGGGGAACCTTCAGATCTGCCGAGTCGTCTTGTGTGACCATCACCGACTGTTGTATAGCGAACGCAAGGCAAGTTAACTTTGACCTCAATACCACAACTACGTCTGGGAAATAATTGGGCACAAAATGTTGTTTTAAGTTGAACTATTTTATATCAATCACTTGAAATAAACGTGAAGCTTCCGCGAAGGAAAGTTCGCAGCAAGTGGCTTAGCCGAAGACGAACGAACAAGTTCAAACAAGACTATAGTGACATTTAAGGGATAATAATTTATATTCATTATACACTTATTACACCGATTTTTTTTACCACTTAATTACGGGGACATTGAATTGAGATTAATGTTTTAAATCTTACCTGTTTATAAATCCATTATGTACAGCGTACAAAACAATCGTTCAGACAAGATGATCACAACAATATTATCAAACTCTGTAAACAATAAATCAACTCCGATTTAATTTTCAATACAATTAAAAACAGAGACGCAAGACGGCAAGTTGTATTTGAATGAAACGAGAGAGCGCGTCCGTTGTGATGCATGGTGTAGCATTAACGTCTGTCAGAGAGTTTGAAGTCTGCCCAGATTCAAGACAGTGCAAATGAACTGGTAGTTCCACGAGACTTTTATAGATGTTTTCTCTCAGTTAAGCACACTCTTCACATACATGTCGAAGAGCGAATGTTAAAAGGGAAAAGAAAACACTCGAAAACACGCTACAAATCAAGGAAGTAAACACATTATAAAACAACGGTCAGCAGTAGAGCGGTCTCTTTGCGCGAGCAATCTCACTCTCCCTGTGCGTGCGCGCTCACATAAAAACAGCATGCATACAATAACGTACGCCATAGAAGAAGTTATCTTAAAGGCACATCCACATTCATGTCATGAACACTGCTTAACACTAGGTGGCTGTTACAATGGATGTGCGCGGTGTTATAATGCGTTGCTATTGACGACCGTCATTATAAGGAAGGAAATGCTTTAAAAAGTGCATAGAGCTGCTTGTTTTATTTGTTGTTTGTTGATTTTGAAATATAAAACTTGTTGAAATTTCTTCAGTGTGAGCATCAACTCTTTTTGAACACTTTCATCTCGTTTTAACAAAACCGTGATAATATTGATAATCGCGATAATTTTGGTCACTATAATCGTGATATAAAATTTTCATACCGTCCCATCCCTACCTGTAACTAGACAGAACAAGGGGGTAACAAGTGGCACTTTAATTTACAGCCCGCAGGAGTTACACTTACCCTGTAACTACACAGAACAAGGGGGTAACAAGCGCCACTTTAATTTACAGCCCGCAGGAGTTACACTTACCCTGTAACTACACAGTTGAAACGGGTAACAAACACTACTTACTATGTAACAATACGAAACAACACTATTTGCACAGTAATTACAGAGAAAGGTACTCTTATTAAGAAAACAAAACAAATATTTTTTTAATTACACAGTATATTTGCCCTGACATTTAAGTGTCATTGCAATACAATGTGATAAGGTAAGTACTAAGTACATGGTACGTTCTAAATTAAAATCATAGCAGAAACAAATTTTTTTTGGCTTAACGTTAAGTAGTTTAGTAAGAAAAGCCAATAAATAGCATTGCCAATGTTTTTCGAAATCAGCTGTTTATAAAATTGTTTTAGATTCAATTTTTATAATACTGTGCTTACATACAGCCATATATATAAATACGTTTAATTTACAACCCACAGATGTCAAAATTACCCTGTAACTACATTGCACAAGAACATATTTTGCCAGAAATGTGATGATAACTTTTATATACAACAGACGTACAATTTTTGCCTGGAATATATTAACAGAATAGGTACCTGTTAGTTTAAAAATAATTACATTATAAACAATTTGCTTGTATATCTGGTTATACCCCATTATTACCCAAAACTTAACATATTGTTCCCTTATACCTACACGGAAGTACACTATAATTACAGAAACGTACACCGCAATTTCGGTTTACTTACGCAGTTGTTTGCGGGTTGTAATATAAAGTGTTACCGCAGTACATAGTATGTAATGTATTTTTGTTCAATATGTATCTGGTTTTACTCAATATACCAATACTCCTGGCCATCTTCATGCACACATTTTTGATGTGGGGCTTCCAGCACAATTTATGGTCAAGTACACCCAAAAATTTACATTCATAAACTCTTTCAATTATTTGGTTATCAGTTACCAGTCTAACATCTGTATTTATATTACGATTCCCAAATACCATGAATTTAGTTTTGTTCAAGTTGAGAGATAACTTATTTGAATCAAACCAAAGTTTTAATTTATTCATACCTTTTCATTTTTTTTAACATAATTTCATGATCAACAGTATCTAAAGCTTTTTTTAAATCAATGAAAATCCCTACTGCATAGTTTTTATTTTCAATACAATTTGTTAATCTGTCTACTAACTCAATTAGTGCCATAGACGTTGATCTACCAGATCTGAATCCATACTGACTGTCCATTAGTAAGTTGTTTTTATCAATGAAATTATCTAGCCTTTTAACAAATAATTTTTCGAGTATTTTTGAGAACTGAGAAAGCAAGGATATCGGTCTATAATTATAAAAAAACATGTGAATCACCAGCTTTATACAATGGGATGACTTTTGCCAACTTCATCTTTTCAGGAAATACACCTGTTTTAATTGATAGATTATATGTTATATATGTTAATGGAACTACAATTCAATCAATTACTTTTTTTACTAGTGACATATCAATGCCATCACAATCTTTTGACGTTTTATTCATACATTTACTTACGACCTCTATAATTTATTTGCCTTCTACAGTTCCCAAAACAAATGAGTGTGGATTTCTATCCACTTGATCCATCACAGAGTATTTCATCCCTGTGTGCTTTATATCTTTGGCCAGTTTAGGGCCCACATTTACAAAGAATTTATTGAATCTGTCAACCACCACATTCATATTTGTCAACTGTATGTCATTGTCCTTGAAATACTCCGGATAATTAAATTTATTAAGTCCTTTTGTAATAATAGTGTTTATTGTATTCCATATTCCTTTCACATTATATTTATTTTTCTCTAGTAAATTATTGTAATAATCCTTCCTACATACCCTCATTATGTTAGTTAATTTGATTTTATTTTTCCTATATTTTAACTCAGATTCTTTCGTTCTATATTTTATGAAATTCCTATAAAGAGTATTCTTTTTTTTACAAGCATTTTGAATTGATTTAGACATCCAAGGTTTTTCTGAATATTTCCTTTTACTGCAATATTGTTTTATTGGACAGTTTGTATTATATAAAGTTATGAATATGTCTAAAAATAATTCATATGCAGTATTAAGGTCAGCTTCTTTAATTACTTCATTCCAGTTGTACTTAATTAATTCCTTTCTAAATGCAGATATAGTTTCTTCAGTTCTCAATCTCCTGTATTTAATCTCGTTGCACTCCCTTTTTCCACGATAGTTACAGTCATAAGTCGCAAAAATTGACAGGTGGTCACTTATATCATTAATTAATATTCCACTTAAAGAATTACTTTCAACATTGTTTGTAAAAATATCTATCAGAGTGGCACCATTACCTGTTATTCTAGGTGATTGTTGGAAAAAGACTCAAACTATACAATGTTTCAATAAAATCTTCCGTCAATTTGTGATTGTTGGGGTTTAATAAATCAATATTAAAATCCCCACAGATATAGCTGATTTTATGCTTTACTTTATTAAACATTTTTTCCATTTTTTCTATAAATATTTTAATGTTAGATCCTGGTTTCCTATATACACAACTAACTAAGACATTCTTCGTTTTTCCATACATAATTCTATTGTGATACACTCCATCAATGAATACTGCCATGTTATCAACAACTTTGTAAATGGTACCTTTGTCAACAAAAAGCACCACCCCCCCTCCACAACTACTCTTTCTATTCACGTAATTAAATTCATATCCCTGCAACTCAAAATCCATGCACCTATCGGCATTAATCCACGTTTCCAGGGCGGATCTAGAAAAATATTTATGGGGTGGCGAGAGGGGGGCAGGAAGTTTTGAGGGGTGGCAACATATGGCAGACGTATACTGAATTTAATCACAGTTAAATTGGCCATAACTTTTAATTTGTTGCTGCCAATAGGGATGGGTATCGTTCGGTATTACTACTCTTACCAATACTCCTTATCGATCCGGTACTTTAACGGTATTCTTATCGGTTCTTTTTGTTATATTAAAAAAAAAAAGGGAAAAAAATTATTTAGAACACAATTAATATTGCTTTATATTTTGAAATGTAAAATAAATATCTATAGCAAAAGAAAAAGCAATGCTTTAACAAAACAAATAAAGCATGTATGTTATGCAGAAGGGTGCAGGCTTTTGTCTTTTATATTCAGAAGACATAGGACACCAAAAACAAAGTACAAACACATGGTCAAACAAAAAGAAAGTATACAATTAAACAAATATACAAATTATATATCCAGTGCTTTAATTTCAGTGATGTACTGACATTACTGTTCAGGAGTAATATGGGCTAAAAAGACATCTAATAAAGTCAGATTTAAAATAACACTGCATAGTTTATCATTATCATAGATAGATTAAAGCTTATATCATTCAAGAGCTGCGACTGATTTTCTCTTTTCCTTTTGTTGTTTAAAGGGATAGTTCACTTTGAAATTAAATTTTGGTATGTTTTAGCTTACCTGAAGGGCATCCAAGATGTAGGTGTCTTTTTTTCCTCAGTAGTTTCAATTTTGATATTTTAGGTCAAACCGTTCTTGTCTGTCAGTCATATAATGCAGGTCTATGGTCACTGTCTCAAAGAGCATGCACAAGTCCAAATTAAAACAATTCCCCATCGTCCAAATGAAACAATTCCCCATCGTAAGTACACTTTGATGGCCTAAGACACGAAACGAGCGGTTTGTGTGAGAAAACGAACCGTATTTATATAGTTTTTGCCTCTTGAACAAAGCCGCGTCCAACTGATCTGACGGCGCGGGCGGGTATAGATATATACACTGATGTCGCCTTGGCTAATGAACTGCAATAGCGAAGGCGACATCTAGTGTTTCTATATCTATATCCGCCCGCGTGCGGGTATAGAAACACTAGCACTAGATGTCGCCTTCGCTATTGCAGTTCATTAGCCAAGGCGACATCAGTGTATATATCTATACCCGCCCGCGCCGTCAGATCAGTTGGACGCGGCTTTGTTCAAGAGGCAAAAACTATATAAATACGGTTCGTTTTCTCACACAAACCGCTCGTTTCGTGTCTTAGGCCATCAAAGTGTACTTACGATGGGGAATTGTTTCATTTGGACGATAGGGAATTGTTTTAATTTGGACTTGTGCATGCTGTTTTGAGACAGTGACCGCAGACCTGCATTATATGACTGACAGACAAGAACGGTTTGACCTAAAATATCAAAATTGAAACTACTGAGGAAAAAAAGACACCTACATCTTGGATGCCCTTCAGGTAAGCTAAAACATACCAAAATTTAATTTCAAAGTGAACTATCCCTTTAATTCACATTAATGGAGCTGCCTCTTTAAGATCAAATGCAGATCTAATCATTATTATGCATCATATTTTTTCCCAACTGTTAACGCCCATACTTAATCCTATTGTATTTGTTATTTCCCCAGTTGTAACCTGGTTTCATTGCTGTGATATCTGAGAGGAATTGGATTTAATAGGACTGCTTCGCTAATCAAATGATCCTAACTGGCACTGTATTGTGTGTTGTAACTATCGTACGTCGGCGTAACGGCGACCATCAGTAAATGTTATGGATACAAACAATATTTGATATTTTTTATTAAGCTGTTCTTGTCTTTACAAAAATCAGTCTAACCATGTTAGACTATGGAGACACTATATATAGGGTTGCTTGCAAGTCCACTCTATCAAAACTTGACACTCTTTACCATTCCGTTATCAGGTTTGCCACAAATGCTTCTTTCAATACACACCACTGCACGCTATATTCATCTGTCAACTGGCCCTCCCTTCATAATCGCCGAAAAATTCATTGGTTCACCTTTATTTACAAGACCCTTCTCGGCCACCCACCTCCTTACTTAGGTCACTCTGCAACTAAAGCCTGTCACATACAATACCCAGTCTTCACTCCATCTTCAATTAAGTGTTCCCAAAACCAACTCTGCCTTTGGTCTTGCATCTTTTCAATCTGCTGCCGCTTGCAATTGGAACGCTCTGCAAAATATTCTTAAACTGGATACACTCATTTCAATTTCATCCTTCAAAACTATTATATCATCCTTGTTCACGGATATATGCAGTTGCTTCTCTACATAATCATTTTATATGTATTTATTT
Organism: Rutilus rutilus; assembly: GCF_951802725.1. NCBI lineage: Eukaryota > Metazoa > Chordata > Actinopteri > Cypriniformes > Leuciscidae > Rutilus > Rutilus rutilus. Next base: position 37,011,547 of record NC_140216.1, on the reverse strand, counting down.
ATTTTCCAGTAAATAGATTTTGATGACTCATCCACTATCACTTCTATGTATTTGTACACTTAGCTGGTTATAAGTGTCTGTTGTCTCCTGTGTTGTGTTTTAAATTGTATTTTTATGAAATTGTATCCTGTATGTATTTCTAATATATTTATTTTAGCCCTCCTTCCCTTTCCCTAAGTGGTTATTCCACTTGTCAGGCCGCCATTGTAAATAAGAACTTGTTCTTAATGACTTGCCTGTAAAAATAAAGGTAATAAAAGAACGCCGCTCTGCACGTTTGAATCAGGGACGTAGAAGTATTTGAGGGGCGGGGGGAGGGGCTAATAATAGTCAAGTCAAGTCAAGTCAAGTATATTTGTATAGCGCTTTTCACAATACAGATTGTATCAAAGCAGCTTCACAGTATTAAATTAAAATAATACAACAAGGTTTGTTTCTAGTGGAATTTATTGATAAAATCAAATTAGATATCCAGAATATCCCCAACTGAGCAAGCCAAAGGCAACAGTGGCAAGGAACCGAAAAACTCCATCAAGTGACCTAATAGTGTCCTAAAACTCCATCAGGTGACCCAATGGAGAAAAAAAAAAAAAACCTTGGGAGAACCCAGGCTCAGTCGGGGGCCAGTTCTCCTCTGGCGTTTATTAACTAGAGGCCGGATTGTAATTTGGACTGTAAGATTAAAAATATTATATGAATGCCTGGCTGAAGAGATGCGACTTTAATCTAGTTTTAAACTGGGAGAGCGAGTCTGAGCAACGAACAGTATCAGGAAGGCTATTCCAGAGTTTTGGAGCTAAATGTGAAAATGCTCTCCCTCCTTTGGTGGATCTGGATATCCTAGGTATGACCAAAAGCCTTGAATTTAGTGATCTTAAAGAGCGCGATGGATTATAGGGCGATACATTTAAAATTTAAAATTAAATTGTTAACTTTTGGTAAATGTATTTTTTAGTTCACTTTTTTGAGAAGCTTGTGGACATAGTGGCGGGTTGTTTTTACAAGTACAGTTTTTGGATCATCAAAGTTAGGGGGGCAAGGCTCTAGAGTGTGTATTGAAAATCAATCATATTGTTGGACATGACAAAAGCTACTGAATCAACAATGGTAGGAGGAAAATAATATGAAAGCTACATGATCAAACTCCTAGGAGTTTGCTCTACTATAGGCTACTTTCAAATTTTTCGAGCTGCTCAATGCTTCTGATACTCATAACTTTAGCCTGTGGAGTGCCATTCATTTTAACAAACACCTTGCAGTTTGCAGTCCAAGTAGCTTGAATGATCCCTTTCTTCTTCAAGAACCTTGCCTTTCTTGCAATTTCTGCATTTGTTTTAGTTAGATGCTCATTAATATAAACATTTGAGCCCTTCAATTTACGGCCCTGCCTGAGCAGGTCAATTTTATGCTTTCTGTTAGGAAAGCGGACAATGACGACGTGATTATCTTTCTGGTTCCTTGTTGGAATAATGTGGCATGCCTCAATATTGTGTCTGTTTATAGATATATTTTTATTATGGAGGAAGGATGTTACCTGAGCCTCAGTTGAATCATCACGGTCCGCGCTCTCGTCTCGCATCTCTCCATTCACAGCATGAGCGTAAAGGCCAATTTATACTTCTGCGTCGGGTGCGCGTAGTAGGTACGGCGTAGCATACGCATAGACGCGTATCATACGTCGTACCCTTCGCCGTAACCTGACGCGGACCTCCTCAAAAATGTAACTACGCGTCGCAGCGACGCGGACCGCAAGATCTGTGATTGGTCGGCTTGGTAGCATCGCATTTCCTCCTACACATTTCCGGCGTGTTCTTCTGCACCGCCCGTCATTTTTAAATTCGGTTCAACCGTCAACAGGTTCACAGGTTGCACGTACCATCTCCTCCGACGCCTTCTCTCGTTTCTGCCTTTTAGTTTTAGTGATTTCAATAAAACTGTTTTTCCACCTCGTAAGCTCCAACTCCAACATGATCCACTCTCTTTCAGACGCTAGTAGCCTAAACTCAAAACAGCCGCGAGGAATCTAAACACAGTGGAAAATTAAAACCCGCCCCCGCCAACTAGCGTCTCGGTGGTGTAACTGTAGAGCAACACAGACATAACGCAGAAGTATAAATGCTCGCGACGGAGTCACCTACGTGCGTAGCCTACGACGTACACTACGGCGTACACTCGACGCAGAAGTATAAATTGGCCTTAAGCCCGTGGCTCAATCTTCAATCCAGTTATCAAGACGTCGTTCATTCGAGTGTACTGCTCCAGATCTGAATCACGAGCTTCCAAGAAGTTAACCTTGTTCTGCTGTTCCTTATTTCGCTTCTTAAGCTCTGTGATTTCATTCATGAGATTTAAAATAGTACGCCGTTGCTTGGCTATAGTCGCCAGTTCCTCACCCATCATATTCATGGCTGCTTTTAACTCCTCTATGTCTTTTTTTATTTCTTTTGTGGCCATCTTGTTGTTGTTACCTAAAACACAGTCTGAGCAGCAACGCAGGACCGGCAGTCGCTCCGCCACGAGTCAGCGAGTCACTCGACTACACCGTCCCCAGCGAAGTTCACGGCGAATTAAAGCCTCACCCGGCATCCACAGCAGCAACTCCTGGTCTCCCCCGACCAGCTTCTGGGTCGCCTCGCGTCCGGAGATCCGAAGCGGCCTCCTCTCTGGTTCCCGCTGCTTCACGTGCTCTCTCGCCGAACCAGCCCCTGCTTGGGGGCGCTCAAGCAGAGTGCTCTGCTCCCGGAGCGCTGCTGCTTGCAGTTGGCTGTTTGTTGCTGTTTGTTGTTTGGTTTTCGGTAGTCAGATGAAACTTTTGTCAGGAAAGTTGCATGCTTATCAACAATGGCAGATATTGAATGATGTTTTATAAACAAAGTTCGGGAGGAGCACGTTCAAATAATCAATCAATCAACCAATCTATCAATCATCTCATCAAACAATTACCATGTCTACCCTATCAGCATGAGAGGAAGCATATATATATATTCACTCTGTCAACTCACCTAACTTCCTTGACAGTTTCAGCATCCCTCCACCACCCCGACTCCTCACCCTTGGCTTGTTCTTTCACAGCCAGGAATACGGGGGGAGTACTCTGGGTTCGGGCCGAATACCGAGCCCGGAGCCCTCTCCTCGGACAGCACGCCAAATACGCATTTATTCTATCTGACTTATTTGTAAGTGTGAACTAGTGAATCAGCATTTAATGTTGCTTTGTGTTGAGTTTTGAACACAAGAAGCAAACGTTGAAAAATATCAAAAAATGTCTTGGCTCTCCCAACCTTTACAGCACAGGACTCTCTTTTGTTGATTTTGATTTTGACTTTTTTCCACAATTTGGAAATATACTCTTTTACTCTTTCTCTTTTTATGTCATTTCAGTACTGTAGGATTACAAAATAATGATGATGGTTTTTATATTTTGCATATACAGGTATATTGGCATTGCATACAGGGCATGATTTGTAACCATAACCCGAACAACATCAGTAAAAACCCGGAAAATGTTCTTTTTTGAATATTTAAAAATCACAGCTTCATTGGAATTGTACGAAACTTGGTGACTTTTATGGCATTTGGAATGTGAACACACAGAAAAATTGAGGGCATGATTCGAGCAGGCTAAGTGGTTGGAAAAAATAAATAGTCACACTTGTGCTCTTCGTTCAAAAATTACTGACCATAGGAAATGAATGGGAAATCGACAAAAACACAAAAAAAATCTACAAATCGGCCACGATGCAGGAAAAAAAATTGCTCAGCAATGAAGGGGTGAAACTCTAAAACATCAATAGTGCAAAACAGACCCAAAGACACACACACACTGACACACACACACACATACACAATTATAAACACAAATGAACTGGTAGGGCTATTATATACAGCAATTGAGTCAGAAGATTGAAATAAGAGGTTGAAATGAGATCAGATCCAGATGGATTAAGCTGTGATAAAGCAATACTATGATGATGATGATGATCCGAATATGATGCGATCCAGTGCACGGAACAAAACTTCTAAAATGGGATTTGATGTCAAAATCTGAGTTGATTACATCACTTGATTTCCTTTGATTTCTCGATTTGTTTGATTAAAGGGAATTGTGGATTTGCAAATGAAGAGCTCAGGAAAGAGTCCGAGTTTTTAGGCCACAGACGTCTGAATCTGAGCTTCACTGCCACATTTTGTTCACAGACGTGCGAACATCTCACCTGAACGTCCCGTGATAGACGACACAGAGCTTTTGTTGATATATATTGTTGAAACCTTTCTAGTTATTTCGGATCGAACCACACAGACACCATACTTCATCCATCCTTTATCTCCACTTTTTACGTGATGACGTTGATGACGTCACATCAATACACAACATCCCCCCTCTACTTGAATATGAACTTACCCCAACTAAACAAGTTCTCATTCACATTTTCTTACAACTTAAGACAGTTCAGATTGAACATTCAAAGTACATGTAACACTGTACATCTTAATAGAACATTAGCAATGCTTTCTGAACAGGTGCACCACACCACAACATAACTCTTAATCTGATTTTTACTTGTTTTCCTTCTTACATAGTCTAACCTTTATCAGTCACTCAACAACATAGTCTCTAAACCTTTCAGGCAAACCTTAGTCTCTGAGGTCTGCAAGGTTTAGGAATCTGTTCCTCTCTCTGAAATGTTTCACAGTTCCCTTTGCATTCCTCTGAACTTCCCTTTTGCTTCTTATCATAACTCGGCTCTTGAGCACATATAATTTCACCATCCAATGTTGGTGTTTCATTCCGCAGACAGAAACTTCTTGACAAATGTCGTATTCCGTGCATACTTTGCTCCAGTGGGTGACTGAACGACAACGCTGTTACCTTCTCTGCGTACAACCTTGTGAGGAGTGCTGTGAAATGTTGTTGTGAATTTGTCTGTTTTATCCTGTTTCACAAGCACTTGATCTCCAAACTCTATGTCTGATGTCTTAGCGCCTCATCTGTGGTCTGTGTATATCTTGGCTTTTCCTTTCTGCTCTGCGTCTTTGTCTCGAGCTTCAAGGTGTGGAGTTGTGATGTCTGGTAACTTTCCTCTGATCTTCCTCTGAAAAAGAAGTTCTGCTGGGCTTTTGCCCGTTGTGGCATGTTGTATGGACCTGTAGCCAGTCACATATTTGCGTAGCTCTTTTTTTTCCAATCCTGGCCCTCAGCTTGGGATATCCATACTCGTTTCATCAGTGATGCGTTTTGTCTTTCCACTTCTCCATTTGCTTGCGCCCACTTTGGAGTTGTTTTGATATGGTGTATTCCGTTCTCCTGACAAAAAGCCTGAAACAGACTGGACTTGAATTGTGGGCCACATTCTGACCTGATTGTTAAAGGAAGTCCGTGCCGACTGAAAATGTCTTCCAAACGGTCAATCACTTTTCCGGCGTTGTTGACTTGAGGATTGCATATTCATAGTACCTGCTGTAATATTCGACAACAACCAGAATTGAATGTCTATCCGGTAAAGGATCAAGTAAATCTGTGGCTAAGTTTTGCCATGGCCCTTCAGGCATCACTGTGGGCGACAGTGGTTCAGGAACATCTGCTGATCAGCGCAGTCAGTGGAGAGCAACTGCGCCCAACTGCAGAATCCGACATGTCCGCCTTGCGCTCGCTAGAGTTTTTTGACATATGTCAGCATGACATCAGAGCAAGGCGGACCGCACTAAGACACATTTCTAACCGGCATGCATCTTGCGCTGATCACCATTGAACAGTTCTGCGCATAGACATTAAAAGAAATGGACACAGCGACCCCATAGACTTTAAAGGGTTAGTTCACCCAAAAATGAAAATTCTGTCAGTAATTACTCACCCTCATGTTGTTCCAACCATGTAAGTCTTTCGTTCATCTTCAGATCACAAATGAAGATATTTTTGATGAAATCTGACAGATTTCTCACTCCTCCATTGGCTTTCAGAGGGACCCAAACTCGCCGACCCAGAATAGTTATTAAAAACATCGTTAAAATAGTCCAAGTGACTACAGTGGCTCTACATTAAGTTTATCATGCGACGACAATACTTTTTGTGCGGAAAAACAACAAAAATAACGACTTTATCCAACTATTAGTGTTCTTCAATGTGGGCCTCTGACGAGAATTCATGGGAGCGCCAGGACGCATGCGCGAGAACTGAGATTACGGCGTTCTTCTTCTACTACTACTTGTTACTGGCTGCTCACTCCTTGGGAGTATTACCGCCATCTACTGGATGACGTCCCAACATTGCCGGAAGCGCAAAACGGTCTGTTTAAAAGCAGAGGAAGACGCGCACTGTATGTAAGCTATTGAATTCGACACTTATTGTGATTTAGGTCTCGATGATGTCGGGACGTCATCTTGTACAGTAGATGGCGGTAATACTCCCAAGGAGTGAGCAGCCAGTAACAAGTAGTAGTGCGTCCTGGCGCTCCCGTGAACTCTCGTCAGAGGCCCACATTGAAGAACACTAATAGTTGGATAAAGTCGTTATTTTTGTTGTTTTTCCGCACAAAAAGTATTGTCGTCGCATGATAAACTTAATGTAGAGCCACTGTAGTCACTTGGACTATTTTAACGATGTTTTTAATAACTATTCTGGGTCGGCGAGTTTGGGTCCCTCTGAAAGCCTATGGAGGAGTGAGAAATCTGTCAGATTTCATCAAAAATATCTTCATTTGTGATCTGAAGATGAACGAAATATGGTTGGAACAACATGAGGGTGAGTAATTACTGACAGAATTTTCATTTTTGGGTGAACTAACCCTTTAACGGAGAAAAGTGAAGTCAATTAGAAGCACTCACTTCCTGATGGCTGACGTACTGCGCAGACTCAAAAGCCCCTTTCACACAGAGATTCCGGAAAATACACGGATAAAGTGACCCGGGATTTGACCCGGGTTCATTTGATTTTGGTTCATTCACACTGCCAGTGATTTTCCGGAATCAGAGAGCGCGTTCACACACAACCCGTGTATGTCCTGTAAAGACACGTGACATCGATGTGACTTGTAATGTCTCAGCAGCGTCTTCAGTTTGCTTATGAGCTGCGATTTCTCTCTCGAGAAACCACGCTTGTGCATTTATTTCTCTGATTCGATCATAAAATTGCGCATTTCGTACCGTTTCACTAGCTGGCGAACGATCCCGCGCTTCAGCGTCATCACTACGACACGGCATTATTACGGCTTTTGTTCACACAGCGCGCGTCCCGGGACTGAACACGGCAATGTTACTAGGTCCCCAACCCGGCATCGATCCCGGCATTAAACCCGGGTCGTGTTTGCGTTCACACAGAAGGCGTTCCGGCAATTTGCCGGCAATTTCCCGGGTTCAATGCGCTGTGTGAAAGGGGCTAAACTGAGCTTGACGACGTGTGACGTGAGCAACCCGTCTGTCTTCTAGTAGCTGTGCCAAGAGAAATCTGAATCATTCCCTTCTGAATCTTGCAGAGACGGAGAGCGTGAGTAGGAGCTGTCCATGAGCTAGGAGCAGGAGCAACTTTATGACTCTCTATGGGCTTCTCCCTTGACTTTATCGGTCTTTATGCCTCCACGTCCCCCCGATTGCCTGCGAGCTTCTCCTTCTGTCTATACGGTAATTTCTCTACTTTGCGACAGAGAGTCGCGTGGTTATGATGCAATCGTTAGCCTATTTTTTACAAAAACGGCATCTATGGGGCCATAGTGTAAGATACAAGGTAATGGAGCCTTTTATTGTCGTGTTTCTTTAGAAATAAATAATGGACAAATGGAGTCTTTAAACGCCTCAGATATAAAGTTATTCACTGTCAAAGTGACGCCAAAATGAATGGGAGTCAATGGAGTTGGAGTTCGCAGGCCGCCCCGCTTACAGTTACTAAGATCACAGCAGTTATAACATTTCCAAGGTCTAAGCTACGTCATTGCTTACAGGTTGAATGATTCTCATTGGCTAAGAAATAGATAAACATAAACAGATTTCTACAGATAGACTGAAGCATATCTCCATCTGATTATGCAGCTGACACTCGGACCCTGAAGTTAGGCACGTCGTGACCTTCCAGGTCGCAGATTTGGGTTGCTGGGTGCCAGCATGTCCCGAACAACAACTCAGTCAATCTCCAGTAATGCCAGTGGTTCCTTAACCTGTAACCAAGAAGACTAACACACACACCGACACAGAGCTTTTCCAGGGTTGGATTCGGCCAGACTCTAACTATAAACAGGAGAGTCCTCTCAAAACATCAAGATAATGCATTCTTTCTCTCAAGGAGAACCTCATAGTTTTCTCTGTATTTTCTGATTTGAAACTATAGCGCCACCTAGTGAACATTATCTACAGTAACACTGTAGCACAGAGGCCTCAGAGAATCTTAAAGTGATAGTTCACACAAAAATAATAATTCTGTCATCATTTACTCTCCCCAAACCTGTATGAGTTTCTTTACTGTGACTGGTTTACTTTAAAGAGATAAAGTTTTACTCTTTCTCTCAGGACACAGAACAATGTGAAAAGACCAGAATATGTGACTAGCTTTCTATATATATATTTTTTTCCTTCAAAACGATGACCTTATTTTATCACTATCTACTGTAAAAAGAAGCTGTGCTCAATTTTCATACAGATCAAAAGACATTAAACATAAACAGCAATATAAATAGGCATCTTTAATAAAATAATCTCTACTGTGTCCTGATAGAAGGAAAACATTTTTTATAAGGTTTAATTTTATAAGATAGGCCTACTCTTTTATACGGTTTCATATTTGTATCTCTACTTCATATCAGCACCATCAGATATTTAACAGTGCTATATTTTATTTGAAGATGTATATAACTGTATCAATAAAAAATGAGCATTTAAATGAATCTGATGTGTGTTGAAATTTGTCTATTATTCTATTCTTATGGTTAAACAAACCTAGTTTTACCATGGGGCAAACATTAGACATGGTAACTTGGTAATAGGCCAACAATGTCTTCTTCTTCTTCTTCTCATTTTTTATTTTTTTTGTTATTACCACGATCATAATATCATGTTTTTTATGTATACTTTGAAGATCCATATGTAGTGTGTGAATATGGTAATCATACAGTTCTGATATATATTGAGGTATTACCATCTGATTTACCACAGTATTATCACAGCTTTGATAATTTATTAATGTATCATAATATGGTTGATTTTGATGTAAAAAAAATACACTTTCACTTTGTCAGGTTGAGATGGGAGAAAACAACGGCATGAATAATTATGAAAAAATGAAAAGAAAATTGTTAAACAAGCATTATATTTGTAATAATTTTTGCAATTATAGCTAGAAATGATAGATTTTAACAATGAAAAACAAATGATGAAAAAATAGCAAAACATGTTTAGATTTTTAATTATATAAATCATTTTCACAATATTTCATATTAGGGCTGTAAATTCATTTATTGTAATTGACAGGTGTGATGATCAGTGGAGTTGAGTTTTTACCTCCAGCATTATTGAATGGGTTAAAATATGGATAGAGTTTCCCAGTGAAAGACTGATCAGTGAAAGAGTAGAGATGAGAGCTGGACTCCACATCATAAAAGGAGACCAGACCCTCCTCATAATCCACAAACACACCGACCCGCTGCGGCTTCACTCTCACACACAGAGAGACATCAGGATCAGCACAGGCTTCATATTCATTCTCATTCCTCAGAGCCACAGTCCAGTATCCATTACTGGGACTCAGTGTGATCGATCCCTTCCTGTTAATGGATTCTCTGGCCACTCCTAAATCCCATCCAGTCTTTCCCTTCACCTGCACCTCAAAATAAAATCTCCCTGAGGAGAATCCCTCCTTTCCCAGGACACAGTAAAACTGATCAAATCTCTCTGGTTTGTCTGGGAGTTTCTGTATAATGTCTCCATGTCTCACTTGTTTTCCATCATCAGACAGGATGAGTTCAGGATGAGCTGTATCAGGATCCAGAGTCACATCCACTGAGAAAACAGAGAATATAAATCACAAATTCACAATACAGATATTCAGTGATGATGTTTGTAATATGTAATCAGTGTTTAATCATACTGTCGGTCAGTGATGAAGCTGTGAGTATCTGAATGTAATCTAGTGTAGTGCAGACAGCACACTGTACCTGCATACTGCTGTCTCCTCTTCAGTTCTGTAGAGACACATGACAATAAAACACCATCAGATCTTTGACATGTTTATGTGTGGAATTATAGACAAGATTTAAGGTTATATTTAAAGAATTGTGTACAACATCATGTTTTATCTGATCAATGTTTCTCTGCTGATATTTAGAGAATCCCTGAACTCCTATTGTGTTTGAGCTCGAAATATTCCTCCTTTTTAGAACATCTTTGGGAATGTTTTGTGAACATTTTATGAAATTTTTATTTTAGATATTGTTATGGCTAATGTTATTCATCTCAGTTTTGGAGTGTATTAGTGTTGTGGTTATTCAGCAAAGACAACACTATAAAAAAATAACCTTAGAGAAAGTGAAAATGAAAGCCCAGCACTGCGAAGCTGTTTGAACTACAGGTCAACTACTGTACCAGTTTGCGTGAGTTTCTCCTGTAGAGAGTCCTGCAGTTTAGTCAGAGCTCTCCTCAGAGTCTCCAGACTCTCATCAGTCTTCACACTGATCTCAGACCAGTTCCTGGTGTTTCTAGAGCTGCACAGGGATGAGTAAATCTACAGCAGGAGAGAGGAGAAATCCTTCAGCATGGGGAGTGTTATGGTGTCATATACTGCATTATCATTGATCAGAGAGATGTTGACTGACCTGTAGGAGGTGGAGGTGATCTTCAGTGTGTGAGAGCTGCTCCAGCTCAGTGTTTCTCATCTTTAGCTCAGTGATCTCCTGCTCCAGCTCTTCAATGAGCTCTTCCTCCTGTTTCTCTGCTGCTTTCTGCTGCTCCTCCATCATCTCCAGCAGTTCAGTCTGACATCTCTCAATGGAGCGGATGAGATCAGTGAAGAGCTCCACACGGGCTGCTTTCTCCTTCTCTGTGTTTCTCTGCTCAACCAGGACAATCAACACATTATTAGTGGCGTTTGTTAAGAGAAGAATCAGTGTTATTATTTCTCATACTTCAGTGTTTTTAGCCGGTTTTCAAAATCCCTCATTCTGCCCCGTTTGCTCTGAATGATTCCTCAAATCATGTGTGTTGTTGAGGAGAGATGTGTTATTACTTTACTAAGTGATCAGGGAATCACAGACGTGTCGATATTCAGACCAGCAGTGTGACTGTGAGTGTGAAATTGCTTTTATACAACAATTCAATAAACAATGATAGATATTAAAATTAATTTAATTTAATTATTTTAAACTCACTTTTCTGACTTCTGCTGAGTGTTTGACGTCTTGAATCTTCTTGATTCTGTCCTGGATCATCTGCTGTGTGTCTTTCTGTGTCTTCATCAGTTGAGTCTATAGACAGAGAACAACACACAATATGTTTTCATAACTGATTCATTTATATTAAAGAACATGTGATTCCTCATGATAAGAGCCATTTAAAATCAGTTTGTCAGTAACTTCTACCTTCTTCTCTTCACTCTCCTCTTCTACAGAAACAGTGTTGTGGTTCTTGTGGTCTGTTACACCACACATCAGGCACACAATAGTCTGATCATCTCTACAGAACAGCTCCAGAGGTCTCTCATGTTTCTGACATATATAGTCCTCCAGATTACTCACAGGATTGATCAGTTTGTGTTTCTTTAAACCTGCCACTCTCAAATGACGCTCCAGGTGAGTTTCACAGTAAGAGCTCTGACACACCAGACACGACTTCAGGGCTTTCAGCTTTCTTTCCTCACAGACGTCACACAGACCTTCAGGGTTTTTCAGAACTTCAGCTTTTTTCTCAGGACTTTTCTTTTTATAGTGAACTACGAGCTCTCGGAGTGTGGTGTTAATCTTGAGATCAGGTCTGTGCTTGAATGTTTCTTTACAATATGGACAGTTGCAGGTCTGGCTGTTGTCCCAGCTCTTATTCAGACAGGTCTTGCAGAAGTTGTGTCCACATGGAGTGCTGACTGGATCAGTGAACACGTCCAGACATATAGACCACTGAAGCTCCTCAGTCAGTGGACCGCTGGAGGAAGACATCACTGGAGAGAGAAATGATGAAGATAAATCACCTACACTTCTAGTCTAAAGTTTGGACACACTTGATACACACACTCAATTTAAGTTTCTTATAATATTAAAATATATTGTGGCGAGCAGGACGAGGCCGGTGGCGTGATTGATAATGAGCGACACCTGTGCGACGCACCGGTCTCGTATATTTACAACAATAAAGATCTCCATAAATTATATTACATGGCCAAAAGTAATTTTCATCTTAATAATGTTTAATGTAAATGTGATATTCATCTGCAGTTTAGAAGTTTTGTGTTCAGTCTGTCTGCGGGTCATTTACTTCCTGTTTCTTTAGTCGTTATGTTTTGTGACAAAATGACAGAAACGCCAATCTTTGTATCAAAAACAATCAAATTACATATTTAAATACAAGTCTGATACCATTTCAGTGCAGTAAACAACTAAAATAGTTAAGTATTTGACATGCTTAAACCTGGTTCTGTTCAACTTATTCCAGTTCGACATAAACCTACTAAACCAGTTCACTTCCATTAGAAACCTGTTCAGCACAATCTCTCTTATATTTCTATCTCTTACCTGTGAGGATCAGATGTGTCCACAAGACTCTTTGAACGGATCAATAAATATTCTGTAGTTTAAAGAGGTTGATCGTTTCAGGCGTCCATATTGTTGTTGATCAAGTTAGTTTCACTTTCTCTGAATCTCTCTGAACTACAGTGATGTCATATGGGGCGCGGTTTGTAAAGCGGCTCACGCTGAAAATAACAGCAACATTTTGTCACATTTAGCTTCAAACAGTGTTTAAAAAACTGGTGTGAATTTTTGACGGTCACTTTTTAGCACATTTACTACAATATTTGTCAACTTAGAGATATTTTAAATAGTTAAATCTAAATATTAAATGTTACACCTAAATGTTAAATCTAAATGCTAAATCTAAATCTAAATGTTAAATCTAATCTAAATGTTAAATCTAAATGTTAAATCTAAATCTAAATGTTAAATCTAAATCTAAATCTAACTGTTAAATCTAAATGTTAAATCTAAATCTAAACGTTGAATCTAAATGTTAAATCTAAATCTAAATCTAAACGTTGAATCTGAATGTTAAATCTAAATCTAAATCTAAATGTTAATTCTAAATGTTTCGGGTGAAACTAAATATTTAACTAATATGCAAATTCAAAATGACGGCAACCGGAAGTGCCCAAATAAAAGCTCGAGGAGGTCAGTGTGTGTTTATAGCATGGTTTATAGTGTCAAATAACGAATAAAAACCATCTCATCCGAGGAAATAGACTCTTGGACATGGATTTATCGTGATAATAACTACCTAAAATAATAAACACGTTTGGAGAAACTGTATTTGAAGAGTAAGCAAGCGAACATGACAGAGAGTGATAACAGAGTGATGACATGACATTCAGTCAAAGTGAGCCCCCTCGTGGCTGGATATTATGGCTACAGGTCATAAGTCCCGCACTTTTCATAAAAGTGACACTAGCCTACTCTTCAAATACAGTTTCTCCAAACGTGTTTATTATTTTAGGTAGTTATTATCACGATAATCCATGTCCAAGAGTCCATTTCCTCGGATGAGATGTTTTTTATTCGTTATTTGACACTATATAAACCATGCTATAAACACACACTGACCTCCTCGAGCTTTTATTTTGGCACTTCCGGTTACCGGCATTTTGAATTTGCATATTAGTTAAATATTTAGTTTCACCCGAAACATTTATGGCGCTTTTCCATTACCAGTACCAGTACCAGCTCGACTCGCCTCGCCTCGACTCAGCTCGGCTCGGCTCGCTTTTCGCTCCGTTTTCCATTGCAGATAGTACCTCCACAATAGTACCTGGTCGTCATAGCGACGCCGCAGGAAACTGCCGTGACTTAATCTTTTATGCTGCGTTCACACCAAACGCGAATCTGCGTCAAAATTCGCGCCTGCCGCGTCTAGTTATACGCGTGACCACTTTGTGTGCATTCGCGCGTCAAGAGGGAAATTGACGCGCGTAAAATCAAAAGTTTGAAGCGAAATTTACGCGCGTCAAAGGCGAAGTCGGGGCGAAAGTTTCCAAGCTGTTGGCGGCCATCTTTTTTAGATGTTTATCGAGCATTAGCAATAGCATTAATCGAGAGAGTCACCGCTCTTATATGATCTGAAGAGCAGAAACAGCTGCGTAGGGGACATCGTCGCTGTACTCGGGTCCACCAAAACCTCCGGAGGGTTTCAGGAGTTTCACAATTTGCTCCAGGAGGTAGGTTTGGTGGACCTAACGGTGAGGACACTGACGAGGACAGCGTAGGCCGTATAAAGCCTCGGCCTCGAGTGGTCACTGCCTGACGAGCCCGCGCTGTAAAGCCCGGCGCGAGGTTCACCCTCTCCCGCACCTAATCTGTCATTTATTTTTGTTTGGATAATAAATGGAGGCAGCCTCCAAAAGTGAAACCTGTCCTGTTATTTTTTTTGAAAAGTTTTTATACACTTAATTGTGTTTGGTGTCTTTACATTAGATTAATAAAGTTTCATATAGGCTAATCTAGAATAGATATGGAATAAATAGCATTCAATACAAATGAGTAGGCTATCTCTCATATTGAAATCGAGTTTTTATGTGAAAGATTTGCTTTGTTGTGCATTTTAGACATATTACAAAATAATTTATTGAGGCCAAACATAAAATAACATTAAACTGTCAGTTCACCACGTGACAGCAGCAAGCAGGCAGGCTCCTGATTGGTTAACGCGGCGCGAATTGACGCAGAAGTTCAGATTTTTCAACTCGGGCGGCAGACGCGAATTCGCGTCAAACGCGTGATGCACAAAAAGCACAATTCGCGCTTAACGCGCGAAACGCGCCAGACGCTCAATTCGCGTCTAGTTCGCGCGAATGAGGCGAATTCGCGTCTACCGCGCCGCGCTAAACGCCTCATTCGCGCCGCAAGACCTCCAGACGCGCGTAAACGCGTCTCAAGCCTTGTTTATACTTTCGCCTGGCTCCGCAGCGCGAGTCTCCGCAGACTGCGCGCGCACCTCCCGAAACGGACGAGGCGTTTATACTTGACGCGCTCGCCGTTGTACTATTCTTTGAAACGATAGGGGGCGACTCGAGTAATTGTCCTCTAAACCACCAGGAATCAGCAGTGAGAAGAAGAAAGCTATACACACGTGACAATGTTTATTTTAGTACCAATACCACACCACAAAAAGAATCGTGTAAAACCCAGTAAACCCTGAGATTATTACTCGTGACAATAAAACAAAATATATGTATACTAGAATGTGTAAAAAACATACCTAAATCAACGATCTCCTTCATATTTTCTAATTTCACTAAACATTTCATTAAGTTTCGTGAACATTTTTATTAAACATGGACCTTTATGTTCATTAAAAATACTTTTTATGCTATTGTATGCTCATTTTTTAAATGTAAGCAACTCATTTATACTGCAAACTGGGTGCTGGTGTGGTGAGAAGTTCGAGCTCGGCCAGATTCGGCTCGAAGGCGTTCATCTTCGGATGCGGCGCCGCGCGCGTTGTTACAAAAAATGTCGCGCACACCGCCAGCCGAAATTGGGTCTTGCGAACCCAACGCGCACGACCGCCCACACCGCAATGACATCATTTTTGCCGCGCGCACCTTCGCGCTCGTGCGGACGCGTCGAGTATAAACCAGGCTTTACCATTGACTTAACATTGAAATCACTCGCGCCAGACGCATATTCGCGTTTGGTGTGAACGCAGCATTAAGCCTTGTTTATACTTTCGCCTGGCTCCGCAGCGCGAGTCTCCGCAGACTGCGCGCGCACCTCCGCAAACGGACGAGGCGTTTATACTTGACGCGCTCGCCGGTGTACTATTCTTTGAAACGATAGGGGGCGACTCAAGTAATTATCCTCTAAACCATCAGGAATCAGCGGTTAGAAGAAGAAGCTATACACACGTGACAATGTTTATTTTAGTACACCGCCACCAATACCACACTACAAAAAGAATCGTGTAAACCCCAGTAGGCTAAACCCTGAGATTATTAGTGACAATAAAACAAAATATATGGATATGAGAATGTGTATACATAAATAAATGAACAATCTCTTACATATTTTCTAATTTCACTAAACATTTCATTAAGTTTTGTGAACATTTTTATTAAACATGGACCAATTATGTTCATTAAAAATACTTTTTATGCTATTGTTTGCTCATTTTTTAAATGTAAGCAACTCATTTATACTGCAAACTGGGTGCTGGTGTGGTGAGAAGTTCGAGCTCGGCCAGATTCGGCTCGAAGGCGTTCATCTTCGGATGCGGCGCCGCGCGCGTTGTTACAAAAAATGTCGCGCACACCGCCAGCCGAAATTGGGTCTTGCGAACCCAACGCGCACGACCGCCCACACCGCAATGACATCATTTTTGCCGCGCGCACCTTCGCGCTCGTGCGGACGCGTCGAGTATAAACCAGGCTTTACCATTGACTTAACATTGAAATCACTCGCGCCAGACGCATATTCGCGTTTGGTGTGAACGCAGCATTAAGCCTTGTTTATACTTTCGCCTGGCTCCG